>NW_021604642.1:810853-926151 GCF_004785775.1 Grammomys surdaster | reverse complement strand
GAGAGAGAGAGAGAGAGAGAGAGAGAGAGAGAGAGAGAGAGAGAGAGCAACAGACAGACAGACAGACAGACAGACAGACAAAATAAGGAGAGAGGTGTTTTCTCCTTGTCCAGTTGGATAAGTGTGTAACTGAAGAGTTGCCCTAAGAAGATGGAAAAACAGGAAGCACTGGGTGCTGGGGTGGTATCTAAGGCAGTTAATTTCTATTACACTAGCTGCATCTCTATGGGATACTAGAGTGCACTAGAAAAAAATGGAGGTTAAATAACTGAGCATTCTCCTTCCCCTCATCTTAGGAAAGATTCAACGTAAATTCCCTGGCCAGCATGTCCACGTAAGAATCCCTTCTGATGCTCTGGACCTGTGAATTGTTCCTTATGCAGACCTGAGTAGTTGCCTTTCACGTGGAAGGGTTTATAGCTTTGGGCCCTACCCTAGTTATCTCTACCTTGGCTCGATCTCATGATCTTGGAGCCTCTACCAATCCTAGGAATTTTTCCTGTTTCCCAAACTTTCCTTTCTTTGCTTCTTTTCTCCCTCTTTCCTGTTCTGTGCCCCATCCTTCTTCTTTATGTCTGTTCACCCCATAGAGTGTTTAAGAAGACTAGCTCCAATGGGAAGGTAAGAGAACCTGGCCCATCTGGGCGAATGGAAGGACAATGGGGATAAATGGGTACATTCTTCAGGGTCTTGGTGGGCTGGGCTCAGGGCTTTAGCATCATTCATTCAAAGATAACTGTGAGACTGATGTAGCAAGTTGTTCCACAACAGTTTTCCATCTACCTGGGGAAACGAGACTTCGTGGACAATGTGGACACTGTGGAGCCCATTGGTTAGTGAATCCAAAGTGGGAAAGAGCCTGAGGAGGGAGTGGGAACCAGGAAATAAAAGAAAGTCCAGGCATGGCCATGCAGAAGAGCAATGAGGTCAACTGAAAGGTAGAAAGGAATGAATCCATCCAGGAATCAACTTTTGTTTCACTCACATTCAAATTTTCCTCAGCAGTGTGCCATCTCTCCCTCTCTCTGCAGATGGAGTAGTCCTTGTTGACCCTGAGTACTTAAAAGGTCGAAAGAGTAAGTAGAAATTCTTACTGGTTTTTGTAAAGCTGTAGGAGTCCCAACTGAAATGTCACACATGCAAGATAGGCAAATGAGCGAGTGGTCTTAGAGCAGAAGAGCATGGGAAAGCAGAAAGCAGCAGGAGCTGTGAATGCTTTGTTAGGTCCCAACAACAGGGAAGTTCAGCCTAATGTGGCCGCAGTCTTTCAGTTATTAAACGTATTGGAAGTGGAGCTCAGACTAATTACTTTATAGGTCCCAAATATTGAAAGACTGTTTTTTCTTCTTTCCCCAAAGAGTATTCAAAATAACTATATGTTTAAAGAACAAATAAAATTATACTCTGCAGAATTACACAAAACAAACATATGTGTTGAAATTAAAATAATGTCTTAATAAAATTGTGGTTTTCTCCATTATTGCTATGGTGGTCCTGCTTGACTACTGATTTCAATTTAGGCTTGGACTGCCTATGGAATCAACCAATACATGGAAAATCAATATTTTTACATACATTTCTTGACTTTCAAATATTAATGACTCACTAAAAGAATTTTAAAGACCTGTATAGATCAAATCTTTTTTATTTTTCTGTAGCTAAAGTGTCCCTCAGGCTTCCATTTTAAAAGCTCTGATATATGTCATTCCATCTGTTCTCTCTCTCTCTCTCTCTCTCTCTCTCTCTCTCTCTCTCTCTCTCTCTCTCTCTCTCTCTCTCTCTCTGTGTGTGTGTGTGTGTGTGTGTCTTGTGTGTGTGTGTGTCTGTCTGTTTGTCTGTCTGTCTGTGTGTCTGTGTGCCTGTGTGCCTCTGTGTCTGTGTGTCTGTGTGTGTGGAGAGGAGGGGGAGGGGGAACTGCCTAAACATGTCTTTAACAAAACTTCCAAAGAAATACTAAGCACAGGCAGTACCAGCAGGAGACAGCACAGCACTCTGGCTGCAGAACTCTAGTTCAAGATTGCACCGAAATACTTCCCACTGAATTTTTCCCTTTTAATTCTCACTATGGATTAATCCCACTGTGATCCAACTGGACTGAAAATTGTGTTCAACTAGAAAAAAGATTCAGAACCAGTTGGTGACTACTAGTACAGAAATAGCTTTTAGATACTGGGGGCTGAAAGAGCTTTCCTCTCTGAGATTGAGTGCCATGGATAAGCAAGCTGGACCATTTCAAATGTCAGAGAAACTTTTCAGTATAGACACAAATTAGACAACTTATTTATAAGCAACAAATATTCTGTTTCTAAAATCTAAGTGGCTTTATCCCTGCGATTCTAAAAATATCCAGAATAACCTATGAAAGGAAATATTTACTTTTAAAGATTGCATGTTGCTTGGCATGATGGCTAGCATCTACACCCAGCATCCAGGAGGCTGAGGCAGGAAGTACAAGTTCAAGGGCAGGCGGGCATGCATAGTGACTTTCAGACCAGTGAAGACTATATAGTAAAAACTTACCTCTCAAAAATTGCACATTTATCCAGAAATTAGATACATTTTTCCTTTCAATTTTTTATGTCTCTTTAGTAGAGTTTTGTCTTATTATTCATTTAAGTCTTACGTATTTCTGACATTTCCTCCCAGTTGTATTCTTTGTTATTTTATGAAAGTCATCTTACTTTCACTGTATTTTCTCATGTCCTTCTCCATCACAGGTGTATGTTTTAATGTAAAGCATCCTTTTCTATGCACTGAGTGGTAAAGGCGAGTGAGGCAAAAGATATGGGGTATGGTACACACACACTACTGTTTAATAGCACTCTATCTGGCGTTATCTAACTCTGTGTGTTATTCCTTGCAACTGCATGTGAATAAACAGTAGTCACAAAAGTTTTTTCAAATGTTTAATTTCAGAATAGAAATGAGCAAACAGCTATACATACCTAAGATAACCTTGTGTTCAGTTATAGAAACAAAACAATTTGGAAGGCAGCCCAGCAGATAACATGGCACTTATCTCTGGAATATGATACTGTGCTAGAACTTTGAATTTTCTTTTTTATTATACTTTTGATACTCATAAATTTGTATGTATATACTTTATATAATTAAGACACAATGGAAAAATTTAGATTAGATGTTGACTTTTAGAAGACAATAAAAGCAATCTGCCAGGCCTGGTAATATAGCCCTGTAATCCCATTTACCTGGGCAAGAGGGGCTCAGGCAGAAGGATCACAAACTGGGCAAATTTAGTGAGATCTTGCCTCAAAATAAGAAAGTACAAAGAAGCCGGGCGGTGGTGGCGCATGCCTTTAATCCCTGCACTTGGGAGGCAGAGGCAGGTGGATTTCTGAGTTCGAGGCCAGCCAGAGTGAGTTCCAGGACAGCCCAGGCTACACAGAGAATCCCTGTCTCGAAAAACAAACAAACAAACAAACAAAAAACAAAAACAATAAGATAAAAAAAGAAAGTACAAAGAAAGACAAGTGGTGGGGCGCTTACCTAGCATGCATGAGATTCTGTGAGCTTGAGATCAGTCAGGTCTACATAGTAAATTCCAGGCCAGCCAGAACTTCATCGAGAGACCCGTCTCAAAAATAAAAAAAAATAATAAAGTTAAAATTAAAAAAACAACTAAAAAAAACATAGGCTTAATCCCTGTAATTGCCACACTGCCACCAAAAATAGCAGTCAGAAGAAGGCAGGGTAAGGAGACAAATAGAACAGATAGTGATGAGACAGGAAAAGGTCTAATGGCCTTTGAGGCGAGGTTGTCAACCAGATAAACAGTTCCTGGCATACCTTGCTGTTAGTACCAAACACAGGCAGTGGAAAGGGCAAAGTCCATCAGTCCTGCCTGACCTCTGACCTGACCTCAGCAGTTTAGCATCGGCTCTTTCCTCCACTAGGAAATAGCCTTCTTCTGACTGCCAAGAGCAGAGAAAACAAAGCAAACCACTGAGAAGGCAAGGAAATAGAATGTGTTGTCTTGCAGGGCTGGTTTCCAGGGCTAGCTCTGGGTAGTGTGAAGCCCAGCATTTCAGGAGGGGCTGTTCTCGTGGGAAGCAGAGGCAGCCGGATCTCTGTGAGTTCAAGGCCATCACAGATGAAGGGATTATAATCCTATTACTCCTAACCTCATTTCAGCTTTCATTTACTTACATTTTTTGTGCAAAAAAAATCCCTCTCTTATTTAAATGTTATACCATAAATATTGTATAATGTTCTTTTAAGCCTGTGTTAACATTTAAGAATCCATAACCTATGAGGCTCCACTTACCATAATTGCACTTATAATCTACTCATTGGAGATTTCCTTTGTTTTCAATATTTTGCTGTTACAAAAACTTCGTAAGGCATCCCCCTAACCCCTTGAGTGGATCCAATTAGCTTTTAGGCTGAATTTCCTGACAGTTATACTTATTACCTAATGTTCCCCAAAAAGTTTCTAACAGTTTTTGTTCTTTATTTTTTTCCATTAATGAGATAAGGTCTTATTATGAAACCAAAGCTGTCCCAAAATCTATGCTGCCCCAAACTCATGATCATTCTGCCTCAGTCGCCCAAGTGCTGGAATAAGAGCGTGTACTAATTAATATGCCAACATGTCCAGCTAAATGTGTTGCTCATTGCTCCAGACCTTATAAAAACATTAGTACTATCATTAATTTTAACCTTTGTTATATCTTTAAATATAATTCATTTTCCTCATTCCTAATTTTAAATAAATATATACATTGATTTTTGCTTTGTTGGGACATATTCTCACTGTAGAGCCCAGAGCCCAGACTACTTCCTCCAAAGCACTGGGATCACAAGCATATGTTACAATGCCAAGCTTTGATCTTTTTTAATTTTTATTTTATTTACTTAATGACAAGGTCCTATTCTATTCTATAGCCAGCACCCAGCTGACCTGGAACTTGATACATAGACCAAGCTGACCTAAAACTCATAGAGAACCAGCAGCTTTTGCCTTTTATATGCTGGGATTAAAGATACCACGCCTGAAACTTGAAAAAAATGGCACTTTCATATGTACTAGTATACATATATAAATGTATTGTATATATAATGTATTGTATTGTATATATATAATACTGTGATCATATTCCTCCCCCATTACCCTTTTTTGTTCCTGAGTATTTCCTTCTTCTTCCTAACTACTCTTCTTCTACTTTAGTCTGGTTTCTTTTTCCGTGTATGGGGCAGTTATGGATCTTGTGCAACATATGTAATAAGTTACTTTCTATTCAGGCATGGCTGTTGGAAGTTCTCTGTTTTAAGGCCCCCCAATAGACTTAAAAGTTACCCATCTCTGTTCTTCATATCTCCTTGATTCCATCCCTGTCACTTTAGTTTTGGAGTAACCCTGCTTACCCCATCCCACACTTCATTTGTATATTCTGAGAGCTTTCTCTCTACCCCTAATCTTAGGTAACAGCTGCAAAGTATGAGTTCCATTATAACTGTTTTTTTGCAAGATTTCTATCATCATCATCAATCATTCAATCATTCATTCATTCATGTTTATGTATGTCTCCAAAGAAAATTCTTTTTGTTTGTGTGTTAAAGACAGGGTCTCACTTAAACTCTGTTTGTAGCTAAGATTTGACATGGCCTCCTGCTCCACCTCCCAGGTGCCAGGATTATAGTTAAATACCACATTAGGCATCAAAAGAATTTTTTATATATTAACTCTTTATAACCCTCCTCTGAGTGAAATTTGGTCCCAATGAGTCTAGGCTTTTGAGTCTAGACCTGCTTGAGTTGAAATTCTGAACCTGGCTGGGAAAGTAGCTTAGCTGACAGAATGTTTGTATCTAACACGCATAAAGTCTTGGGTTTAATCTTCATCACTGCATAAGTCAGGCATGGTGGCTCAGGAATTTAAGACCATCCCAGGCTACATTATACCCAGTATTAAAAGAAATAAATACATAAATAAATACACAAATGGAAAGGAATCATTGTTTAAGTTTTTTGTTTGTTTGTTTGTTTGTCTTTCGAGACAGAGTTTCTCTGTGTAGTCCTGGCTGTCCTGGAACTCACTCTGTAGACCAGGCTAACCTCGAACTCTCGAACTCAGAAATCCACCTGCCTCTGCCTCCCAAGTGCTGGGATTAAAGGCGTGCGCCACCATTGCCCGGCAACTTTTTCTTTACTTAAGGAATTCTGTAGTATAAATAATATAGTTACAGCTCACAGTGAAGTGCTATTTGTGTATTGAGGCTATATATGTTATAAGTATGTGGTGGTAGTACACGCATGTGAGTGTGCAGTTGTGCATGCCTGTGCAGATGCTGAGGCTAGAGGAGACCTCCAAATGTCTTTTTCTTTATAACTCTCCACCTTATGAAATGAGGGTCTCTCAGTGAAATAAGCCCGCCATTTTACCTAGGCAGGATGGCCAGTGAGCTTCTGGAATCTGATTGTCTTTTCACCCTAGTGCTGGGATTACAAGCACATGCAGCCATGCCCAGCTTTTTATGTAGGTTCTACAGATTCTAACTCTGGCTTCATGCTTGGACAGCAAGTGCTCTTACCCACTGAGTCATCTCCCCAACCCCTGTCCCACTTTTGACAAGTATACCAACAGGCCCAGGGAAGCCAAAGGATTTGTGTAAGTCCTTTTAAAGCCCAGGTATCCTGACCCTAAATCCTTTTTGAAATTTTGTTGTTAATATTATGAGTTTGTATGTACACACATGTGTACAATAGTATATGTGTCAATGCATTGTGTGTGAGCAGTGTGTGTGTGTGTGTGTGTGTGTGTGTGTGTGTGTGTGTGTGTGTGGTGTGAGTAGAGGTCAGAGAATGACTTTAGGATGTCAGTTCTCTTCTCTTATAGAGGCAGGACCTCTCTCACTTCTGCTACTTTGTCGAGCTGACTAGTGGATTTCTGGCCAATTCTGCCTCTGCCTCCCATCTCACCTTATGAATACAGGGATTACAGATGCAAGCCACAACTTCGAGGTTTTTGTAGCTTCCAGTGATTGAAATAAAGTCATCCAGCTTATGCAACAAGCACTTTTACCCACTGAGCTATCTTGCTGGTACCTGACCCTAATTCTTATTAACTCTTTTAAACTATTAACTATTTCAGGCATAAAAAATGTATTTACCACCTAGCTTTGAAAAGAAGGATAGAGCCGGGCGGTGGTGAAACACGCCTTTAATTCCAGCACTTGGGAGGCAGAGGCAGGCGGATTTCTGAGTTCGAGGCCAGCCTGGTTTACAGAGTGAGTTCCAGAACAGCCAGGGCTACACAGAGAAACCCTGTCTCGAAAAACAAACAAAAAACAAAACAAAAAAATACCCCCCCACACAAAAAAGAAAACAAAAAAAAAAAGAAAAGAGGGATAGAACCTGAAGCTTCTGGTGTCCTTCTTTTAGAATCTCTCTCCCTTATCCTTGTCTTTTCTTCTACCCAGGCAACCACTATTAAAGATTTAGTGTTTTTTTGTTCCATGATGCTTGTATACTTATATTTCACATTCATGTATCTACAAACAACTTTATATTGTTATACACAGTTTTAATCTGTATATAAATGTAACAGTGCACATTTAATTCTGGTGCTAGGATTTTTTTGAGATTTAATTATTCAATTATTAATACATTTCTTAGTCCACTAATGCTGCTATACCAAAATACCCAAGACTAGATACTATATTAGGAAAAGAAATGTACTTTCTCACCATTGATTAGCCTGGCAAATCCAAGTCCAAATGACTAGCACGTTCAATTTTCTGTATGCAAAACTGGACCTTATTGCTGGGCCCTCCAGAGGGGAGGAATGTTGTATACTTAGGTGGCAGACGGTGAACTGGGAAAAAATGATGGATGTTACATAAGGCGTCTCTAATAAAGAATCTTAACGCTACTCATAAATGAAGATGAGAAACGAGTCAGTCTGTGGTTATATGACCGTAGCTCCCACCAGCCGTACATTTGAACTCCAATTGAGCCACGTCATCACGAACACTTAATGTCTGGCTTCAACATTTTTGAGAGTATGATCTGTGTGAGATGTTGTTCCACCATGGCTTTAATTTGAATGTATCTGATTACTACTGAGACTACAAAAATCATTGGCCATTCTACATGTGCTTCTGCTAAGAATCTACCTAAGTTTTGGCACACTTTTAGATTGGTGTGTGTGTGTGTGTGTGTGTGTGTGTGTGTGTGTGTGTGTCTGTCTGTCTGTCTTACTGATTGGTAACAGTTATTTTGTTCATGTATATGCAGGTACATTTGGAGGCAGAGGTCAATCTTGGGTGTTTTTTGAGAGTGGATCTCTCACTGTTCTGGAGCTCACTGATTAGGCCAGACTGGGTGGCCAGTGAGCCTCAGGGATCCACCTGTCTCCACCTAGCAGTGTTGGAATTGAAAGCTTGTCCCATTGCTCTCCACCATCTCCTCAGCCTCCCAACATTCCAAATGCTAAACTGCTATATGTGTTTCAAATATTTTAACTCTGAATTTCATTTTTTTCCTTTGTGAAACTTGTAACACAGAGAAATTTAATGTTTTATTGCAATTAAATGTATCGATCCTTTTTCTTTGTGATCATACTTCTGGGATTATATAAGCTTGCCTCTCTGGGTCTTCCTATCCCCCATTTAAGATTCCCTTTGCCACTGGTTTGGCAAGTCACTCTCTTCTTTCTTTGCTGGCAGTGTTTGTCAGGTTGACATGTGCTTTTCGATATGGCCGTGATGACTTGGATGTGATTGGTCTGACCTTTCGCAAAGATCTCTATGTACAGACCAAGCAAGTGGCTCCAGCTGAACCCACCAGCATCCAGGCACCCCTCACAGCCTTACAGGAGCGGCTTCTGCACAAGCTTGGAGCCAATGCCTATCCTTTTACACTTCAGGTACTAATCTCAAGGCTTGGGCAAAATTTCCAGAGATGATTAAGAGAAAAGGAGAACAGAAAGTTGTCCCTATTTTTCTGAGCTCCTTCTGATTTCCTAGATGGTTGCTAACCTGCCCTGTTCAGTAACACTGCAGCCTGGGCCTGAAGATTCAGGAAAGGTAAGGAAGACCATTAGCTAATGACCTTTCCACCAATGACCTAATCAACTCAAAAGGAGAGAAGACTTTTTCTTGTCTTTCTTTTTTCTCATGGTTCAGTCTACACAACTCGGTTGGTTTGGGCTCATTATGGGAGCACACGGCAGAAGAGGTTTGATCACAGGGAAAAAACAGAATGTCAAGAAGGGTACATCTCCAAAAACCAAACTTCCTCAAATACTCTTAAGAGGTCTCAACTCACATTTTCTACCACTCCCCAATAGAAGCATTGGCTAGGCTGAATGTGACAGTACGTATTTTTAATCTCAGCACTTAGGAGGCAGACGCAGGCAGATCTCTGTTGAACTTGAAGCCAACCTGGTCAATATAGTGGCTTCCAGGATAGCCAGGGCTACACAATGAGACTCTGTCGCAAAAAGAAAAGAAACATAAGCTGGGGCCAAGCCTTTGATCCATACCCATCTAAGCTACATTTTAGATCTGAACAATAGCAGATAGACATGTAATTACAACAGGGCCTAGGAAAAAAGACAAATGGACAAGATTGGAGAAATGGACAGAAACATTTTCATGTAGTCCCACAAGGGAGGGAGGGAATTAGAAATATATTCTCTTTGTCCCTGATTTTTTACAGCCCTGTGGGGTTGACTTTGAAGTGAAGAGTTTCTGTGCAGAAAATCTGGAAGAGAAAATCTCTAAGAGGTATTCTTTGATTTCCCCAAATACCTGCCTGAAGCCTTTACCACAGAGCCTTCTCTTAGGGCAGAAACAGATCTAGTCACCATAGCACCACTGCTACCAACTTGGATGTTCTGAGTCCCTAGGATTTCACTTGTCTTTCTTCATTCATGTTGGCAGCCAAATGACACATACTTACATTTTGTAGGCTATCAAATCTCACTGAAACTATATAACTTTGTTGTCATTGTAGTGCTGGAGCAGTCACTGACACTATAGAAATGAAAAAAAAATGTTGATGTGTTCTAACAAAACTGAATTCATGAACACTGAAGTTGGGACTTTATATAATATCGGTGTGCCATAGAATATAGCCTTTTGATTCATTTTAACCATTTACAACTGTATTCAACATTCTTAGATTACAGGCCACAGACAAACAAGAAAGAGGACAGATTTAGCCAATGGGACAATTTGCAACACCTTGGTCTATAGAATATCAAGGCTGCAAAGGGGGTTTTCTGAGGGGAGCCTTTTCCCACCCCCACCCCCAAGGAAACACAGAGCTTTAAGGGTAATGTGGGATAGTCTGTGGTTCCGGAATAAGATGCTCTAGTTTATCCTTTGGACTTTACTCAGTGATTCTGTGCAGCTGGTGGTACGGAAAGTGCAGTTCTCAGCCCTGGAACCAGGCCCTGGTCCCTGGGCACAGACCACTCGCAGCTTCTTTCTGTCATCTCAGCCCCTACAACTCCAGGCCTGGATGGACAGGGAGGTCGGTGGCACTCCCCCCACCCCTGTATCCTAGTCCCTACCTTAGAACCCCTTTTTACTGATGTCTTAACTTGGTTAGGCAGAGCCAGGAGCCAGGGCAACAACCATTTTAAGGAAATGGGAGTTTTAGATTTAAGTCTGGGTGTTCTCCCTCCAACCTTGTCACAAGCTTCTCCTGCTTCAGGTTCATTACCATGGAGAAGCTATTTCTGTACATGTTTCTATCAACAACTATACCAGCAAGGTCATCAGAAGAATCAAGATTGCAGGTGAGCTTGCTCTGCATCTGGCCCACAAACCACAGATTCTAAAATGAAACTGTACTTCTTACCCATTAATATTTATCTGAGTTTTCCTTCCAAAACTGGCCTATCAAAATATGTGGTCACATCTTACCACACAATATCACATCAAAGAGCAGTAAGCTGGGGCCATGTGAGCAACTGACTGATTGGTCATTTACTTTCGCTGACTTTTTCAGTTGTCCAGATCACAGACGTTGTCCTGTATTCACTAGACAAGTACACGAAGACTGTGTTCATTCAGGAGTTCACGTGAGCTGGGGCTGGGGCTGGGGCTGGGGCTGGGGCTGGGGCTGGGGCTGGGGCTGGGGAGAAAGTCAAAGGGGTTAGATGGTGGGAAGAAGGTCAACAGACAGAGAAGGGATCCTTGCTATTTCTTTTGGAAAAAAAGAAATAAGCAAGGATAACCTAGAAATGAGGAATGTCAAGGTGAGGGCTGAAGCATAAAAGGGGAGGGACTCTCAGGAGAACTATGGGTGGGGCCATGACTCATCTGAAGTCCATCACAGTGCTAAGACAGAGCTTTCCCATCAAAGCTAATCTTCCCATTCTCCATAGATATGCCACTTCTCTCTATATTTTCCACTGGTTCCGGAGACTATACAAGATACTCTTGGGAGTAAATGTACATTTAGTTGGCAAGCATAGCCTAAGTTCTTCTCTTATTCTCTTTCAAAGAGAGACAGTAGCTGCTAACTCCAGCTTCTCCCAGACCTTTGCAGTAACCCCACTCCTGGCTGCCAACTGTCAGAAGCAGGGCCTGGCACTGGATGGCAAACTCAAGCATGAAGACACTAATCTGGCCTCTAGCACAATGTAAGCTCATATGTAATTTAGAATTTCTACTTCCTACTCCTAAGCCACATGCTATATGCATGGCTCTGTGGTTTCATCTTCAGTCAAGTCTATTTGTCTTTTAAAATGTTCCTCAGCCCATGTTCGGTATGCTCACAAGCCTCAGAGCCAGGCTCAAGTTAAATTAATGCCTATGGGACCAATGGTAAGCTTAGATCTTAGGTAATGAGAAAGGAAACTGCAGAGAGCTGAAAACCTCTGTTATATAAAATTTCACAGTTCAAACCAGGGATGGGGGTGCACACCTGTAATCCTAGCACTTAGTGGTCAGTACTGAGGCAGGAGAATCACAACTTTGAGACTTGCCTAGGCTATGCAGCAAGACCCTGTCAAAAAATAATACGAACAGGGCTGGCATGATGCCTCAACAAGTAAAGGCACCTGCTGGTAAGCTGATTGCTTGAGTCTGATTCCTCAGAACCCATACAGGGAAGGAAAGAACCAATTCTTGTTGTTCTCTGATCTCCACATGTTCACTATGGCACCCCAACCTCCATATATGTACAGAGGCACAAAATGGATAAACAAAAATACAATAATAATAAAAAATTAAAAATAAGGCATAATTCACACAGGCCTTACATCTATTACTATATTCCTAAGAGTATCGCTGGGTAGTGGTGGCACACACCTTTAATCCCAGCACTTGGGAGGCAGAGGCAGAGGCAGGTAGATCTCTGTGAGTCTATATGGTCTATATATCTAGTTTCAGTACAGCCAGGGCTACACCAGGAAACCCTGTCTTGAAGAAAAAAAAATAGAAAAAGAAAAAAAGAATACCATTAAAGTACACTGGCCAGGTGGTTGGGTTTGTTGTTGTTTCTAAAGTGCAGAGGATGAACTCAGGGCCCCCAATCCTGGCCAGATATGTTATTCAATTTTACACATAAGGACGCTGAGGCTCAAAGGCAAGGGATTTATTCAAGGTTGCATAAGTATGTGGCAAACAGGATTCTGTTACATGCCAACTGGCTCTAAACACTGTCATCTCTACAATAGTTACTATCTAGAGAAGGTAGAATAGAGTAGAAGGTTAGGCGATGAAAGATGGTGGAAAAGGAGGATATGTAATGACAATTATATGACAGGAATTGATAGAATTCTTCAATGGCATTTGTTTAGCTCTATACCTTCAGATTAGCATTAAATGTGTTTCTCACCAAAACCATCTACAATCATAAATGACCAATTCTCCCCGTGCCTGATGAATCAAGTATCGACAGGTTGTTATTCATAGAAATAGCCTTAGAAACGATCCAAATAGCATTATTTTGAACAAAGAGGATCAGCACCCCAAAGCAACCAAAAGACTACCCTAAGATTCTTCCAGCTTTCAGTATTTTTTTTTTTTGGTTTTTTTGAGACAGAGTTTCTCTGTGTAGCCCTGGCTGTCCTGGAACTCACTCTGTAGACCAGGCTGGCCTCGAACTCAGAAATCTGCCTGCCTCTGCCTCCAAGTGCTGGGATTAAAGGTGTGCGCCACCACCGCCGCCCGACCAGCTTTCAGTATCTTATCTTTCAATCAGCAGGTTTCTATTGAGCACCTACTAAGTGCTCATTCCTATGCAAAACGATGGGGATAGACAAAGAAATTTAAGACAATCTTTCCTTCAGTCAATATATGAGCTGGATGAGGAATGCAAATGTAATCCAACAGTTAAGTGTTAGTACTTGTGGTTTATATTATAAATCCAATAGAAGGTAAAAGCCAACATAGCTGCCGGGCAGTGGGGGCGCACACCTTTAAACCCAGCACTTGGGAGGCAGAGGCAGGTGGATTTCTGAGTTCGAGGCCAGCCTAGTCTATAGAGTGAGTTCCAGGACAGCCAGGACTACACAGAGAAACCCTGTCTCGAAAAAACAACAAAAAAAAGCCAACATAGCTGGCAAGGGATTCTTAAAGGAGATAGAATGATCTAGATCTTGAAAAAAATGTGTAAAAGCTGGATAACAATAGTAGAAGAAAGGAATATTTCAGACTGGGAACATGGCATGGGAAGAAGCTAGAAGGTAGGAATCCTACATGACATGTTGAGGAGCGCGATGGGAAGACAGGTCTACATAGGCTGTTTTCTAGGTGTTTGGGAGTCAGGGCAGAAAAGAGAGAAGTAGATGAGGCTAGATTACTTTGGCTCCTAAAAATCAGCAGAGTAGTTGTGTTCAACAAATTAGGTCCTTGAACAGACAATAACATGATCAAATGGAATTTTAGGAAGAAAAATGTCACCTCAATTGGGTAGAAACAATTACAGCCTGGGATATCTTTTGGGAAAAGACAAAGGCAATAGGGCATGGTAATAGGAAAGCATGGGAAGGATTTTGGAGGAGGTAAATTCCATTATACTCCTAACACCCCAAATTGATACTATAATATCTAGTCTTCGACCTGGAATGAACAAGGAGCTTCTGGGGATCCTGGTGTCCTACAAAGTTAGAGTCAACCTGATGGTGTCCTATGGGGGGTAAGTGAGGCTTTCCAGTTGGTTTGGGCAGGGGCTGGGAGCCAAGAGTTTGTCATTTGTTTTCCCCCTGTTGGATTGACCCATTCAAAGTATTCCTTTTTCCAGACTAAGTTCACAAGTCACTTTCCCTGCTAGAGTCCTATTCTATTACTAAGTTGGCCTTATGATACCTTATCCCCAGCAAAACTGGGTTGACTCCTCACCATGTTTAGCTACTAATCTGGGGTATCATTTTATTCACAGCATTCTAGGAGGTCTGCCAGCAAGGTGAGAAGCTAGGGTGAGAGGATCAAGGCAGGACAGGGGGGAAGAGGGCATAAGGAGACTAAAGGTACCCTCAGAAGAATCTGAGGGCCTCAGAGGATTGGGAAAACTGAAAGGAGGTTGGTGATTGAGTCCTTTAAGGACATCAGTAACTCCACTTTGGGATGCTTACAGTGATGTTGGTGTGGAGCTGCCACTGATCTTGATCCATCCAAAGCCATCTCATGGCACGAGAGCAGGTGAGGCTCCCAGGAACTATTATCCTGTGGGTTAGGGGTTAAACAGTTCTCAGTAAAGAGTAGCTTGAGATGGAATGACAATAGGCAGGTTGGATGCCTAGCTTTTCAGGGGACATATAGCAGAGGGGAAGGCCTAGGGGAAAAAAGGAGGGAGAAGGATGAAAAAAATCAAGCATCTGCACAGTCACTTCTAAGCTTCAGGTCTATTTTCCATCCGTCTCCATGCGTGCCACAGTGGCTACCAAGTAAGTCAGAATGAGGCTTGGAAGCTCTACCCCTCCCCCTTGCCTATTGCTCTGTTTTAGGATGGAATTTTTTAAAGATTCCCCAAAGTGTTGCTTTTACAACTGTGCACCAGAAACATAGTTTAGCTTCATGTCAGTCTGGTGCTTTCCACAGCCCCTTTTCCTGGCCTCCCTGCCCTTCACCTGCTGCTCTTGGAATTCTTTTTCCCCCTCATCCCTCTTCTTTTCTTTCCTTCTTCTCTTCCCTCCAAAAACCCATTCTGTTGTTACGTTGTCCTTATAATCCCTCACTCCCTGGCAAAACTGGGTTAGTTGTCCCTACTCTGTGACTTGGGGTTCCCCCTTTCCACACCATCTTCATCTTCTTTTAATCCTTTCCCTCTGCCCCATCCTCCCTTGTTTCCCTTCTAATGCTCCTTGCTCCTTGGCACCATTGTCTAGACAGATTCAGAAGGGAACCAAGCCCTCCCCATGGGGCATGGAGGGGAAGGCTGAGAAGCAGGGAAGGGATTACCTCTCTAGAATCAAGAATGTGGAGGAAGCCCGGGAAGGGGTTTGATAACTCTCCATTCCCCTTTGCTGCTCCTGCAAGCTCGGAGGACATAGTCATTGAAGAGTATATGCAGCAGAACAGCCAGACACAGAGCTAGAAAGCTCCAACAGCAGACAGAGTTAATAAGAAGAGCCGATAGCCTCTCTCTGATAATTCTGTGTGGAAGCCCCCACTGCAACACTCTAATAAATCGATTTGTCCAGACATAGCTGGTGATCAATGTGCTATTATTTTTTTCCTCTCAGAGAGTACTGGAACTACAGAGAATGAACTTTCTTCTTCAGGCACCTTTACTCCTCCCCCACCCTTAATTATTTACTTGGTTCCTTGATTAGGTATCTTGTGTTAAGTACTTTGTCCCTATGTGGTCCCTCTGACAAATCATTTGCTTTTTCTCTCTGGCCTCAGCTATCCTGGTCCCTACCTGATCACTTACTTTTAGCCTAGCAGTACCTGTAAAGTACTGCTAAAGAATCCCAGAGAGGAAGCCAAAAGGGTGTAGCCACTCCCAGACTTGGCTATTATGACAACTGTTACCAGTTACTACTTGAGGAGAGCATGGTGTGATGTCAGGTGGTACAGGTTCAAGTACAGAAAACCATTGTTACAGTATTTCTGCCTGCTCAGTTCACGGTGTTTTTGGTCCTTCTAAGGTGAGGCCAAGATCCCTGGAATGAGGCCAGAGGCCATGGCCTGGAGACCAATAGGAAACACAAATACCAACCTCTGTGTAAAGCCAGACATGCATTCCTGGTCTGCCTAAGATGGGCTTGAGATAAGAAGCTGTGAATAGTATGGAATGAGATGGGGAGGCTACTTCTAAGTGAGTCCTTTTTGTTGAACAGCTAGGGTGTATACTGGCAGGGGAAGGGAGTCTTAGAGACTCTGGCCTTTTGGAGACAAGTATGTACTACATGTACCGAGACAAAGAGGTGATAACATCAATATGGTGTGTAACATGGCTGATCTGACCAACAAATGGTAAGGTTTGTTGGTCCACACACCTAAAGTTTAATCCTCACATGAAGGGCCTACTGTGCTGTTTACTTGGGGCAGCAGAAACCAGTGTTGGATCAGAAAAGTCATGGGTTCAAGGCTTCCAGTATTCCTGGCCCTAGGCAAGCATCATTATATGTAAAAAGGATTTAACCTCATCCATTTCATTATCTGGCCCCTTTACTTATTTTCCTTTGCCTAAGCAAATCTCTGCAGAAAAGGGTGAAGAAGAATTTGGGGACCTCAATGTGATGTTTATTGGGACGAGTGCCCAAACCAGTTGCAGTGTGAGAAACAGAACACCCATTTATCTTTATGACATATCTTTTGCAAGGCCTCTAGTTCCCCACTACCACTTACTTTTAGATAACCCTAGATCACTCTATGATGGCGAAGAGGCAAAGTTGATCCACCACCCCCATCATGCAGCCTGAAAGCACAAAATCATCTTAGCCTCTGAACCTTTAAAAAATTGCTTTTAATTCACTATCCATATACTAAGATAGCTAGTCTAGTAGTTTCTGCCCTTCCTTCCATAAATGGCTTCACCTCGACTGCAGCTTTCTTAGCTTTCCTAGGGTAGGGAGTGTGAAAGCAGAGAAGCAAGTTTTACTCACAGTTAAAAGCCAGGCCCATTTTTCTGCTTAAGTGGTGATAGAAAACAGAACTAACTTTAGCCAAAAGTACCTCCTTTGTTTAAGTGAAGCCCATAGGGTCAGAATTACTCATTTTTACTAGAAGAGGTTCCTCTACTAACATCTTTAAACTCTAGGGGCTGAAAACTGATTTGAGAACGTCCAGAATTCAGGCATCAAAACCCACTTCCCTTTCCATAGTTTAAGTCATCTCTGCCTAACTTGCCAGACACTGTATTTGCCTTTCCATAGCAGCTATTCTCTTCCACCCCTAGGGTTCTGGTATTTTATTGGTTTTTGAGACAGTGGTTCTCAACCTGTGGGTCATAAACCCTTTGGGGTTGCAAAGGCCCTTTCATAGGGGTTACCTAAGACTATCGAAAACCACATATATTTATATTACAATTCATAACAGTAATAAACTGTTATGAAGTAGTGACAAAAAATTTCATGGTTGGGGGTCATCACAACATGAAGAACTATATTAAATGAGTGCAGTGGTTGAAAACCACTGCTCTATGTACTCCTGGCTGTCCTGGAACTCATAGAGATCCTCCTGCCTCTGCCTCTGCAGTGCTGGAATCAAAGGTGTGCACCACCCTGCCTGGCCTGGTTTTAACACTTTCCTAACACCTGGACTTAAGAATAAAACAGCTCCTAGAAGTGTAGTCAGCTTCTTTTACTACATCTCACAGCTACTGGGTGGCACAGTGCACCCTATCTTCATTGATGACTAAAAGACATCTATTTATACAGGATGCAGTTCTAAAATAGCTAGGATAACTTCAAAGGCTAGTATAATTTTTGCTCCAGTTTTATTAAAATTTGTTTATGTACGATGCTAAAAAACATACCTAGTATAAAAGAAAGCATCTTCAACAAATGGTGCTGGGAAAACTGGATGTCTGCATGCAGGAGAATGAAATTAGACTCATATCTCTCACCTCATATAAAAACTAACCCCAAATGGATCAAAGACCTCAACATGAAACAGTACACTACATGATGTAGGTATAGAAAAAGACTTCCTGAATAAGATTCCATTTATTCAAGAACTAAGGCCAACAATTGTCAAGTGGGATTTCATAGAACTAAAAAGCTCCTGTACAGCTTAAACAACAATTAACTGTGTGAACATACTCATAATGAAAGACAATCATTGCCAGCTATACATCTGACAGAGAACTAATATGCAGAATATACAAAAAACTAAAAAGAAGTAAAACAAAACAAAAAATCCAATCAATCAATCAAAACAAACAAACAAAAATGACTCATTCAAAAAAATGGGCCTGGGAGCTGAAGAAGGGAATGCTGAAAAGTAAAAAAATACGGCTAAGAAATAGCTCAAAATGTTCATTGTCCCTAATAACTAGGGAAATGCAAATCAAAACTACGTTGATTATTTCACCTTACCCCAGTCAAAATGGCAAAGACCAACAGTCAGCAAATGTTGGAGGGCAGGGAAAAGGGAACTCTCATTCCCTGTTGGTAGGACTGCAAACTGATGCAGCTACTCTGGAAATTAATATGGAGAATTCTCAAGAGGCTAAAAATAAACCAATCATGTGACCCAGCTATGCTGCTTCTTGGCATATGCTCAAAGGACTTGACATCCTACTCTGAAGATACTTGCTCAACCATGCTCACTGCTGTTGTATTCACAGTAGCTAGGATATGGAGATTACCTAAATACCCTCAATTGAGGAATGATAATGAAACATATACACTATGCAGTATTAGTCAGCTGTAAAGAAAAATCAAATCAAATACACTGCAGGTAAATGGATGGAACTAGAAAAGATCATATTGAATGAGGTACCCTAAAAATATAGACACACATTTAATAACAGACAATGAAAGAAATTAATCAAATATATAAAAGGCCACAAATCTGAAAGAAGACAAGGAGGGATATATGGGAGGGTTTAGGAGGAAGAAAAGATTGTTAGGCCTCCCCAAAGGGTTCTTGACCCACAGGTTGATAATTGCTTTCCTAGAGCAAGATCTTTACAAGAAACTTCTATGGGCCTCTTCCTAGCTCATCATTATGAATCTCCAAGGTCTTGTGCGGGTGACCACAGCTTGGTGTATTTGTGACTACAATGGCTGTCGTATTGAGAAGATGAAAGCTAGTTCTCCTCTCTATCCTCTGGCTCTATTATTTCCACCCTTGCACTTTTTCTGCAATGTTCCTTGGACCTCATATGGGGTGTAAAACTTTTAAATGATGCTAATAGAATGACTATTGAATTAATAAATAATGATAAGGGAAAATCTCAACTACAGAGATGTCAACATTAGTAAAATCCTTGTTGCACAAACATGAGGACATGAGTTTGAATCCCATAGTGCACTTAAAATGCTGGATGCCTGTCATGCTGACACATACCTTTAATCTCAGCAGCACCAGCAGGCAGATGTCTGAGAGTTCAAGGCTGGCATGGTCTACATGGCAAGTTCTAGGAAGAGCCAGAGCTAAAAATTAGAGATTCTGTTTTTTTTTTTTTTTAAAAAAAGGAATTATGGGATGTGGCAGCACACACCTGTAATCCCAGCACTGGGGAGGTAGAGAGAGGAGGCACCCTGGGGCCTCCTTGCCAGACAATCTGGCCAAATAAAAGATTCAGGTTCAATGACAGATATAGTCTTCAAAAATAAGATGAAAAGTGACTGAAGAAAGATGGCCAATGTCAACTTTGGACCTTCACACACAAACAATAACAAGAAATAAAACAAATTCTGCTACCTACAGCTGGGTGCAGTGATATACACCTGTATCCTCTGAACTTCACAGGTCCAAGGCCAGCTTGAAGTATGTACCAAGAACCTACCTCAGGAAAAAAAATTAATGAAAACTTAATAACCATAAAAATAGTCTTGACTTTAACGTTCAGCAGACACAGCTATTAGTTTTGTGGAAATATCCAAGCTTTTCTTTCTCTGATGGCCACTGGGGGTCAGCAGAGCAAATAAGAGGATAGAATTCCTAGGAAGATTTGAGCTAATTTTACCTCCAGCTTTGCTCAGAAGGTCCAGCGCCAACAATGCAATGGAACTGGGTCTCTAGCAATGGCTTTAGTACAGCTGGGGTAGGATTCATGGGCAGAGCCAGTTTCTGCATTTCATCCATTTGAAAATTTGTCTTGCTTATTTAAAGAGGTAGATTCCAGCCTGGGTGGGGGTGGGAGTAGTGTAAATACTTTGATCCTAGCACTCAAGAGGCAGAGGCAAGCGATCTCTGTGAGTTCAAGGTCAGCCTGGTCTATAGAGTGAGTTCCAAAACAGCCAAGATTACACAGAGAAACCCTGTCTCAAACAAAACAAAATACGTAATAAACAAATAAGGTAGATTCCTAGGTTGTCCCTCAAACCAAAAGAATCCCTTTCCAGAAGGAATTAAGAGATTCAGCTCAGCTTCCCAGGATTCTTCTTGTTTGTGTTTGCTTGCCACACCCTGCAGGTGAAGGACAACAGACAACTTTGGGAGTCTGTTCTCTCCTTCCACCACATGGGTCCTGGAGATCAAACTCAGACTGTCAGGCTTGGAAGAAGGTGTCCTTTCAGTCCAGAGAGTCATCCTGATGGCTCTCCCTAGGATTTTTAAGTCAAATGTTGGGTTTTCATTGTAGCAGCACATCCTTCAGAGAAAATAACCTTTCAATTATGACTGGGTATTTTAATGTCAGTCGATGGAGATGACAGAGTCATGATCTATGCAGGTATGTAATGTTCAGTCACTAAGGATCTAGGATAATATAAAGTATTTGGGGGTAGGGTTAGAAAAAGGAGGAAGTTGGTAGTTACCACTAATCAAACAAGTGGGAAATTAGGAACCACTTTTCTACTGTTGAGTGTGAAAAGAAACAATCTATGCCACTTCCTGGGCTTTAGTTCCAGATCAGATAAGGTGGGAAAGAATATATTAACATCACCCCCTAAAGCACAAAGTCTAACACTCCTGGGGAAGGGGCAGTTTTACCCAGGGCCCTTGACTCTAGGGATCCCTTGAGTATTCTATGGTTAGTGTTTTTTAAGATCCCAAGTATTCTGGTCAGATAGAGTTTGTAAAGCAAGTATGATGTTGCTGTTTCTCCCAGTGTTGAATTGTGGTATTTGTTTTCCTCAATGGCATTTTATATTCAAGCAGTATCACTCAAGCCATGTTTATTCAGTATTGTGTTTTTACTTTGGGTGGGGGCGGGGATGAGAAGGAAGTGCCTCCTTGGAGTCTCCTAAGTGTATGGGACTCCAAGGTATGTACAAGGACTGGATGGCATGGCCAGGAAAATCAGATGGAAGGTCCCCAAGACTCTTTTTTTTCTACTGATTTCTACGAATAAAATGATAAGCCGTGTAAGTGACCAATCTAAGGTACCTGATAAATGCCAGTTGTTTTCTAGTTGGCTTCCCCCCACAGGCTACAGACATCTAGACATCACTATCTCTTTCCTCTTCCATAATGAAACTCACCTAGCAAACTAGGGAACTCCTAGTACAGTACAGTTAATACATAATACAGCTGGTAAGCTGTCTCCCCATCCTCCCCATCCACTAAACCAGGAGGGTGTGGAGAGTAGAATTTCCTGACTTCTCCAACTTCTCAGAGGCCTAGCCAGCTTGTCCTGGCAGATTCCACATGGAAGGCTGTGGGCTGCAAGTCTTTAGTGCACAGTCCGTTCTTTTTGGCGATGATAATCTGGGGTAAAAAAGAACACAGCACATTATTTTCAGGATGAGCTCCCAACTTCCCGTTCCCAACTTCTGGGGCTTGCCGTTATCCATATTTAAAAGAGTTCTACTTACCTAGAGCCCTGCCATATAAGTAAGAAAAGAAAAAGAAAAAAGAAAGTGCCTTACTGTAGGGAAAGAATCGCACACGCATGCTGATTTCTCGGGCTGTCTTCAGGATTTCAACAGCCTGGAAGGAACACAGCAGCTTGTACAAATGAAGAGATATTACCCAGGACATAAACATAACACAGCAATGGATTGTGTCCCATCTAGGTCACTAATAGCTGCTCTCTTCTGGTACATTTTCCTTAAAGAGATGCTTTCTTACAGATTAGGCTATTCCGGTCCAACCTGTCCTACCTGAGATGGCTTCTTGTATTACTACAGCCCATGCGCTATGCTTACTTTGCTGTGTTCAATATCTTGGAAATCCACATCATTCACAGCTAGAACTTGGTCCCCTTCTTGAAGTCCTGCTCGATGTGCATCCGAGTCTGGAATCACCTGTCGGTGAAGGGGTATCATGTAGTTGTGATGGAGTAAATCAGGAGATTGCAGGGGAAATTCAGTGCTGTTCAAATGTGTTATTTTTTGTGATACCACAGGGAGAGTAAGTGGTTTGCTAGATGAAATTTGGTTCTCAGTTTGGTTTTTTTTTCTTATAGATTCTTTCTTTTTTTCCAAAGACAGGGTTTCTCTGTGTAGCCCTGGCTGCCCTGGAACTCACTCTGTAGACCATACTGCCCCTGAACTCACAGAGATCCGCCTACCCTCTGCCTCCTGTGTGCTGGGACTAACGTCATATGCCACCACTGTCTGACCTGACTTTATAGATTATTATCTACTCCTAATCTTCCTGCTTCTGCGTCTGGAGTTCTTGGAGTACCGACATGCCCACATGCCCCACCACTCTGGGCCTAATTCTGAGAAGGAAAGGCTGAATTCCCATTATGTCTATTCTACGACTATACTAAGTCATCCATTTTTTATCTGATGGGCC
This sequence comes from Grammomys surdaster, assembly GCF_004785775.1. Lineage (NCBI taxonomy): Eukaryota > Metazoa > Chordata > Mammalia > Rodentia > Muridae > Grammomys > Grammomys surdaster. The sequence goes on along the minus strand of NW_021604642.1, from coordinate 903,367 downwards.
ACCAGTGGATTTTAATATGATAACAAAGTAGCTAGCCATACAGCCTATCATACATACACATTCACACAGACCTTGGAGATGAAGATGCCTAGCTGGGAGGCCTTTCCTCCTCGGATGTTAAATCCCAACTGAAAGACAAGAACACAGGATGCAGACTCAGCACAGACATAAGAACAGGGACATCTATGTAGTCAGAAGAAAAGGAGATTCTATGGAAATTCTGGTCACCTACCTCCCAATCCATATCCATGCCCCAACCACGGGCAACTTCTGGCATGGACAAAATGCTACTGGAATAAAAGCCTCTATAAGTTTACCTGAGCACCAGGAGGCTTCTTCAGTGTGACAATTCGGGGCAGAAACTGGGTCAACTCATTGTTGTAGTCTGGGTGGTACACTCTCTGCAAGATACAGTAATCTCAGAAATCTCATTCCCTGTGTTAGATGTTACATCTACCTTCTTTTAGAATATTAATAAATCAGACGTATGTCAGGAAATGGAAACATCACAGACTTAGTTTACATAGAACAGATAACACAGTCCAGAGGAGTGGTTGTTTAGTCTCAGGACATGCTAGTGGACCCTATAGATCCCTATTCCTTTCTTATTAACAGGATGGAAACTAAGGTTCTGAATTTTCAGAATTCACCAGTGTGAAGGGTTCTGGCAGGGTGATTCTACAAGTTGCCAGTAGGTCACTGTTGCTCAAAATTCACCTAAGACTTCACTCTCCATTGAGTTTCATAACCTTGCTACTTTATCTTTCAGAGATCTCATGTTCGGGATTGGTACTTCTTATTCCGGATTGCAGATGGTTCGTTCCCACCTCATGAGGAGGAATCCATGCTGGAGGATTTTCATAGGCAGGCAGGAAAACCACTGGGTAGTCATCATAAGGAATCCGGTTGTCCATTTCAGGCAAAGCCCTGAAAAGGACGAATCAAACGAAACGAAAAGGATTTTAAAAAGGGCCAAGTTTCAGAAAGCATTCCATCCAAGGACCATTCATTTATGGGACTAGCCCACAAGTAGGTGTTAAGATTAGGGGTGGGGGGAAGAAGCAACAAAACAACAAAAATAAAAACAAAACAACATCTAATTTTTTAAGTACTCTAATGGCATGTTTGCATTTGTCACAATTCTACAAAAATAGGTGTCACCGCTTTCAACCTAGAAACGAGAATCACATTTACAAAGATCTACTTTAAAACAGCAAGGCAGTGCCAGCTCTAACTATCCCATACGGATTGGGGCCAGGCACAGTGCCACAGTCTCTAGAGGTGCTTAGTAAACGTGGCGTCTACAGATGGGCTCCGTCAACACGGGCTACCTTCCAGATCCGCGTCCTGCAACCCGCCCGTATCCCGCGCTCGCGACCACTTAACTCAGTGCCACCTCACCGGTAAGAAGGCCTCCCTCAGCGACAGGCAATTCGGCGTCGGAACCGGAAGCGGATGCTTGCAAACACCCTACACGGGCGGAGCTCGCTTTGGGCGAGCCGGCTCTCCAGCCCCCTCGGGCGGCACGTTGTGCGTGCTCACGTTCGTGTGCTTCTCACAGGCTGTACGCGATCCGATTGGCTGGCGCCTCTGGGATCAATTTGAAACTTGGCGGTTAAAGCTCCGGTTGGAACAGGGCGCCAGGGAAGATCCAGCAAGGGAAGTATAGGTTGGTGAGTTACTGGGTACCGCGTTAGCTCAGATTCTGCGCTTTGAAGCACTTTAGGACTTGGGGTCGCGGTCGCTGTCTCCGCTGGAGTTTCTTTATTTCAGACACCACTTCGCCCTGCATTATTGGGACTGACAAACCATTAGGCGGTGGCCAAGAGTGACAGGATTCAGTGATCCTGCTGGGAGGGGAGTACATCAGCGAGTTCCGAGGTCTCCTACAGCCTGAGAAGGGCCTTCCACTCCTGCCAGCTTCCGGAGGCTCCAGGGAGAGCTGGCTTCACTCGGCACGGACACCTACTGAGCTGGTACCATGAGAGAAGAGGTGAAGGGAATTCCTGTAAGAGTGGCACTGCGTTGTCGTCCCCTCGTCTCTAAAGAGATTAATGAGGGCTGCCAGACGTGCCTTTCCTTTGTGCCCGGAGAGCCTCAGGTGGGTAGTCTAGAGTGGCTTCCTCCACAGCTGAGGCTTAAAGGAGCGAGGGGCGTGGTCAGGCATTTTTTTTTAATCCTTCTATCCCTTGTCTCTTGCCTCTTGCAGGTGGTGGTTGGTAATGATAAATCATTTACCTACGATTTTGTGTTTGACCCCTCTACTGAACAGGAAGAGGTCTTCAATACAGCAGTAGCTCCACTCATAAAAGGCGTGTTTAAAGGTGAGGCTGTTTAATTCACTGGGCAGGGTTGTTTTGAGCATATATTATGTGTGGATCATATAGGTGCTACAAATAGAGGAATGAATGAAACAGACTCCTGTCTTTAAAGTCAGCCCACAGCCTAGTAACATTTGTGAAAGTCTTTCTACCCTTGAAGCTAGTTTCAGACTGATCTAGACCTATTTTGCTGTCTTGGGACTTCACAGAGAACCTTTCATTTCAGCACTTGGGCAGCAAAGGCAGACGCATCTCTACATAGCGAGTTGGAAAACATCCAGGAGTACCTAGTGAGATCCTGCCTCACAAACAAAAAACAAAGCAAAATAAAGAATATGTGGTCTTTGTTTGGTGCTGGTCATGTACTAACCTGCTGAAGTCCCAAGAATATTCAGATATGTAATATAGTCTCTGGGCTCTTGAGGGTCAGAAAACAGGTAGATGACTGTAGGAACTGGGATCCAGGAGATCGGTATTGAAACCTCTCTCACCATCCACCGGGCTTCACGAAGGCGCCATAGCACCCACAGATAGCTACATAAGTGTGTTTGAACACATAGACAAAATTTAAATTTTTATACCTATTTAAAATTTTGGGGAGTGATTTTTTTCTTTTTTCTTTTTTTTCTTTTTGCTTTTTATTTCCCCAGACAGTGTTTCATATAGCTCAGTTTGGTCTTAAATTCACAGTGTAGTCAAAAATGGATATGATGGCGCATTTGTTTAACCCTGTCACCTAGGAGGCAGGCAGAAACAATTGGATCTCTGTAAGTTCAAGGCTAGGCTGGTCTGGTCTACACATCTAGGGTTCCAGGCCAGCCAGGGCTACATAAGACTCTGTTTAATGTGTAGTGTGTATGGAGTGTGACTCCTACTGCAGAAGCTCTAGAAGTTTCACTGTTTTCCTACAACGTGGTGTGAGAATTGGAAGGCTGGCACCAAACTCCATTAGGGGAGTTGAGGGTCATTTCCAAACATAGGGAACTTTTGAGATAGGTATGAGTGAAATATTTATTTATTTATTTATTTTGTTTTTCAAGACAGGGTTTCTCTGTGTAGCCCTGGCTGTCCTGGAACTCACTCTGTAGACCAGGTTGGCCTCGAACTCAGAAATCCACCTGCCTCTGCCTCCCAAGTGCTGGGATTAAAGGCGTGTGCCACCACCGCCTGGCCAGAGTGAAATTTTTAGATAGAATTTTTTCCCCCTAAAGCCCTTGAAAACTGTGGCCAGCTAGTAGTGTTTACTGCAGAAGCTAAGCTTTTAAGGGTAGGATTCTAAAGAGAGTAGGACCTGAGAGATGTCTACTTGTCATATTAGTTGCAGTGGTTATTAAAATTTCTTTTTTTATTAATTGGGAATTTCATAAACACATTTTTATCAAATCTTCTCTTGTTTTCTCCCCTCCACTTCTTCCCCTGTCTCCAGCATATATCTTCTTTTTTTTTCTTCAACCCAGACTCTGTTCAGTGTTGCCTGTATGGTGCATGGATGGGTAGCCTCTCAGTCACATCCCTGAAGAAAACTGTCTCTCCTCCAGTAGCCATCAATTGCTAGTAGCTTGTCAGCTAGGTGTGGGACTTTATGACATATATACACTCACAGATAAATTAATCACAAATGGTTCAGGAAAAATTGAGTTCTTTATGCTATTCTTGCTGAACTACAGTGTTTTCACTGTAAAATTATAAAAAGAAAACTTAAGCCAGGCAGTAGTGCTGCACGCCTTTAATCCCAGCACTCAGGAGGTAGAGAGGCAGTTGGATCCCTGAGTTCGAGGCCAGCCTGGTCTATGGATAGAGTTCCAGGACAGCCAGTGCTACACAGAGAAACCCTGTCTTGGAAAAACAACAACAGCAACAACAACAAAAAACAAAGCAGAAACTTTAAAAATGATGTCATGTCTCAGGGTATATCAAATATCTTTGTATATGTTTATAGTGTATGCACATGTTTGTACAGGTATCCTTGCTCATAAATGTCTAGTAGAGGTCAGAGGTCAACATTAGGTGTTTCCCTCTATCGATCTCTATCTTGTTTTTTTTTTTTTTTTTTGAGACAGGATCCCTTGCTGAACCATTTCAGTTAGACTTGACAGTTTGAAGATCTCAGGATCCACCTGTGCCTGCCCTCTCAGTACTGGGGCTGCACAGATATGTACTATCATGCCGAGTTTTTATATGGGCACTAGAGATCTGAACTCAGGTTCTCATGCTTGCACAGCAAGCAGTTTATACACTAGGACAGCTCCCCAGACCCAACCTTTATTTATTCATGTCTTTTCTATTGATTTGTTTTGTGTGACTTGTGTGTGCTGGTGTATCTCACTGAACATGGGCTGGTCAGAGCACAACTTGTAGGAGTCAATTCTTCCACTCTGTGGGTTCCGAGGGCCAACAACAGGTTGCCAGGCATGGCCTTAAGTGCTGTTACCCACTGGGCCACCCTGTCAGCCCCTGTTTTTTTTTCTTTCTTTAAGACAAGGTTCGGGCTAGGCAGTGGTGACGCATGCCTCTAATCCCAGCACTTGGGAGGCAGAGGCAGGAGGATTTCTGAGTTCGAGGCCAGCCTGGTCTACAGAGTGAGTTCCAGGACAGCCAGAACTACACAGAAAAACCCTGTCTCGAAAAACAAACAAACAAACAAAGACAAGGTTCATGTAGAGCTGGCTTTCCTGGAACTCACTAAATAACCAAGGATGACCTTGAACTTTGGTTCTCCCTGTGACCTCCCCAGGTCAGGATTCCAGATGTATACCATCGTCCTTGGTTTGGTTTATGCTGTGCTGGAAAGCAAACTCATGGCTTTGTATATGCTAGATAAGCACTCTGCCAAGTGAGCTAGAGTCCCAGATATAAATAATCTTGTTGTAAAACTTGAAAACACTGTAGTTACAGATATGTTGCAAAAACAACATAAAGATACCATTTTTTTTCTGGAATTATTGGTAATAAGTTGTTGACCCTATGACCCCTGAATGCTTTACCATTTCCAAGAAGAGTCATCATAATATGACATAGCCATCATAATCATAGAAGTTGCAATGTCACATTACTACCTTTTTTTGGAAGATAATTTTGTAATTATATTTATGTACAGAAAACTTAAGTGTGCATTATTTTTTAACCCAGTTTAGTGGCGAGTTCTTTAGCCTTTGCTTTTTCCAGCTTGGCAATTCGTTCTCAGCCCTATTCAAATGTTGCCAGTTCTTTCAGTAATGCCCTTTATAGCAAAAGATTTAGTTCAAACATGTTAGAATAAGCTGTGCCCTTCTTTAGTTTTTGAACCTTTCTTTGGTTTTTGTGGTTTTTTAAAGCTTTCATTGTTTTGATACTTGAAGATTACAGGACACATATCTTTCTGTTTGCTTTTATTTAATCTTATGATAAAATTTGAGCTGTTTTGTTTTGTTTTGTTTGGGGGGGTGTTTACTTTTAGCAGAAACACCACAGGCATGCTTCTGTATTCTCACTGATTCCTGTCAGGCAGTATATGGTTTTGATATATGTGCCCTATTACTATTATTGTTAATAGCAGTAATCTAAGGTATAAATCTGCCAAATCTCCCTCTGTAAAGTTATTTTTTCTTTTTGCATATTTGAAAAAGCATTATATAGTTCTTTCTAATTGTCTTCTACTTTTCTCTTTTACATGATTTTCTTTAATTCTCATCGCGTTTACTATTTCTTCCCTCCACTCTCTTCTTCATTCTATTTTTAATAATTAAATCACCCCCCCCACTTCCTTTTCCCTCTCCAACTCCTACCGTGTCCCACCCCTTTCCCCCTAAGTACATGGCCTCTTTTTAATTGCTGTTGCATATATACCCACACATTCGACTGCATGATATGTAAATTAGAACCCGCTGAGTCTACTCAGGGTTGCTCATATGTATATGATTTCAGGGCTGACCACTTGGTATGGATAACCAGTTCAGGGGACATCCCTAGGGAAGACTCAGTTTCCTCCTCTCAGCAGTTGTTAATTGCCTGTAGTTCTCTGTGGAAGTGTGGAGGCCTGTGAGCTTTCTCCCTTCCATGTTAGCATGTCACTTGGTATTGTCCATCTTCAGGTCTTGTTTAGGGAGCCATACTGTTGAGGTACCATGGGTGAAACCTTCTTGTCATTTTTAGGTGACACAATCTCACAGCAGATTTCCAGGTCCTTGAACTCTTACAATCTTGCCGCCCCCTTGTCCGCCATGTTCCCTGGGTCTTAGTTGCAGGAGTTGTGTGTTGTGCATGTATCTATTAGGGGGACGAGCATCCCATTAGCAGGTGTTCTCTGCATTTGGACCATTTATGGTTTTCTGTAATGGTCTTCATCCGTTGCAAAGAGAAGCTTCTTTGCAGAGTCAGAGCTACTCTTATCTATGGGGATAAGGATAAGTATTTAGAATGCAGTTGGGAAGTATACTGGTTTAGTAAAATAGCTGTAGTAGGTTCTATTCTCTGAGTGTCACCTTTAGGGATATCTTGCTATGCTGGTCATTGTTGTGGTTCATAGGGTTGACAGCTAGGCAGGACTGTTGGTTACTTCCCTCCCTTGGCAGTTTCTATAATACCTGCAGGTCTATGAAAGCTGGTTTCCAATGAGGAGGTTTTCAGGTCAGAGCCATCTGAGATCCTTCAAGTCCAGTGTCCAAAATGCATGGTGTCTTCAGCAACAGGCGCTTACCCTTCAGCCTTTGGAGTACAACAACAGTAGTAGCCTGTGCTGTCTTGGGAATCTCTTGTCTCTCTGACCAACAACTTGGAAGGGAGTTTCTCATGTCCAGTACTAGGTGTTTTTGTTTGGTTGGGGTTTTTTTTAAGATAATATAGGGCTCTTGGGGTGAAAGAGAACATTGTCAACCCAAGTGGCATAAGTTAATTTAAATTATATATGCATGTATATACATTTATACATATTAATATAATTTTAGGTAAATAATAATGTGATTCCTTATGAGTTTTTCAGACATCCTTAGTGCTATCTGCCCCTCCACCCTCCCTGTCCTGTATTGACCCCACTAGTTCCTCTGCAACTAGAGCCTCAGCATTTTTCCATTTTCCCCTTCCTATCATCCTGCTGTTTCTTTTGAAAACAGTCTCATTGGGCACATGCCTACTTTGAACTCATTGTGTCATGCAGTGGAGACTAGCTGTGAGCTCCTGATTCTTGTGCGTTCTTCTCCTGAATGCTGGGTTTACAAGCCTCAACCACCACAGTCAGCTACCATCCCCATTTTCTTTAGCCATTTCTGAAATAATATTTTTAGACTTCACTATCAGGTCAGTTTCCTCAAATGCACACCTCCACAGCTTAGTAAACGTGTCAATAGTTGTGTCTTTGTATTCTTTTTATTTACCTATTTTTTGTTTTTTTGTTTTTTTGGTTTTTTTGAGACAGGGTTTCTCTGTGTAGCCCTGGCTGTCCTGGAACTCACTCTGTAGACCAGGCTGGCCTTGAACTCAGAAATCCGCCTGCCTCTGCCTCCTAAGTGTTGGGATTAAAGGCGTGCGCCACCACCACCCGGCATTTATTTACGTATTTTTATTATTTTTTAATTGTTTGTATATCTCTCTTGTCTGTCTAACTGCCTGCCTCTCTGCTTGCCTGCTTGCCTTTCTCTGTGTGAGTATGTGCACATGAATCCAGGTGCCCATAGAGGCCAGAAGTGTCAGATTCTCCAAGAGCTGGTTGTGAGCCACCTGAAGTGGGTACTTAGGAGTTGAATTCACTGAGCCATCCCCCCAGCCCCTTCTTTTGTATTGTTAGCCTGGGAAACATGAGAATTAAACTGTATTAGTTGAAGACAATGGCATGTATAAAGTGATTCTAATATACATGTTTTTAACACCATCCTTATTTGTAAGAACAAACCTGATCTTTTTACATTCAGCGCAATAGTACTCTTTTATACTCTGGACTCCTGGTACCAGAGTACAGAGTGTTTTAGACACAGTATTAAAATCTGGTTTCCCAAGATATTATAGCCTATACCTATCTGTAGTGTTATAGAAAGTTATAAAATGTTATTTCCTTGCCCCACAGTCATATCAGATTATAACAGCAATATATTTCAATTTATAGGTTAAGAGTTTTCATTTAGCTGGGCAGTGGTGGCGCACGCCTTTAGTCCCAGCACTTGGGAGGCAGAGGCAGGCGGATTTCTGAGTTTGAGGCCAACCTGGTTTACAGAGTAAGTTCCAGGACAGCCAGGACTACACAGAGGAACCCTCTCTTAAAAAAAAACAAAAAAACAAAAAAACAAAAAAAAACAAAAACAAAAAGTTTTCATTTAGAGCAGATTCTCCTCCCCTCCCCTCCCCTCCCCTCCCCTCCCCTCCCCTCCTCTCCCCTCTCCTCTCTTCTCATAGGGTCTGGCTTGCCTGGAACTTGCTGTGTAGATCAGGCTGGCTTTAAAACCCACATGCATCTTCATGCTTTTGTCTCTCAGGTGCTGATATTCAAGATACTGAACTACCATGCCAGCAAGTTCTTTTTTAAAACTTCAGGGTTATCACTTAAATTAGCGTTCTTTTTCAAATTTTAAAGATTTTTCATTTTCTATTTTTAGTTTTTAAAGTGGCCTTCTTTTGTTTGTTGGTTTGCTTGTTTGTGTGTGTGTGTGTGTATAGGTGTTTTCCCTGCATGTAAGTCTGTATACCATGTACATGCAGTGTCTGCAGAAGCCAGAAGAAAACAGTGGACTTGAGCCATAGTTGTGAGCCACTATGTGGGTGCTAGGAATCAAACCTAGATCCTGTGGAAGAGCAGCCGATGCCTTTAACTGCTGAGCCATCTCTCTAGCCCCAAGATTTTTCTTTTCAGGCTCCAAAATTAGTTGAGTAAATTGTCGATGACAGCTTTGACAAAAAAATGCAGTGATTTTTTTTTTAAACAGAGATTCCTTTAGACTGTGTCTAATTCTCTCTTAAGGGATGGCTTTCTGAGGTATTTATTACATGTCGAAGCATATTTGAATTTATAGTTTCTTTAGTTCCTACTTTATAATCAGTTACTGAGTTATGATAATTTAAGGTGTGAGTAGCCCATCTGTTGTCTAATTGTCTCTTTTTGAAGATATTGCTATAGTTATAGCTAGAGTTATCTGTCTCTAGTTCCGATCAAAACTTAAGACTTATGGGATAAAATGAAATACATGCATAATAATTCATACTCTCTAGCAAGACAAAATATAAAAGTGGATGTAGAAAATAACACTTTCACTTGAACTAAGCTCAAACAGATATACGTCTTAACCTGTCTTTCTGCAAACATTACAAATTATATAGACTATAATAGAAAACACTGTCACTATTCCATGGTGCCTCCAATGTAATAATTTATAAAATGTAGGCTGGAGAGCTGGCTCAGAGATTAAAAGCCCTGACTGCTCTTCTAGAGGTCCTGAGTTCAATTCCCAGCAGCCACATGGTGGCTCACAACCATCTGTATTGGGATCCGATGTCCTCTTCTGGTGTGTCTAAAGACAGTGACAGTGAATAGAGAAAACTCAGTTGTTTACCATACTATTGGTCTCTGAAAATGATCACAATGTGAGTTGCTATCCTTTTGATCTTTTCTATTTTTATATACAGTTGAATTACTTTTAACCCGCTTTTTTCAGTCAATTATATCTTGAACTTAAAAACATTCTGTGTTTTAGAGACAGAATATCCCTATGTAACTCAATCTGGTCTTGAATTTTTTTTTGGCAGAGTCTTAGTATTTTACTATTTCTGTCCTGGAGCTCAGTATTGCTATGTAGACCTGGCTGTCCTCAAACTTAGAGATCCTCCTGCCTCTGTCTCCAGAGTTCTGGGATTAAAGATGTGTTCTATCATACCCGGCTTAGCTTTGAACTTTTTGAAGTGCTGGCATTAGCAGGAAAGCTCTGCCAGGCCTGGTTCATGAACATCTGTGAATGGATGATTCTTTATTAGTGCTCCATAATAGCAGAGTCTGTGTCACCTTTAGACATACTTAAATGCTATGTGCGTGGAGCCTGACAATATGGCTTTTGTATGTTCAGACAGGGACTTTTTTTTTCATTTATTCACTTTCTATCCCAATATCAGCTACCCCTCTCCCCCCCAGTTCCCCCTCAGACATCTCTTCCCACTATCTCCCCTCCCCTTTTCCTCTGAGAGGATGGACCCCTCTGGATATCACCCCATCCTGGTACATCAAGTCCCTGCTGGGCTAGGTGCATCCTCTCCCACTGAGGCCAGACAAGGCAGCTGAGTTAGGGGAACAGGATCCACAGGCAGTAAATAAATAAGTTCAGGGACAGCTACTGCCCCCCCACCCCCACTCCAGTTGTTTGGGACCCACACGAAGACTAAGCTGCACATCTGCTATGTATGTGTTGGGGGACTAGCTCCAGCCCATGTTCATTCTTTGGTTGGTAGATCAGTTTCTGGAAGTCCCAAGGTTCCAGGTTAGTTGACTCTGTTGATCTTCCTGTGTAGTCCCCAGATAGAAAATCGTCATTCGTCATAAAAATACTGCTTTTTCAAATTTTCTTTCCATCCCAACTCTCTTTTTCTTTGTTTTGATTTGGTTTGGTTTGGTTTGGTTTGGTTTTTCGAGACAGGGTTTCTCTGTGTAGCCCTGGCTGTCCTGGAACTCACTCTGTAGACCAGGCTGGCCTTGAACTCAGAAATCCACCTGTCTCTGCCTCCCAAGTGCTGGGATTAGAGGCGTGCACCACCACTGCCCGGCTCCAACTCTCTTTTTCTTTAAAGACTTATTTCTTTTTATTTTGTGTATAGACGATTTGCCTTCATGTATGTCTATATATCACATGTGTGGCTGCTGATCATAGAAGCCAGAAGAAGGCATGAGATCCCATGGAACTGTAGATTGTGAGCTGCCATGTGGGTACCAGAAATCGAACCTGGGTCCTCTGGAAGAGCAGCCAGTGCTCTTAACCACTGAGCCATCTCTTCAGCCCCAATTCCAACTTTTAATCCTCCTGGATACTGTCATGTGCTTTCATATCTAGCAAGACATTAATTAAAAAAATACATACCAAAATTGTTTTTGCCCCTTGCTTTGTGTTTGCTGTTCTTAATAGACTCTGTCTTAAGAAAACAACCTCAATTTTGTTACAAGCAATAGCTGCATGTTAACTGGATGAACAGTTTTCTTCTATCCCCATGGCTTCTATTTTGTCAGGATACAATGCAACTGTCCTGGCCTATGGGCAGACTGGATCTGGAAAAACTTATTCAATGGGAGGTGCATACACTGCAGAACAAGAACATGACTCAGCCATTGGGGTTATTCCTAGGGTAATACAACTGCTCTTCAAAGAAATTAATAAAATGAGTGACTTCGAATTTAGTCTGAAAGTGTCTTACTTGGAGGTAAGTGATTTCTCTCGAGTTATTCTAAATTCAAGATTATCTTTGAGTAGGAAAATATATCCAAATGAGATTTTTCTTGGCATGACTCAAAGCACCAAATTAAATTTTTAGTAAATTGCATTTTAATAAATTGATAGCAAAAACTTTTTTGCTCAGTTGGATCTGGATGCTACCCAGTTCTTTTCTTAATTAGAATTATCTACTTAATCTGATTGTTAGAAGAATTGGCACTGCCATGCAAAAATATGATAGGAATTCTTTAATTTTAGTTTGGCTTGTGTCACTGCTTCTCTGTGGAATCTGCTCCATTTCACTTCACTGCTACGGCTTGAATTATAATGCTGCTGCTTCATGAAGAATGTTATTAAAAATCAGGCAAAATATTATGCTGTGTGTAAATGGTAATAAAATGTACATTTACACAACAGATACTTATTGAGCATCTACTATGTGCCAGACCCTGATCTGGGTACTTAGATCATGTATTTGGGAAATATCAGTGGACTAACAGATTTTTAACACATTGTCCTTATAGAAACCTGAATTCTAGTGTACATCTGCATAAAATTAACTGTCCAATTGTATCTAACCTCATGACACCAAAAGGCATACAGCATTTAGAGACTCTGGCTTCTGAGAAGCTAACTTATTGATTCTACTGAAGAATTGATTCAATTCTTCAATTGATTGAAGCTGACTTTTTGATTCTACTGGCAGTGATATCTATATATGAGGAACTATAATTAAACTTATAAAGTTTATGCATGTAATCATAAATTGTGTGTAAATAGTTCATCCTGATGTTGAATTGCATTATGTTATCAGATATAAGAGATAAAATGAGAAGGGGAGTTATAAGATGATTACAGTTACCCTTTGTTTTTATTGTCTTATATTTTAAATTCTGTGTTTGTATGTATGTGGGTATGTACACGTGAGTGCAGGTCCTGAGGCAGCCGGAGGCATAGGATTCCCTGGAGCTGGCGTTATAGGTGGTTGTAAGCTGCCTGACATAGGTGCTGGGAACCAAATTTGGGTCCTCTACAAGAACAGTAGGGGACCATTGAGCCATCTCTCCAATCCACCCAGATTTGTCTTCTTAGTCTTGATTAATCCAGCCTTGGTCAAGGTCATTGAATATACAAATGACTGGAGAAACTAGCATGTTAAATCGTGCCATCAACAATAACAGTAAAGAAGTGTAGTGTGTATCACATGAAACATTCTCTTAAGTATTTAAAGTTTTACTGTTTCATTGAAGTATTAGTTACAACCCTTTTCTTCCCTTGCTCTCAACTTCCATCCTGCTTTCCCATAAGCAACTAATGCTTACATTTTAATTGGTTAAATTGATAAAAAGTGGTGCTGTTATGATATCATCAAGGAACTGAATTTGGGGGCTGGAGAGGTATCTCTGGGGAGAAAAGCACATGCTGTCCTGGAGAGTGCCCAGGTTAAATTCCCCCAGCTCTAGGGGATCAGATGCCCCTGGCTTCCACAGGTACCTGCATTCACTTGTGCATACCCACATATATACAGGCATTATATAACTAAAAAAATAAGGCAAGACAAGAGCTCTACCACAGAGTTATACTCGTGTCCATTGTAGCCTTTATAAGTGTAATAAAAATTACTTATGGTCTTGCAGTCCACACAGAGATAGCCACTGTTAACATATTTCCCATTTTCTTTCAACAATATCAGATTTATAATGAAGAAATTTTGGACCTTCTATGTTCATCTCGTGAGAAAGCTTCTCAAATAAATATCCGGGAAGATCCTAAGGAAGGCATAAAGGTGTGTTTTCCCTTCCTTCCTTCCTTTCTTTCTCTCTCTCTTGTTTTTGATGGTATTGCAGATGTTGGTAACTACCGAAGCTCATGGCTCTTGTCTTTATCACTGTGGTTTTGAGTGATTGCTAACATCTCAGTCTTTCAGGTTCTGTTTAGCACTGATTCCTTTAGTTAATCTAGGATTATTAGATGAGCGTTCTTATGGGAAGAAAATTCAGCTTCATCATTTTCTTGCTACTTCTTAAAGCATGTAGCAGCAATTAAACACTAATTGTTTACTGGATTCTGAAACTAAGCTCTCTAGTATGGTAGCCATGTGCTACAAGAAGGCATTTAAAGTATAATTAATTAAAATTGAACAAGCAGTTCCTTAGGCACACTCACCACTTATCAAGGAGACACCTTTCTGTGTGACTTCTGACTACTTTGTCATTTACAACAGATGTGAGGGATAGCTGTGATCACAGAAAATTCTCCTGGATATCACTAGCAGACACTGTACTGGCCTCTATATGGATAAAAAAAAAAGTAGAAAATGAAACTCAAGTATAGCACGCATACCCTATAGTGAGATGATCACTTATCTGAGAGCTTTGGTCACATGGTCTCGGTGCAGTGCTTGAGTACTTAGGACTAGAAGAATCAGGAGCTACAGGTGGATGAAATCCAGGAGGATAGATTTGGGAAAATGTGGGAAATCAGCTTATCTGTCTTCTCCTTCCCCTCTTCCTCTTCACAAAGAACAGAGAGTAACCATTTAGGACACAGGCAGAGAGTAGACACTTGTTCATCTGAGCCTTATTTTCCTTTGGGATCCTTACATTATTATCCAGGTATTAAAGCCAGACTAGAAATATCAGACCCTGTAAGCTTGAAATATAAAGGAAAATAATTTGGATAGTGAAGACAAGAATCCTGGGCAAAATATATGCTACCACCAAGAAGAATGTGGGTACTGAACTAGCTCTTGACCATGTCTTAAGATCCTTTATATGCTCCACACGAAGGCAGGAATTAAATCCCAGGCATTGTTTGAGGCAAGATGGTGTGACTCAAAAAAAAGTATGTGTTCCTGATACAAATTGGAGCAAGAACAAGTTTGTAAACATTTTTAAGATAGCATTTAAGAAATAAACAAAAAAGGTCTGTTGAGATAGTGCAGCAGGTAAAAATGCTCGCCACCAAGCCTTATAACCAAGTTTAATCCCTGCACCCCACAAAATGGAAGTAGAGAACTGACTCCTGCAAGTTGTCATCTGACCTCTACACATGTACTTTGGTACATTGCTGTAGCAGCTGGGTGTGTATACACATATACTTACACAATAAATGAGTCGTAAAAAAAGAATTTTTATAGTGAGGAGGAACTATAGCAGAAATGTTCACTAAGACTAGCCCAGTCTGTCTGAGACAGAAGACTTAGTCTGGGAAATGAAAGGAGCTGTGTCAGGAAAAGAGGATGGAGCCAGCCTAAGCAGCTTAGCTTCTCCCTACCCCCAAACCCTACCAACAGTATGCAATTATGTAAGACTTCTGAAGAAAATATTGCCCTGCCTACTCATTGTGGGTTTTTTATCTTATGTGTCTATCTCTCCAACTTTGTTGCTTCTGGAACTTCAGAGAGGATTTTTTTAATATCCTCATCATCTAGTATAGCTGTTAGTAATATGCTGGCATTTTAGGAAGGCTGACTGGAAATGAATTGAAAGGGAAAAAGACTAGGCTGATAAAGATGCAATTGAGAAAATCATTGCCTTGTTTCTCCACGTAAGGTAATATTGCAGTGAATATGGTTTAAAAAAAATAGGAAGTAATCAATTCCCAAGAACATCTGAGTTGGTGAAGCATGGATATGAAGGAGTGGGAGGAACTGACAATGATTTAAAGCTTTGAGGATAGAGCTTTTAATAGGCATGGAATAGTAGTGAGGAAACTTGGTATCAGTGGAAGCAAGATGAATTTGGTTTAATAATGTACTGATTCTAAAGGATAAGTAGTCAGCAGCTTGAAATAAAGGGAGAGAAATTAGAGTCACAGAGACAGATTATGAATTCGGTCATAGCATACTAAGGCTATCAGACCCTCATGAATCCCCTAGTCTATCACCCCCACCTTCCAACTCCAAGAGAGTGACTTCTACACATTTCTCCAGGTAGTTAAAGTACTATGCCCAAAACTTGATTCCTGTAGCCTCCTAGGCCAGTAAAAAGTGCCATGCTGTTTCCTCTAAAAGAAAATGAAGTAGGAAATGGATTGCCGGTACAGGAAGGAATGCAGAGCAAAGAGAAATGCTGTAGCGACTTGTGTTGTACTTGATGAGCTCTTTTGGTGGCAAAAGTTGACTTCACTTGGAACTCCCTAGAAGCCAGCTACCCTCCAAAATCTAGAGACCTTCTCTGACTCCAGTATTATGTAGTACCCCTTTTCTCAATCCTCTAGGGAAGATTGGAGACCTTGGTTCCTAGACATCATCATAGAGTTTAAAAGTCCTCCTTTTCACAATCCTTGTGTATACTGATATTTTCCTGGAACAGGAAGGCATTTTCCACTTGCTAATCCCTGTATTTCTATTCAAGTATTAGAAGAAGGAATCAAGGAAGCCTTTTTTTTCCCCTCTCTTGCAATTAGATTGTGGGACTGACAGAGAAGACTGTGTTAGTTGCCTCGGACACTGTTTCCTGTCTAGAGCAGGGTAACAACTCCAGGACTGTGGCCTCCACAGCCATGAACTCCCAGTCATCTCGCTCTCATGCCATCTTTACAATCGCCATTGAGCAAAGGAAGAAGAATGACAAGTAAGTTAGAACATCATAATTGTCGTGTTCTGTGAAGGCCGACTGCTAGGTGGCTGCCTAGGTTGATTTGACGTTCAGACTTTAGAATGATGAGCATGAGTGACAACTGGAGCTACTTTTACTGTCTCGAAAGACATGAGAGCTGGCCAGTCAGCTCTGATAGTTCAGCTGCTTTATGCTTGTGTATTGTTTTCACTGTGTCTTCCTGTTATCATCACAGAAATAGCAGTTTTCGTTCCAAGCTACATCTTGTAGACCTTGCTGGATCAGAAAGACAGAAGAAAACCAAGGCCGAGGGAGATCGTCTGAAAGAGGGTGAGACAATTACGGTCATAGCTCTCGGAGAAAACTCACATGCTTTTGTGGCTAGTGTTGGTATTTTGAAGGGACTATTTCAGTTCATATCTAAGTGTCTACAGTTCAAATTTGAGATTACTTTCAGAAATAGTGAAAAACGATTCCTTCCCCTTGCACTGATTCACAACTTCAGGTGTGAAATTGGAATCTCTTCTTCGGTTGGTTTTCATCTAGTCCAGACAATTCTAGTTTTAATTTATCTCTACCGACTTATAATTAAAATATTCCAGCTCATTGTTCCATGTACCCGCTGTCCCTTGCAGATGTTGCCATGTGTAAACCGTCTCAGCATGGTTTTCTTATCTTCACTCGAGTCACATGAAAGCTCACACTATTGGAAACTTGTAATATGACAGTAACCCGGTGATATGCATGAGCTATTTCTTTGGTATCTTACTTTCATTTCTGGATGATTTTTATACATGCCCTTTTTGTTTTATTTTCACACTTTGGGTTTTAGCCTTCTTAATATACTTTTAAAGGTTCTTACCTTCTTTCTTTTTTAGGTGCTTAGTTCTGAGTTGATTTTTGGGGTGAGATTTACATAATTGAAATATAACTCACATATTGTATTTAAAACTGTGCATGTCAATGGATTTGGTGCATCTCACCCCAAAGAGAAGCACCATAACCCATTAGTGCCCATCCCCCACCCCCATCTATCTCT
This sequence comes from Grammomys surdaster, assembly GCF_004785775.1. Lineage (NCBI taxonomy): Eukaryota > Metazoa > Chordata > Mammalia > Rodentia > Muridae > Grammomys > Grammomys surdaster. Next base: position 886,077 of record NW_021604642.1, on the reverse strand, counting down.
AGAGAAAAAGATATATGTAACCTTTGGTGACTGTCTTTCACTTAGCATAAAGTCATGTAGTGTGTTAATCAGTACTTCGTTCTTTGTATTGCTGAGTAATACTCATTTGTATGGATATACCACGTTTTGTCCCTTTCATCAATTTTCCAATGTTGGCTGTTGTAAGTATTGTTCTCTGAACCTCTCTATATAAGTTTTCATACAAACAAACTGGTTTTGTTTTTGTTTTGAGAGAAAAAGTCTTTCTATTTCTGGCTCACCCAGATTTCAATATGTAGACCAGGCCAGTGTCTCATAGGGATCTACCTGCCTCCGTCTCCTCAGTGCTTTGGGTAAAGGTGTGTGTGCCACTGTGCCTGACCTCAGACAAATTTTAAAATATATCTTGAGAACATACATAGGAATGGAATTGCTGGGTTATTGGTTAGTAACCCACTCCACATTAACTTTCTTTTCTATAAAGAGAATTCAATCCTTTTTAGAATATACAATGAGTGAATTTTAGTATATTCTTAAAGAGTTGTTTAACCATCACCAAAATAAATTTTAGGATGTTTATATTCTTTCCTGAAAGAAGCATTACCCACTAGCAGTCAGTGTCTGCTTCTGTCCTGGCAATAACGAATCCTCTCCCTCTACACATTTCACTCTTGAGCATCTCATATAGGTTTGGTAGTATGTGCCCTATTTTCATTGACTGATAGTTTTTGAGTCAGTACCTAGGTTCTTGTGCATGCTCATCCTGAGCTACAGCCCTAGCCCTTCATTCATTGGCTGGTTTTTCTCAAATCATGTTTTCATAATTCATCCATGTTATAGCACGTGTCAATGCTTCATTCCTTTTTATTGGAAATAATAATTCATTTTATAGAAAGAGTGGTTTCCAAGTTTTGTTTCCTTGTTTGTCTTTGTATCTTTGGTTATTGTGATTAATGTTGCTTGTTTGTTTGTTTGTTTGTTTGTTTAATCAGGTATCATGTAGCCCAGGCTGGCCTTGTATTGCCAAGGCTTGAACTTTTGATCTTTCTGCCTCTACCACCTAAGCACTAGTTTTATAGGCATATGTCACTACCATATTAGCTATGAATATTTATATACAAATTTTCTTAAACATGTATGTTTTCATTTCTTTTTTGAATACACATGCACACACAAGAATAAAAATGCTGTCCTGGAACTTTGAACTCAAAAGGATCCTCCTGTCTCTGCCTCCTGAGTGCTGGGATTAAAGGCATGTGCCACCACACTGGGTATTTATGTCTTTTTAAAAAGATTTAATTATTTTAAATACATTAGTGTTCTATTTGCATTTATACCTGCATGCCAGAAGAGGGTATCATATCCCAATGTAGATGGTTGTGAGCCACCATGCAGTTGCTGGGAATTGAACTCAGGACCTCTGGAAGAGCAGCCAGTGCTCTTCACCACTGAGCCATCTCTCCAGTCTGTATTTATGTCTTTTTAATTCTAGCCCTCCTAGTAGGTATGAAATAGTAACTCATTGTGGTTTTCATCTATATGTTGAATATGTTTCACATACTCATTGACAATTTGTATATCTTCTTTGGGAAAATGACCATTTGTATCAGTTATATTTGATTCATTTCAAATAATTTTTGCATGTGAGGTTAAGATTGTTTCCTTATTTCTAATCTTGTGCATGTGGGTATCTAGTTATCCAGTATCATTTGTTCAAAGACTATTCTTTCCCACTGAATTTTGTTCCCCCCTTGTAAAGTGATTAGACTAGTCTGTGGATCTGGGTCTCTTTGCTTTCGCCAGTGCTTCCCTCACTTGATCACTCTACTTGTGTAGTAAATTTTGAAGCTGAGAAATCTGGCACCTCCAACAAATTTTTTTTTTCAAGATTGAATTGGTTCTTCAGAGTTCCTTAAATTTCCATGGCAATTTGAGGATCAACCTATTCCTTTCTGCAAAGAAGCCAGCAGGAGTTTTCAAAGGCATCATATCCAATCAGCAGATCTATTTGGAGAGCATTGCCTTCAGCAGTGTTCAGTCTCACAGTTGTAAATGCTGTCTCTTTTCTTTACTATCTTTTAATGAGTTTTTTTTTAAGTATTACTTTAATGGTTCTGTTAATTTTATTTCTAAGTATTCTTTTCAGAGCTATTAAAATGGAATGGTTTTGTTAATTTCATTTTAAAATTGTTTATTGAGTTGGGTAAGTTGATCTTGTATCCATTGGCCTGCCCAGTTTGTTGGTTCTAATAGTTTGGTTAGATCTTTCAGGATGGCTATCTACAGCATTTGTGAAGAGAGAATTTTACTTCTTTCTTTACAATCCGGATGCTTTTATTTCTTTACTTCTTTTTCTTCTCTGCCTACTTATCCTTGTAGAAGAAGCTTCAGTACATTATTTGGTAGAAGTAGTAAGTGTGAATATTGTCATGTTCTTGATCTTGAGAGAAAAACCAGGATTTTTTTTTTACATTAAGTTTATTTTTGCTGAGCATTTTTCATAGAAGCCTCCGCCTATGCTGAGGAAGTACTATGGCGGGTTTGGTGAGCATTGCTTTTATTATATATGGGTGTTTGTCAAGAGCTTTTCGTCATTTTTGACATGGTCACATTTTTTATTTATTGTTTTTGGTGGTGATATTTGGTCGGTTTCAGTTCCATAGCTTTCTTGAACTAATTCTGCACAGTTTATATTCTGTCTAGTTTGCCCTCACATAAGCTTAGTGATAGGCTAGTGACTAGTCTCACATCTCCTTTAATGCTTAGACTTATAAACCTTCCATCATTTACCAAGGGCTTTGTGAATGGACAGGGCTACACCTTCTACACCCAGGCACTTTATAACTCTGCTTTAGCATTTATTTATTGCTTGAGCAAATCCCAAATCTTATATATGTTTTCCATCAATTATTTTGCCAATTAGAATTAGCTACTGTTAGGGTGACCTTTTTTCCTCTCTTTTTAGGTTTATTGAGTTTTATTCTTTAAAAATAAACATCATAGATGTTCAAGATAGTATAATATTTTAGTAATATAAATTAATTATGAAATGATTAGCACATCACGTTGTTTTAGTCAGTGTTCTATTGCAGTGAAGAGACACCATGACCAAGGCAACTCATAAAAGAAAGCATTTACTTGAGGGCTTGCTTACAGTTTCAAAGGCTTAGCCCATTATCATCATGGCAGAGAGCTTGGTGGCAGGCAGGTATGGCACTGGGGAAGTAGCTGAGAGCTACATCCTAATCTGCAAGCAGAGACAGACTGGCTGACTCTTAGAGACTGGGCCTGGTATGGGCTTTTGAGACCTCAAAGCCTACCCCAGTGACACTTCTTCCAAAAAGGCCACATTTTTAATCCATTCAAATATAAGAGATGACTAAAAAAATCAACAAAATAAAAAATGAAGCTGAAGCAAAAGGATTATAAGTTCCAGGCCAGACAGGGCCCACAGCAAGACCTTAAGACTGAGGCTAGAGAGATGTCTCCGAAGTTTAGAGAATTTGCTGAGCAATCATGACCACAGTTTGGATCATAGCACTCTTGTAACATCTTGCTAATACCTGCAGTTCAGAACAGGGTGGAGATGGGAACATCATTGTGATTTGCAGGCTTCCATCCTATTAGAGAAAATGTGAGTCCCAGATTCAGGAGAGACTCTGCCTCAAAAGAATAGGCATAAAACAATAGAGGGAGACGCTTGATGTCATCTTCTGGCCTCCATGTTCACACATGCAAAGATACCCAGATGCACATATATAAATAAATGAATCATGGAAAAAAAATAAGGCTAACTTAATTGTTTTAGCCAAAGAACACACTTGTTCAGCATGTAGGAAAATGGAACCAAATGGAGATTATATTAAGCAAAATAAGTCAGTCAGAATAAAAATATGTTTTCTCTCATTATGGATCCAAGACTTTATATAGACACATAAAGTCTTTTGTGTGTCTGTGTGTGTGCATGCATATTAAAAGTAGAAAAGCTAGTACATGACCCTATAGGGGGCCGTTCTTATTGAAACCACCACAATCTGCTCCTGGCTCCATAGGCTTGTAATCATATCATAATGCAAAAATGTATTCAGTCCGACTTCAAGAGTTTCTATACACTGTTTAAAAGTTCAAAGTTTCTTCTGAGACTCATACAATCTCTTAACTATAACCCCTGTAAAATCAAAATCAAAAAGCAGATCACATACTTCCAACATACAATGGTACATTACCATTCCAAAAGGAAGAAAGGGAGCATAGTGAGGAACTAGTGAACCAAAGCAAGAAAGGCTGGAAACCATAAGAGCAAATTTGAAATTCTGCGTTTCTGCCTGATGTCAAAGCACTCTTCAGATCTTCAACTCCTTTCAACTGTGTTGATTTATAACACACTTCTCTCTCTTGGGCTGGTTCCAAACCCTGTTGACAGCTCTCCTTGGTAGATAATCCCACAACTATAGCATCTTGAACATCTTGAACATCTTGGTGTCTCCAAGGCAATCCAGGCTTCGCCTTCACAGCTTCACATAATGGCCTCTCTGGGCCATTGGTTTGCTTTGTAGTGCTGACTCCTGAATCCATGACTTTTTGTACATGCTAGACAAGTACTGTACTACTGAGCTGTGTTCCTCAGCCCAGCATGTTTTTGAGGCTTATGTATATTCTTGCTTTGGTTAGTGATTGTCTCTTTGTATTTCTGAATAATGTTCCAGCCTTTAGCCTTTATTAAACAGTGATTTGAGTTTTTAGCCATTATGAATAATACTGTTCAGAACATTTATGTGTGTGCCTTTTTGTGAATGTGTTTTAATTTCACTCCAGAACATACTTAGGAATACAAGATGGTAAATATGTGCTTGCATTGATTAGTGGCTGTCTAACATGCTTGGTACCATTTTATACCTCCCACTTGTTCCTGTCTTCATAATTCAGATTGCTTCGTACATTGTAATAAGTGTCAAATTGTATATTCTTATAGTTTTAATTTGCATTTTCTAGATGATGTTTACTGGTTCCTTTTTAGTATTCTTCCTGGCTACTAGCTACTCTACTTTTTTTCTTTTCTTTTTTTTTTTTCTTTTGATTTTTCGAGACAGGGTTTCTCTGTGTAGTCCTATCTGTCCTGGAACTCACTCTGTAGACCAGGCTGGCCTCGAACTCAGAAATCCGCCTGCCTCTGCCTCCCAAGTGCTGGGATTAAAGGCGTGCGCCACCACTGCCTAGCCCCATTATACCTATTTTAATGATGTGTTTTGTTGAACAAAAAACTTGGATGTGGTCTAAGCCATCAATTTTTTTCTTTAATAACATACTTTTTTTGATGTCTTATCCATTAAATCTTTGCCTACTACAAAATTATTAAATGCGTTCCTACCCGGAGTTTCATGGACTTAGTTTGCACTTAGTTCTATGATGTATCTTAAATTAGTTTTTGCTGATAAAATGAGATAGGAACAGAGGGTCATTTTTCCTTTACATGGATATTCTGTTGTTTATGTACTGCTTATTAAAAACACATTCCTTTTGAAGCATATATTTACCATCTTGTATTCCTAAGTATGTCCTAGAGTGAAATTAAAATATGCTCACAAAAGGGCATGCATACAGATGTTCTGAAGAGCATTATTCATTAGGCAGGGATCATAGCTCAGTGGTAGAATGAATGCTTGCTTAGCACGTACAAGGTGGCCTTACATTTAATCCCCAAACTACAAACAAACAACAAAAACAACCTTGAAAGAAGGATTTATTTCTAGACCATTCTGAATGGCAGATCAGTTTGTTTATGAGTACATCTTTAGTCAGGTGTATATTATGTATTACTCTGGAAAGGAAAGTTCTCCTTGGCTTTTCTTTTGTCAGAATTGCTTTCTGAGAATTTTAGAATGAGATTGTCAAGTACTGAAAATTGGAATTCAAATAATAAATTAAGGAAAATTTGGGTAAAGTTTGCAGCTGTCTTGATACAATTTGTTTACTTACCTGTCTTGTTAGGCTTACTGCAGCATATTATATAGCTTTGCTGATATTTTGAGGATTCTGTTTTCTGTGTCTGCACAGGAAAATATTCCTTTTCAGATCTTGGTCTGGTACCTAACTACTTGGCTTCATTGCTTTCTTAGCTTCTCTCATCTACCAGTTGAGTTTCAGAGATTGTCTCAATGGATATCCACTGTCCTTTCCTTTTGCGGGGGAGGCTTTTCCATGGCTGGTTCAGAACTCAGTCTGTAGACCAAACTGGTCTTGAACTCAGAGAGCCACTTGCCTCTGCCCCTGCCTCCTGAGTGATGTCACATTATTTTCAATTAAACACTTTGGTCTCTTCATTTCACTTCTTTCATTAAGTTCATTAGGGTTATGCTGGGTGGTGCCAGTGATAATTGGCATTCTTTTTTAAATACTCTAGCCAGAAAGTTCCCAGTGATTAACTGTTGGCTATCTACTGTACATTTATAGCATGTAGCTATTATCAAGTTAAGAAAATGGCCTTTTATTGCTAGTTTGCAAGTAGTTGCACTTTTAAATTATTTTATTTTATGTGTTCTGGGTGTTTGGCCTGACTGTATGACTGTGCCTGGTGCCCACACAATCCAGAAGAGAGAGTTGTAAGCCACCATTTAGGTGCAGGGAATGGAATCTGGATCCTCTGGAAGAGCATCCAGTGCTCCTCATCACTCAGCCATCGCTCTAGCCCTAGTTGTTTATTTTTTAAAAAATAAATAAATAAATACCGTGTAGATATAATAGGCACACTATATTCCCAATGTGTAGAAAGTAGAAGCTGGAGGCTCAGGAGTTCAGGGCCATCTTCAGCTACACAGGGAGTTGGAGGCCATCCTGGGCTACATGAAACACAATCTCCAAACAAAAGTAAGAGAAAGGAATAAATTAGTGTTATATTTTATCACTTATCATTGATTAGAAAGGAGGACATATCTTTTTTTCTACACTCTGCTGATAGAATTCTAAAAATAGATGTTTTATAATATACTGAATTAACCATGAGAGGCTATTTTTTCTCTCTGCTGCTGGATTTACTGTCTTAGTTATGTCTTAGAACTTTTGCAAATCTGGCTTTGTGAGAGAGCACCTATAACTTTTTGGTACATATGTTTTCCCATCTAATATTAGTTTGAATAAAAAATGATTTGGAAAGCTTTCAATTTTACCTTAATACCATTTATACAATATTTGGATTATTTTCAAATGTGTTTTTTATTTGATTTTTAATGTTGATTCAATTTTGCTAATTTATATTTTCAGAAAATTATTCATTTTGTATAGATCCTCAAATTTGTTGACATATTAAAGATAGGTTTACTTTGTATTTTAACCTATCTCTAATTTTGTGTTTTGTTTTAGTTTGTACATCTCTACTTTTTTCCTATCACATTTGAGAGATTGGCTGACTAGCTTTATGCTTTTATTTTCATTCTTTCACTTTGTGCATGGGTTGTTGGATTGTGTATTTCTTGTATGGCTTCTTAGGTTGAGACTCAGTTTGCCTCTTCTCTTTCCCCTTTTGAAAGTTTTACGAGCATGAACACAAGTGGTCTGGATGGTGTGATGGCTCCCTTAGATGTGTAAAGCAGTTTTAATAGTGGTTAATATAGGACCAGTTTTGTTTCATCTGGATTCTATGTACTTTCTCTCTCTAATAGCATTTTGGTGGGATAGGTAGATTTGGGAGAGTAGATGGGTAATATTCTTAAGCGAATCTCAGATGTCTTGCTTCATTTCAACGTGTATATGCAAAAAATAAGAACCCTTTTAAAAAGACTCTTGCCTAAAATGACTCGATTAAATTGTCTCAGATTTTATTTACTTGAATAAGAATATAAATAAGACCCACAGTTTGTTGTTATTTGATAGGCCCTTGGTTTGGTTTTCTGTTTTGAGACAGGGTCTCACCATTAAGCCCAGGCTGGCCTCGAACTCATGCTCCTACTTATTGCTCCTGTCCCTAAAGGTTGAGGTTGCAATTATGAGCTGCCACATCCTGATTTCTAGATCTTTTTAAATCTGTAGATAGCTCTTCCACTCCTTCTTTCCTCTCACATTCTTGGGAATGTATTGATTGAAGAATTCAGGCTGTTCTACAGAATTCCCCAGGCTCAATCTCAGTGATTATATGCACTTGGAGGGATTACTCTTGCCTTGTCTTTGACCTACTACTTTACTTACCTCATTTATAAAAGATATTTTCTAAAGATATACTGATTAAACAAATTCATAGAAATTAGCAGAAGTCCTAGTAACTGGTAGCCTCACTGTAACTATTAATTTCTTTTTCTGTGCTTTTATTTGTGTCTAATAAAGTGGTGTCTAATAAGGGGACAAAGTACACTATAATATTTCTGTACTTTGTCCATTAAATTAACACTGTGGGGAGTTTGGTAGGTACTTGTTAGCATTTGAAGTTGTTTTGAGTGTAGAAGAGGGTCTTACGGGTGTAGCTTCTGCCAGTGGAATTATGTCAGTTTCCATTCTCAAAGATAAGTCGTCCTCTATTAGAAGGAATCACTTTCTACCTGTTGTGAAATATGAAAGTTGCTAGACTCCTCCATAATACTTGCAGAAAGGGTGGATACAGCCCATCAGAATATTGCTACATTACTGAGAGTGAGGAAAGCAGATGTATCTAAGTGGCTGATTTGATTTATAAGGCAAAGAAGGTAATGAAAAAAAGCTCACAGTTGAGTCCTAGATAAAGTGAAAGGTACTAAGAACTGAAAGAAAGCAGGAGTGAAGCACAGCCATATGTCACATAACCATGACTATCCGCAGTGGGCCACATGCACAACTTTGGTTACAGAAGATTGTATCTTCTAGAGGCAATACGGTCATCTCAGTTTATGTGAGTGTGGTATTTACAACAATAATCAAATTACCTAATGTGCTTTTTCTTGCAATGCCCCCTGCTGTCAAGTGTCTAGTAGAAAGGAGAACACAGAGGAAACACTCTGGATTTGATTTAGAGTATGTCAGATTTGGAATACATATTACAAAAAGTCCAGGAGGAGGTGGTAAATTTTGGATAAGATCTAAGAAACATCTGGGCTGGAGACATATATTTGAAAACTATACAACTAGATAACGAGAAAGCAACACTACATAATAGTGAGGAACACTTACATTTTAAGGCCAAGAATAAAGTAGTCTTATAACGACATTGAGGAGCCAGACATTGGTGTGATACATAGAAGCCCAGGTATGGGTTTCTATACAAAAGAGATTGTCATTTGTGGCAAATGCTTCATTGTTATTATATAATGAAAATTGAGAAGAAGATAGATTTTCCCACTGAGGTTTTCAAGGGTTTTTGCCAAAGCAATCTAAAGAATTAGCTCAGGTTACATTGGATTAAGGGACAGATTTAACTACTATTCTAAGTGTGGGCTGTCACATTTGTCTTTTTCATTAATTTCTCTATTCTTGTACTTTTTAGCAACATTTCCTGATATTCTGCCAATTTGTAAACTTAACATAAATGGCTTCATTATGTATGTGTGATCTATAACTATTTTCTTCAACATTATGTTCTTGAAATTCACCCGTTTGGTAATATATTTCTGTTCCAATACAATTTTTATTAATTACACTCTTGAGTTTTCTTGATATGAAATTGGTAAAAAGAAAATTACCTCTGCCAATATTTGTTGGTATTATTTCCCTTGCTTTTTTTATTTATGAGTAAGAAGAATGTCGAAGAATATACCCTGGGTTTATTAAGTTGTTTTCCTCGTGAGAATCTAGCTTCCAGTTAAATTGGAATTGTTTTAATATTTTATTATTTGGGATGATAGATGGTATTGTTTTTGGCAAATAGTAGCTAATTGTTTTAGTTCTTTCTTTTAAGAGTTTTTTTTTAAAATACTAAGTTATCCTCTTCCTTCAACTTTAAAACAAAACAAAAGTTGTGTTTTAGTATATTGCTTCTACTCTCTGGCTTTTTAATCCCTTGGCTATGTGATTTCCTTTGTTCACTGAGGCTCAAGCATACGGCTGCTATGCTATGGCAGCCATCTACATGGAAAGGGCACAATGCTTTCTTCCCATGAGCCAACACTTAGTAACAGCCATGCCATTGATCAGCCTGGAGGAGGCATCAGAAATGAACAGTCTTCATCGTGTCTCAGGCTACACTCATACAGTCTCACTCATGACTGGCCCAGCAGCTACTTGGCTAAAGTATAGTCAACTAGATTTGGGAATATAGGGCATGTGGCATACCTTCAGTTTTCCACCTTGCCCCAAAATACAAAATTTTAAAATAAATGCTGTCTTACTTCCAAAAAGGCACAGTATGAGATTATTCCTTTTTATAGTAAATACTGTTACTGAAATTGTTGTCTCATGGGTTGAATATACTTTTATGTTTACAGACCATTTTCATTCCTTGTTGAATTGCCTTTTCCAGGTATTATTTTTCCTTCAGTTAGTAAGTTCATTTCCCATTACATTTATCCCTATTTTTGTTTAGATTTTGGCTACTTAAGCAAGTACCAGATAGATTACAAATACATTACAGGAAGTTAGTAAGTGTACTTAATCCACTGAAGTATTAGTCTGCACATATGAAAGTGCCCCGATGATACTTGTACCATTTTAGTGAATGTGTACTAAGTGAGATACACACAAGGAGCACCCAGATGAAGAAACAGTATTAGAAGCATCTCAGAATTCATTTGTGCTCTCTTCTATTCTCCTTAAAGGGGAACTGCAGCCCAAACCTCTAGTCCTACATTAATCTTTCTGTATGGACTCCTTTGTGTCTGACGTCTTACACTTAGTATAAACTCACCAAAGAAAATACAGTATGCCCAGCCTAGTTTGGATTTCTATGAGTAGAACTGCTAGGTTCATGTACTACAAACTATTCCAAACTGTGTTTTCAAACATTGCCCAACTTTTTTGACTCTGTGTGTATGTGTGTGCGGCCCCGTGTGCGTGCCTGTGTGCATGTGTGTGTGTGTGCATGTGTGCGTGTGTGCGTGTGTGTGTGTGTGTGTGTGTGTGTACACGACAGCGGTCAGTCTTGGGAGTCATTCCTTTGGTGTTGTCCACTGTGATTTTTAAGATAGTATCTCACTGGGGCCTGGGGTTTGTCATTTAGCCTAAGCTTTCTAGCCTAAGCTTTCTAGTCTCCTCTTCCATAGAGTTGGGATTATAAGCAGGCACTACCATGCCTGCCTTTTTTACATGGATGCTGGGGATTGAACTCAGGTCTCCATGCTTGCCAAACAATTGCTTTACTGACTAAGCTGTCCTCAACACCTTGTCAGAATTCTTAAAATGTTGCTTATTTAGATGTATATATGTAATTTTCAATGTTTGAGTGTTCTATCTGCATGTACACCTGTGTGCCAGAAGAGGGCATCAGATCTCATTATAGATTGTTGTGAGCCACCATGTGGTCACTGGGAGTTGAACTCAGGAGCCACGGAAGAGTAGCCAGTACTCTTAGCCATCTCTCTACCCCCCGGGTCAGACCTTCTAGTTCTTGCTGGCTGAGTAGGGATGAAATTACATTTTATTGTGGTTTTAATTGTCATCCCTGATGGCTATGGGGTTCATTATCCTCTCGTGTGTTTATTGGCTACATGTATTTTGTTTTCTGTAAAATACCTGCAAGTATGACTTTTAAAAATATTTGCTATGTAACATAGACTCATCTTAAACTCACAGCAATCCTCCTGCCTCAGCTTCTCAAGAATTGGCATGAGCCACCACACTCAGCCTTCCTTATAGTACTTTTAAAGAATGGTCCTTTATATGTTATTCATATAATTACATTCGTTGACTCTCTTCCAGTCCTGTATGGTGTGTGTGTGTCTTCTCTCCACACTCATTCTTGGGATGGAGCAAGGCCTCGCATATGTAGCCTGTCCAGCTACATCCCTAATTCACTTTCTTCATCCACGTGGATGCTGTTTTCTACTGTATTTAAGAAATTTAGCACTCCAAGGTCTTAAAGACATTCTGTATTATTGGTGAAGGTTTCACAGTTCTGTCTCTTATCTCCCTAAGATGTTTATGTACATGGGATGATCTAGTTTTTCCATGTAAATAGTCATTTGTCCTAGCACTATTTTGAAAAAAATTTCTTCTCTCACTGAGAAGCAGCCATTTCTTTTATATGTGTGGATATGTGTATATCAAGTGTCCAAATATGCCTTCATCTGTTTCTGGGTGCTCTATAATATGAAAATTAGGATGGTATGGTGCCATGTACCCCAATAGTTGAAAAGCTGAAGCTGAAAGATCACATGAGTCTAGGAGTTTGAGGTGATCCTGGGCAATGGAGCTATGTCACCTCAAAAATAAACAAGTAGGTAACTAGGGGAGATGACTCAGTGTGCAAAGTACTCAGAGCATCAGTGTGAGGGCCTGAGTTTAGACCCCTCACACCCATGTAAAAACCAGGCATGGTAACATTTATCTATAACCCCAGGGTCGAGAGGCTTAGAAGGTAGAATCCCAGCAGCTAGCTGTCCATCCAGTCTAACCAATCTCGTTTCAGTTTCAGGGAGACACCCTTTCTCAAACATAAGGTGGAAAGCAGTAGAGGGAAACACCTAACAACCTCACACATATGCATAGGTGGATCCTATACAAATACTGTGAACACAAATAAAACATTTACATAAATTAATAAATATCCAATCTTCTAAATTTCTGTATGCGGGCTAGAGAGATGGCTCAGCTAAGAGTACTGGCTGCTCTTTCAGAGGACCCAGGTTTGATTCCCAGTGCCCACATGGCAGCTTACTGCCATCCGTAACACCAATACTAGGATATTTAACATTCTCTCCCTGGCTTCCTTAGGCACTGCACCACATGGTGTACAGACACACATGCAGGCAAAGCATCCTTACATACAAAATTTAAATTAAGAGTATTAAATCTACATATCATTTCTATACTTGTTCTGGCGTCAATACTTCTCAGATTTTCCTGGTAGAAGTTTAATATATCTTTTGTTCTATTCCTAGGTGATTTTCTGTGATGCTGGGGTATGAATTCAGAGCCTTGTGCATGCTTGGCAAGTGCTACACCACTAAAACAACCCTTGGGTGTTTTTTTATTGTTGTTTCTGCTACTGGTTTTTTTTCTTCTTGCAACAGTCTTGTTAAGTACAGCAGGGCTACATAGCTCTAGTCCATCTTGAGTTATTTAACAATGGGGTACCAGATCCCATTATTGATGGTTGTGAGCCACCATGTGGTTGCTGAGGATTGAACTCAGGACCTTTGGAAGAGCAGCCAGTGCTCTCATCTAACTGGTGAGCCATCTCTCCAGCCTGAAGTCTTTATTTTTTAATATTTTAATATTTAAAATATTAATATTTTGATTATGCATGTTATTAGAATTCAGTGTCATATTTCTATATGTGCATATATCTTGTCCCAATCAAATCCAACCTCTTTTTATCTATATTTCCAGCTCTTTCCAATGTGTTTTAATCACTATTCTTTATTTGAATCAAAATTTCTAACTTCTATATGAAAGAGTACACGTTATATCTTTCTATATCTGACTTACTTCATTTAAGATAATGTCCTCCACTTCTCTCCATTTTACTTCAAAAGACAAATCGTCATTCTTTATTGCTAAATAATATTCAACTGTGTGTATATGTACCAAATTAACTTTATTCATCGGTTGAGCATTTAGGCTGATTGCTACATTGTCTCTCTTGGTTAGTGCAACAATAAATGTAAGTGCTGATGGATAGCCCTTTGGTGGTGTCCTTACTTTGTTCCTTTGATTTTATTCTCACTTTTGGGAGAGCTAAACAGTACAGTTGATCTATCTTTAGCTACTGTCCATGCTGTTTTCTATGATGGCCATACTCATTTACATGTCCACAAATAGTGTATAAGATTCCTTTCCTCTCCACATCCTTGCCAGCATTTATTTGTTTGATTTTTCTGTGTACAGTGAGATAATATCAATATAACTTTGATTTCCCTGATAGCTAAAGATATTGAGTATATTTTTTTCAAATATATTGGTTACTTATAGTTTGAGAAGTAACCATTTAAATCATTTATACATTTTTAATGTGATTGTGTATGTTTTTGTTAAAGTTTTTGAGTTCTTTATTCTGGATATTAATCCTCTATTAGATGAAATGTTCAGAAAGATTTTCTTCCATTCTGTAGCTTGTCTTTACTTTTTTGATAGTTCCCCTTGCAAAGGTTTTTGGTTTGTTATTAATCTCTTGTTAATTTTTATTTCTGTTTCCTGTGCATTTGAAGTTTTATCCAGAAAGTCATTGCCTATACCAGTGTCTTGAACCGATTCCTCTGTAAGTAGTTCATAGTCTTACATTTAGGTTGCTGATCCATTTTGAGTTATTTTTTGTGTAGACCGAAAGGTATGGGTTAAGTGTCATCCCTTCACATGTGAACACTCAGGCTTTCTCCCACCATTTATTTAAAAGGCTCTCCAGTCTCTGAAGCATTTTTGGCATCTTTGTTACACATCAATGTGTTGTGAATGCTTAGGTTTATTTCTGGAGTGTGTTTTTTTTTGTTCCGTTGATTTGTGTGTTGTTCTTTATGCCAGAGCCATGCTGTTTTGACTGCTATGGCTCTATAGTGTGTCTTGGAATTAGGTATTGTGATACCTCCAGCTTTGTGTGTGTATGGGGGGGGTAAGTTTGCTCTGGCTAGCTGAGAGTGGTGGCACTTACCTGCAACCCCAACACTATGAAGGCAGTGGCCTGAGGTAAAGGGAGCATGAGCTTAAAGGTCATAGTGAGCTCAAGGTCAGCTTCAATTACATAGCACAACTCTGTCTCAGAAAAACCAGGGAAATTCACAATGGAACTCAATGAAATAGTACTTGCCTTGGTTGTGGTTTCTATTGTCACTAAACAAAATTACTTTGGACCCTTTTGTTCTTCAGTATGAATTTTATAGTTTTTTTCTATTTTTTTGAAGAATGTCATTGGTATTTTGATGCAGTATGTGCATTTTAACAGTATCTATTCTTCTAATCCACAATCATGGGAACATTTTCCTGTGTGTGTGAGTGTGTGTGGTGTGTTGTTCAATTTATCTCACAAGAGTTTTAAAATTTTCATTGTACAGGTGTTTCACTTACTGTGTATCATTTTATTTTTATAGCTATCACAAATGAGATTGTTTTAATCATTTTAAGCAGATTCATTAGTGGTCATAAAAAAGATTTTTGTTAATTTTGAATCTTGCTATTTCACTGAATTAATTTAATAATTCTAATGGCTTCCTGGTAAAGCACTTTCTTTTTTCTATATGTGGAATCATATTATCTCCAAGCACAGATGGTTTAACTTCTTTAATTTTGTTTGTGACATTAGAGATTTGAACTCAGGTCTTCAGGCTTGCATGGCAAGTGTTTCCTCGGTTTCAAATTTTATTTTCTAACTTTACTTTTGGTATATATGAAAACAAAATTCACCTACTCTTATTTTGGTTGAAACAGAGTCTCACTACGTAGCCCTGCTGTCCTGGAACTCACTCTGTAGACCAGCCTGTCATTGAACACACAGATCCACCTGCCTCTGCCTCCTGAGTGCTAGAATTAACTGATCAAAATAAACTTTGTATCCAGCAACCTGATTTGCTCTAGACTCAGTAGTCTGTTTTACCTTTTGTTTGTGCCACTATGCAGAAGATCCACCATGAAAATTTTAATTGTTAGGATTAATTAGTTCTTTCAGTATTTATTCTAGCCAACCTCTCTGTCCATTGACACATCAACCAAATCGTTTTTATTCTTTAAGAATTTCATGCAATGTATTTTATCATATTCTTTCCCCTTCCTTAACACCTTCCAGATCCTCCTTTACCCAGCCAGCCAGCCAGTCAGCCAGCTTCATGTATTCTCAGCCCCACTCTTCCCTCAGCAAGTCCTCTGTGTGAGGCCTGCCCTGGAGTGGAATCAGTATGCCTGGCGTCATACCATAAAAGAAACTTGACTTTCCCACCAGAAATCAAATACCAGTAGCTCCCCAGGCATGGGTGGGACTTTGCACACCTCCTGTCCATGCTGAGATTTTGTCTATGTTGAGCTCACATAGGTCTTGTTCATGCTGTCACAAGTACTGTGAGTGCATGTGTGCATCTTCCCTTTTTCCTTAATGCCATCCACCATCTGTGGCTCTTACCAGCTTTCCATCCCCTGTCCCCATCCTCATTCTTGTAGATCCCTGAGGGGAGGGCTGTGATATAGATGATCATTAGGGCTGAGCACTACACAGTCTCTTATTCTCCGCCTGTTGACAGTTGGAGCTCTGTGTTAATCACCATCTACTGCAAGAAGCTTCTGATGAGGGTCGAAAGAGATGCTGATCTATGGGTAATGGTCATCAGAAAGTGTGTTACTGCTATAACTGACCCCCCACCCCTTAAAATTCTCTTGCTTTGTAAATTTTTACTATCATCATTCTTTTTTGACTTGTATGATTCTTGCTATTCCATAAGATTAATAATTGCACTCAGTATGATCTCCCCAACTAAGAATGAGTGCCTACCACCTGCTGTTAGCTCTTCCTTAGCACTGTTGTGGAGATGCACCCATTTCCATTCTGTCCCTGTTGTCTCTGCCAAGTTTATACCATCCTCCTGTACATCTGGAAAATAGCTTCCTAACTGACCATTAAAAGGTACTCCATTCCCAATATCATAGCTAGATCAACTTCTTAAAATGCCACTTCATCTGTGATACCTGCTCCCAAATAGAAACTGAAAGAACATGTCCCACTTATAGGTTGAACTCTAAACACTGCCACTTGGTCTTTCCCCAAGCCCTTTGTCCCCAAGCCCTCACCCAGCTCCTCTACTGTCTTTTGTAGCTTCCCAACTGATACTATCCCCTTAAGCCTTTCACTATCCCCACAACATTTTCAGTCTCTGCTGGTTTTTGTATGCTTTTACCACAGCTCTCTCTGCATTTTGCCCAGAATACTGTGTGTGCCCGCCCCTACACCACCCTCACAATCAAACTTTCTATAACGTAGCCTTTCTTTAAAGCTCAATTTGACTTGAAGGTTTACATATTGCCTTTTAAAAATGATTTCATGTGAGGGTTTCTTTTTGGTCTTAAAATTCTATAGTGCCAGGCGACTGTGTTGTTACTCCCTGGCCCCTGTGCATTTTCAGTCCTACAACCAACTAGAGTTTTCTAGCCACATCCATCAACTTATGTTATCATCCATAACATATCATTATCCAAATAGTTGTGTTGATTCAGATGGCAGTGCCATTACACCTAAGTGATCTCTGCTGGTCCCCACCCCCAACTCCCCATTGCCTTCAGAAACCTGGCTCCATCCAGCGCCTGTGCTTCCTGACTGTGTCTATTTGTTATGGTTATGGGGATAGAATCCGTGTTTGCATGGATTAGGGAAGCCTATAGCACTGAACGGTATGTCCATCCTTGTGGTTTTCACCTTTTACTCACTGCTGATCTTTCTACCCTCAACATTAGAGTTGCGCTAAAGTTTCCTATAGTTTTAAAATAAAGCATATATCCTCATTTTATTACTGGCTCATTTTTCTTCCCCATTCACTCTCCACATTTGACACTTCTCCAACTTCTTCCCTTTAAAACTGATTTCTGAGATCTGCCAATGTTCCAAACAACTGAATCCATTAGATTCTTTCTGGTCCTCCTGTTTTTAGTAACTGCAGTATTTAGAGCATATTACTTCTTCTGAACTCCTCTCTTCCAAGTTCCTCTCATTTTTGTTAAGACTCTGCCTCTGCTTTTTCTACATACCCTAACCTGAAATAGCCTGTGTTTCCTTTTTTTCTTTCTCTTCTTGTTCATGCCTATCATCTTGATACCCCTCTTAAAATGATCTCAACCACTCAGATGCTCATAACTCCTACTTAAGTACTACCATTGTTAAACTTTTGTCCTGAGCTCACACTCTATAGCTCATTACGCCTGTAATTGTAGTTGCCTGTGAGGAAATCTCATAGACGTTCCATAGGCAGCTCTTATCCCATCTAAAGATGAACGACTACTTACCCTTTAACAGTAATTTAAATCTGCTCAATCATGTGTATCCACCCAGTCACTCAAGCTAGGCATCTCAGCTAAGGTCGCCAACATTAACTCCTGAGAACATCCCGTATCCCAGGTCTCTGGACTTTGTAAAGATTCTCCACTCCACTCCCACCCCTGCCAGTTGCACATTTCCATTCATTCTCCTGGCCCTTGGCCCTCTCTCCTGTCTCTCCCCACACCTGATCCTGAATGGCCCCTATTACCCTCCTCATCCCCTCTCCCACCCAGTTTCCTCTTTCCATCTGCTTCCTACGACTATTTCATCCCCCTTCTAAGTGAGACTCGAGCACCTTTGCTTGTATGTTCCTTCTTGTTTAGCTTCTTTGAGTCTGTGGATTGTATCGTGGGCATTCTGTACTTTATGGCTAGTATCCACTTATTAGTGAGTACGTACCATGCATGTCCTTTTAGGTTTGGGTTACCTGATTCAGGATGATATTTTCTAGTTCCATCCATTTGCCTGCAAAATTCATGAAGTCATTGTTTTTTAATAACTGAGTAGCATTCTATTGTGTAAATGAACTACATTTTCTGTATCCATTCTTCAGTTGAGGGACATCTGGGTTGATAATAGACAGTTTCTGTCTATTATGAATAAAGCTGCTATGAACATAATAAGAGCATTTTTAAAGTAAAAAAAATTGCTTTTTAAAACTTTTGTGTATACTTGTATGTCCTTGGGTTTGTGTACATGAATATAGTTTCCCACAGAGACTAGAGGAGGGCTTTGGCTCCCTGAAGCTGAAGTTACAGGCAACTGTGAGCTGTGTGACTTGAGTGCTGGGGGCAAACTTGGGTCCTCTGTAAGAGCAGAATGTGCTCTAAACCTTTGAGCCATTTCTAATTCCAAAACAATTTTTTAAAAAAATGAAGGGAGGATGAGTACACATGAGTAGGTAGGTATGTGAGACCTGTGATGCACATTGGGTGTGTACTGTGATTATCCTCTTTGCTTTGCTTTGCTTGCTTGCTTGCTTGCTTGCTTGCTTGCTTGCTTGCTTGCTTGCTTGGCTTTTCAACAAAATCTCGCAGGAAACCCAAAGCTCATTGATTCAACTAGGCTAGCTAACTGCATTTCAGGGATCAACTATCTCCTCCTGCTGAGCTTCCTGACATTTGTCTATGCTCCTTGATCTCCTGAGTCCAGATTTCCATCATTTCAGTTCTAGAATCAGTTGTTAACTTCTCTAGTAACTTAAAAGCACAAGCAACCATTTCCCTCTAATCAGTCATAGTTCCTTCTTGAAGGTGAAGTAATTATCATCAGAGTAGATAAAGGATTGCAGTCTCAGCTGACTTAGCAAACACCTAGATTATCTAAGATTCTCCACCCATTTAACAAGAATTACTTGTATATGGCTCTCAACAGATGACATTTTATTTCTTATCATAGTCCCATGATTTAAGGAAAGGATTGCTCCTGTCTTATGGACAAAGGAAAAGTTGAAATATGTTGCTAAGTAACTGAGGCCATCAGGGACTCTCCTCACTTTCTCTCTTTTGAGTGATTACCTCTGTAAGGTTTTTTTTTTTTGCTTGTGTTGTTATTGTTGTTGCTGTTTTAAAACTACACACATCTCAGGCTGGCCTTGAACATGTTATATACCAAAAGGTTACTTTAAACTCCTACTCCCCTGCCACTACCTTCTTCTAGTGCTGAGATTATAGGTATGTACCACCATGAGAATATAGAATCCAGGCCTTCCTGCAGTGCCTGCTAGATAGACACTCAACCAACTGAGCTACATCCCAATCCCCTGTGTAAGGAAGTTTTAAAATCTATTTTGGTAACAGATTATTCCATTCCTTCTTGACTGGTGAACACAACCATAATATACTATTACTTAAGACTTAAGTCTTTCCCCAAAACTTATTCAGCCAGTCTACCTGCCCTATATCCATACATAGGTTTCCTTTCATGTTACCCAGGATTTCTCAGCTATGATACTATTGACAACTGGATCTAAACAACTTTGGAGGTGTGTCTTGTATATTGTAGGACGTGTAAGGGCATTCTTAGTATTTTTAAATGCAAGAAGTACACACACAGCACTCAAGTTGTGACAATAACTGTCTCCAGATATTGTCAACTGTCCAGCAGCATACAAGGTTGCCCAGTAGAGGAGGGCTGCATTTAGAGCTACTTCATTTCCATCCTACACAGGCTTTTCCCTCCACGAGTGTACCCTTCTCTCTCAGCACCGATGCCTAGTGTAATGTACCTCTGTGATAGCTTTGAAGTTATATTTCTATTTTTAATGTTAAAATTTTCTCCTTTACTGTTTATTTTTGTCATAATGAATAAGCACTCAGTGGTACTGGATAATATTCTCAACTTATTGCTTAGTCTGTTTTCAGTCTTACAGAGTTTTAAAAAGAACTTCTTGAGCACATAATTTTATCTGGGCAGGTTTTTTAACCATCCTTAATGTGAACATTTAAAAAGATTTATTTATTTTATGTGTTTGGTTGTTTTGTCTGCATGTATGTATGTGCACCATGCATATGACCAATGCTTGTGCAAACCAGAAGAGAGTGTCCAATCCCTTGGAACTGTAGTTACAGACAATTGTGAGTCACAGAATGGGTGCTGGGAACTGAACCCAGGTCTTGCAAGAGCAGCAGTGCTCTTAACTTCGGACTACCCTTACCATTTTAATGGTTTTTTTATTTCATTTTTCAAGATAGGGTTTTTTTTTTCTGTGTGATTCTGGCTGTCCTGGAACTCAGAGATCCCCCCTGCCTCTGCCTCCCAAGTGTGTGTTAGCACCACAGGCTTCATTTAATGACAGGAAATTAAATGGAAAGCAGAGGACTAATGTGGGCCTTAGTACCTGTCCTGCACGCAGACTTGATACATCTTAGCAGATGCTTCTGGAGTGAAGTAAAGTGCTCTGCAAACTGCTACGTTTTCCAATTGGCAATCGAAAGAAAACAGAGGGATCCATTGCTTAGGAATACTGTTTTTGATGTCTACATTTAAACATGTGTATATAGATTGCAAAGAGGGAATTAGTGGGAAAAATGAAATGAAGGTCTGTGAATGGGAAAATACATCAAAGCATCTGGGACTCAAAGGAAGCAAAAAGATTAGATATAAGGACAGAGGTAAAGAACAGAGCCTCAATAATAAAGGTAGTTACTTACACTGAACTGGGTGGAAAGACAAAGGAATAAGTAAAAGCAAACAGCGTAAGGAAGAGAGGACAAGGGTTAAGGAGCCTCTGTGCTAACATTATCTCCACTAAGTTTGTGATGAAGTCTACTAGTAGAGAGTGACGGTAGCTTTGCAATATTGAAAATGATGAATGTTTAGAATAGCTGCCAGTCAAGTAATGTTAGACAAGCAAAAGCGTCAATTAACCACAGGTTCAGTTAAGGTCAATAGCCTGGTTGTAATAGAGTCAGCCCATTTGGTTATGTTATTCCTTCAGACAGAAGGAAACACACACAGACACACACACACACCTCTATGGTAGTAGGGCTGTGTGAATAAGACCATTTTCCTAGCATGTGCAAGAATCAGGGGGCAAAATAAGCCCATTGTGGGAATGGCAGGTTGTAGGTGCGTTGAGTCCTTGGGAATACAACAAATAGGCAGTTTAAGCTCCCCACCCCCAAGAAGCTAATCTTGAGATATTAGACAATGTCAAATTGATAGTCACGAGATGGAAGAGAATAGGGTCCATGAAAGATGCAGTCAGTGGGGAGCTTGGAGCTTTTCATTATAAACAGGGCATCTGAGAAAGCTGGCTTGGAGGTAGAGAGCTATCTTTTGGCTTGAAGTTTCAGAGGATTCTGTCCAATGTCTCTTAGCCTTTCACTGAGTCTGTGGTGAGATTGAATACCATTATGGAGAGAACTGATGGGAGAAACCTGTTTAGCTCATCTCTGGAAAGCAGAATCAACAGAACAGTATATCAAGATACACTCTTTGAAACAATGCTTCCAGGGGCCCACTTCCTCCAAACACACCGTTTCCTAATAGTACACTCAACTAAGAACTCATCAGTGGCTCTTGTGATCCAGTCAGCTCTCAGGGGCACTACCAACTGTGGATGAAGCCTTCAACATGCAGCCTTTGAGAAGGTTTTATATCCAGACTATAATAGGATCATGTAAATATTTGTTTCAGGTTCTAAAGGATTCCAAAGCATGGCTGAATAAGTATAGAGTAGAGCTAACAGTAACAATACAAGTCCTCACAGTCCAGCTGCACTTCTTTCACAAAATACCTTAGGTTGGGTAATCCATAAGCAGTAGAAATTAGGTTTTTACTCTGAAATCTAAGAATGCCAAAGTGATACTGCTATCAGAATTGATGTTTGATGAAGTTGTCTTCTCTATGCCCTCACATGGCAGAAAGACAAAAGGGTCTAGCTAGTTCTGTCGCATCCATGAGGGTTGAGGCAGTGTGGCCTATCACACCATACCCTTAATCTCTTTGGGGGGTTTGTTTTGCCTTTTCTTTTCCTCTCTCACTCTTCCTCCCTCCCTCCCTCCTCCTTCCCTTCCTTCTTTCCTTCCTTCTTTCTTTTTTCTCTCCCCCCTCTTTCTTTCTTGGAGCTAAGTCTATGTAGCCCTGGCTCTGCTGTGTAGATCAGGCTTCCCTAGAACTCAGAGATCCTCCTGCATCTTACAGTGGAGTACAAGGACTAAAGATGTGTACCACCTCTGAGCCATACCCCTACCTCTTAATAATGTTTGGAGATCAAATCTCAACATGAATTTTGAAGAAGACAAAAATATTTAAGCCAAAATAGCATTTGTCTAACATTTAATTTTCTTTTCTGTATAGCAGCTCATATCATTCCTACCACAACCCAACAAAGTAGATAGATTTGCCTCATTTTACAGAGGAAGTTATCCATGCACCTATAACATAGACAGAATCAGGAATGGAAATGTAGGCCTGCATGACACCAAAGCCCCCGGATTCAAGCAGTATCTCTTTGCACTCTAAATGTAATAGTGGAATAAGTCAAATACTTTAGAGAGACCTCAAAGATTTTGACTGTGTTTGAATTAATTTAAAAAGTCCAACACAGGATGCTGAGGTGGAGAGATTGCCATGAGTGGGGACCAGCCTGGGCTGCAGAGCGAGGCTCTGTTTCAAAAGAAAAGTAGATAATAACGTAAAAAAGTAGCCTCTACCTTTTTAATGCAACAAGAAGTATGATATTCCAATGTGGTTTGAAAAGCATAGGATTTGGCTGAAATTCTCAAGTGGAATCTCACGCCTACCACTTACTATATGTATGTAGGCAAACCATCTCACCCCTGGTCTACTTTCCTTACCTTTAGAAAGATGGTGGTGGTGAAAATAATGATTGATAATAATGATAAGATTACTAGAATAGTTATAAACGTTTTCACCGTGCTAGTTTAAGGACTGTGATAATGGATACAAAAGTTAATAACTATGTATATGATCTTTACCATAGTGATATTTGCATCTGCTTTGTTTCAATGAGAAAGGATAAGTGCAATGGACTCACTTGTACAAACCCAGCATTTGAACCTTTGTCCTTTGAACTTTACTTAAGCACCACTCTCAGTAAAATGAGTAGAATTAAGGTCTTACCTTAGTATTGATGGCAGTATTTCTATGAGGTCTTTGTTTTTCTTTCACAGAAAAAAGAAATGTAGATATTTGTTAGATGTTTCCCAAAATCGTTTTTGAATTTTGTTTCCTACGATTAGGTATTAATATTAATCGAGGCCTTCTGTGCTTGGGAAATGTAATCAGTGCTCTTGGAGATGACAAAAAGGGTAACTTTGTGCCCTACAGAGATTCCAAGCTGACTCGACTGCTTCAAGGTAAGCCTAAAATGCCTGTAAAATGAGAAATAGTAGCTTGAAATGATAGTGTTGAGAAAACAAAGGCAAAATAGGCAGCAAGCTAATGGGCTGTCACATTCACTGCGAATTGATAAGTAGGTGAAATAGCTATTGGCAATCAAGTATCAGATAATGGGGAAATGTCTTCACAGATGGCTCTGAGAGCCAAGAAATCCGTACTTAGGACTTTGTACCTGAAAGTGAACTTGGTTACTGTTTCTGTAATTGACAATATGCTAAGCAAAATTCTTTGGAGAGTTAAAATCTGCATAGAGGGGACATCCGAGGAATATTTAATTCCAGTAGAGGCACCTAACTTACCTGGGCCAGGCCTTGTTGTTTGAAACCTGATTAACTGATGAATGCATAGTTTCTCTTGAGTATAGTGATATTTAAAATAGAATTCTAAAATGTATATCAGTTTACACATCTGAAATTTTACTATTTTTATATTGAAACAAATCTAAAGATGGCCTCACACTCACGCGTATATGTGCAACACAAATTGCAATCAGTGGGCTATAGAAAAGAAAAAAATATGAAATTAGGAGAGGTAGAGGGTGGTTCTGGGAGGAGTAGGGTAAATAGACTCAAAATATATTGTATGCATATATGAAATTCTCAAACAGTAATTAGAATAGTTTTAAAAATTAAAGCCTAATAGTCCTGAAAAATAAAATCAAGACCAAATCAAAAGCATCACTACAAATTTTTTCTTTTATCTTTGAATTGAATTGGTCCAAATACCAGCCTTTGCTTGCATCCCACTTGTTTAATTTCATTTGCTTTCATTATCCCTTCTTTTGCAGATTCTCTAGGAGGCAATAGCCATACTCTAATGATAGCCTGCGTGAGTCCTGCTGATTCCAATCTAGAGGAAACATTAAATACCCTTCGCTATGCTGACAGAGCAAGAAAAATCAAGAACAAACCTATTATTAATATTGATCCCCAGGCAGCTGAACTAAATCATCTTAAACAACAGGTATAAGATTTTATAGGAAAGTTACAAGTATGTGAATGGAATGATAGAGTGTCTATTTCTTTGTTCTATTTCTACTTTAAAATAAATCCTAATACTGTGTTTGCTATCCATTTAAAAGATTGGGGATGCCATTGGGGATTTTACTGATAAAAGAGTAAAGTGTAGAGAGTGAAGCAAGAAACCTTTACAGGAGCCAGATCCTGACGTTTCTTAATATGTTCTGTTAAAGATTTTGGAACTGGAAAGTACTGAGAACTACAGATTTTAAGTAAGAGAATAACATGATGAAGTGTGGTTGAGGGAAATCTGTTTCCTATGCACTTGTACGGAAAACACATGAAAGGCAGCCATGATTAAAAAGAAGCAAATAAGCCAGTCTTTTTTTTAACTGGGGTGAGAACTATAGCCTGAATTAAAAACAGTAGTAATAAAGATGAAGGAAAGGTAACACAAGAAGACAAGGAGCAAGAGGAAAGTAGAGTTTATAGTGTTTGCTTAGTTGCAGAGTTAATGTTGGAGAAGAAGATCTGGTAGGGGGAGCCACGTTTGGTCTTCAAGTTTCTTACTTGGATTATTGAATAATTGTCATATTGACTAAGAAATGCAGATGAAAACCCAGAGTCAAACATGAAAACAGAAATCGTGTATTTAGTTTGAGCCATTGGGGAAACATGAGTAGAAAGAACACAAATCCAGGTGGTTGTATGGGCTTGATTGTAGAGGGTCTCGGAGGAAGGATAAAGAGTCAGCTTTAAGAGCCATAGCTGTTAGATGGTATTTGACTCACAAAATGTTTGCTGAAGGATCAATCGAAGAGATCCAGACCCACAACTTGAAAACACCAGCACTTAAAGAATGGGAAAGGAGAGGCAGATAAGAATAGACAGGAAGAAATTTGATGTCACGAAAGCCAAGGAAAGAGCATTTCAAGGATAGTTGGCATAAGTATAAATTTACAAAGAAGTATTAAGTTGGAAAGTATCCATTGTTTGTTTGTTTGTTTGTTTTTTATCTACAGGGATGATGTTGGCAAAGACTGTGAGGTTAGAGAAGTGCTAAGAGCCAATCATGGGATAATAACTAGAATAGTAAATAAGTGAATGGCTTTTCGTTCAAGGAGGCAAAATGAGAAAAGGCAATGGTCTAGGAAATCAAGGACAAAGAAGTATAAATTTGTATTTTAAATATGGGAGAGCCTTGAATAACTGAAAGAACTAATCAGAGGAGACTGAAACAGTGAACGGCGACTAAGGGCAAATCATCTTCTAATTGCAAGCAGTTGGGTAATAGGATGCGGAGGTGCCTTAGAGAGACCACACATAGCTTAAAAATCACTTAACAGAAATGTGTAAATGTGTGGCCATATAAATATGACTGTAGAGCAGCACACAGTCCTGGGATAGGAACTGAGGAGGCAGGAATTGTATTGATGTGGGAAATTTTGATGCTTTCTGCGCTTGCTCGCTTGCTGGCTTGCTTGCTTGTTTGCTTGCTTGCTTGTTTGCTTGCTTGCTTGCTTGGTTAGTTTTGTTTTGTTTGGTTTGGTTTGGTTTGGTTTGGTTTTTTCAGACAAAGACTCATGTAGCACAGGCTGGCCTTGGACTGTTTATGTCCTTTAAGATCCTCTTGTTTCTGTGTCCTTATTGTTGGGGTTAGAAGTGAACACCACCATGTTTAGGTGTTGATCTAGGGTTTTTGTTTCTTTGTTTTTGTGATTTGTTTTGCTTTGTTTTGAGACAGGGTCTTGGTATGTAGCCCTGACTGTCATAGACTCGCTAGGTAGACTAAGCTAGCTTCAGATTCACAGACATCAGCCTGCCTCTACCTCTCAAGTGTTAAGATTAAAGGTGCACATCTCCATACATGGCCCCTATTAATTCAGGTTTAAAAGCATCAAGTTTTCCTGCATGGTAGAGAATAGAGGATTTAATTTCCACTTAGAAATGTATTTCCCAACTGTCCAGTACTCACTCCTTCTCCAGCCTTCCTCCACAGAGATGATAACTATATAGTTAATCTCTTTTGCCTTTTTCTTCTTGAGGGTCTCTTTAGAGAGTAATAGTAATTATCTGCCTGTTGGGTCTTCTGGTCATTTCCTATTCACTTATTTATTCATTCCAACAGTAAATATTTGTCTAATGATTATGTGACAAAAACTATACTAAGATCTCTTGTTGAGCGAAACAATGGTTTCTGCCTTCATGGAGTTTATTGTCTAGCGTGAGAGACAATATTAAAACAATCAGATAATGATATATCATTATAAACTGGAATAGTTTGATATAGTACACTATGAGAGTAATAGTAGGGTCTCCTGTTATACATCTACCCTGAAAATTTTCCCTGATATAGCAGTGTTTGAACTGAGACCTGAGGGCTTTATGTAGGTATAAACTACAGGAAATAAGGAAGAGTTCTAGGGAGAAGAAACAGCATTGATAGCAGAGTATCATATCAGAAGCATTGGCACTGCTCCCAGGTTACCCAGGTTCAAGCCCAGGCTCTCTCT
Source organism: Grammomys surdaster (assembly GCF_004785775.1). Lineage (NCBI taxonomy): Eukaryota > Metazoa > Chordata > Mammalia > Rodentia > Muridae > Grammomys > Grammomys surdaster. Next base: position 858,703 of record NW_021604642.1, on the reverse strand, counting down.
GTCTTACTGTGTGCTTTGTAAATGGTCTTTGTGCCTCCCATTCCCTGTCTACATAATGGAAATGATAATACCCGCTTCCTAGTGTATTGTGAATATTAAGTAAATTGTTACATTTGAAGAGCTGAAAAGGATGCTAGTGTGGCTACTGTGTAGAAAGCAAGGAAAGAGTATTACAGTGTGGGGCTAAAGGAAAGCTGAGATTTGATTGTGAACTGTGTAGAAAATTATTTTAAGGTAGGCGGTAACACTGATGGTTGACATTGCTAAAAGTTTGCTAAAAGATAATTCAATTTATGAAGTGGATTAATGTGGTGCAAGAATGTGTACATCCCATTTAAGAAGACACCATAGTCCAAGTGAGACTTGGTACTGGGGACTTGAACTAGGATGATAGTGATAGAGAAAGGTAATCAGCATATAAGGAATAGGGTATGGCCCCCAGGTTTTGGGCTCATAGACCTAGATATTCATTGACCTGGAATTACTGGCAGAGGACCGGATCTGAGGATAGTAGGCAATGAAATGGAAAATCAGGTCAATTATAAGGTTTAAAATTAAGAAAGATAAGAGTTAAGATAAACTTAGAAGGCACAAATTTCTATGTGGTAATTGAAAGAGTAGATGAAAATTGAGAATATAAGGAAATAGTATAGATGACAGTGACCTTCGGGAGACTTGGCCATTTATGGGATAAGTGAAACAAAGATGAACCAAGAGCCAGCAATCAGAAACACTGAAGGAAAATTAGAAAGTAGAGTATCTGGAAAGCCAAATGCTACCAGTCAATAAAGTAGAATGAACGCTGGAAAATACCTATTGTTCTTACTATAATAATCTGGGCAAGCATCATATTGAAATAGGTCAATGAAAAATGAATAAAAGGGAATAAAGACAATTGGTGTGAACATTTTCCTCGAGCTTTAGAAAAGAGAGCAATGAGGCAAAAGTGAGTGTATTTTAGTAGGAAGGAGATGATAGGAGGAGAAATTGAAGGTGTAGCAGAGAAAAGAGGCAGTAAAGAGTGAGGTTCCAAAGCATAAACACAGACAGCCCAAGGAGGCAGAATGGCTCCTTTTTGTTACAAAAAAGACTGGAAGAGGGTGTTTTCATGTAAGCTCTAAGGCATTTAACTATACCTGACAACTTCGTGTTGTCAGTCTTATATTATTTCCTTCTCTTTCTCATTTTAGGTTATTCTTCAGCTACATGCAGACTTAAGAGTAAAGGCCATATTATATTTCTGTTACAGTGCATCTACCAGAGCTTTGATTTTTAAAAGTGGTTACTTAATGAAAACTCATTATGATCCTTAGATCAAAGGCACAGCTCGTCATCTTCTGTGTAGCAGTTGTTCATGTAATGCTTATCTTTTTGTCATTGATTCCTTAACCCTGGTGTATTCTGTAGTGCTAAAGATGGACTTAAGCTATCAGAGGCATTGACTAAAATTACCCTATTGCTAATTGTACTGACTTCATTATGAAGAGGTAAGTAGCATTTTGCCAGTTGAGGTTGCCAGTCTTGACTATGTATTCTGGTCTGGCTTAGAGCTCAGGAACTCACTGTGTAGCTAGGTCTGGCCTCAAATTTTTAATCCTTCTTAGATATATGTAGTATGGCTGGTGATAAATTATGAGCTGATTATTTTCATTGCTTCTTTCAGGTCCAACAGCTGCAGGTCTTATTGCTACAAGCCCATGGAGGAACCTTGCCTGGAAATATAAAGTAAGTCATAGATTAATTTTAAAGGTATATTCTTTTACAGGATATTTTGCCTGGTGGCTCTTTTCCTCTGATAGCCTCTAGTTTCTCAGGCCACTTAAGGTCCAGGAAGTAATCTTGCTGACCTTTACTGACTACTTAGGACTTAGGTAGTTATCCTTTAACTGTAATGGAAAGAGTATGGATTCTAGACTTAGAAATGTATTAATTAGAATACTCCTGTGAAGAAGAGCAATCTCTGCCATCTACTTATTTATTTGGCTACTTAGTTATATGCATAGATGCATGTATATCTATTTTATTCTTGGATTAACATCCAACGTTATCATTTGATTTATTTCATTGTCTATTCAGAGCTCCTTCAGGTTGACTCTTACTTCCTTTAACATCCTCAAGAGTGAGGATTTTCACAAGATGTTACAAATGATTCTCCTTGCACCAGGTCTGAAATTAACCATTTCTCCAAGGAGCTTTGGGTTTTTGCATTGAAAAAAAAAATGGTGTTTAAAAACCAAGATCTGTGTGGTTTTTCTAACTCTGCTCACTGTTGCTGAGATGTCATTGCTGTTGGGCCTTGTTGATGGGTAGAACTCAGAAATTCCTTCATGTGTAATAGCCTGCCCATTCACTCAGCTACATTTTTCTATTTATCTGTATTATATGTATATTACAAAACACAGTTTCCTACTGACAATTCTTGATTTTATTCCAAACTATGGGATTTAGTTTATTTTTGCATCTTAAATTTAATTGTACCCTAAATATGCCTCAGTGTTTTTTTAAGTCCAAAGAAGCTAAATATGTGAATAAACTGACCTTTCCTTCTCAACTCCACCCATTTCTTCCAATTCCATTGAACTAGGGATATTCCTAGTAACAAATTTATAGTACATCTTAAGCCCAGCAGGGAATACTGTCTTCAGCCCTTCACTGGGATCAGTATCTCTCCAAGCCACATTCTTCGGAGCAGTGATCTAGACTCCTCCCTTCCCACACCAATGAAATAGTATAGGCCTGTGAACTTAACTGTTTCTAGGTTGAGTTCACCAAGAGAGCCCAAGTGCTAGATTCTGAATCCACTGCCCCAACTAGGCTGGCTATCCCGATTCCCACCCACACCTCATGCTCCTCTATGTTACACACAGAGAGCTCAGGCTATAAAAGTAAGGAGGAAGGGAACTTAGGTAGCATGCCAGAGAAAAGAAGACATTTATCATTTCTTCCCCCAACTAGCACTATAACAAATGCAATTTTGGAAGGCGTTTATTTGCTTTATAATTCCACACTGTAGTCCATCACTGAACGAAGTCAGAACATGAACTCTATAGGGCAGGAACCTGGAGTCAGGAGCTGATGCAGAGGCTATGGAAGGGTGTTGCTTACTGGCTTGCTTGACATGACATTCTTGCCTGCTTTCTTTCTTTTTTAATTTTTTTTATTGGATATTTTATTTACATTTCAGATGTTATCCCCTTTACCCATTCCCCCCCCCTCCGCCCAGGAACCCCCTATCCCATCCCCCCTCCTCCTGCTTCTATGAGGATATGCCCCCACCCACCCACCCACTCCCACCTCCCCACCCTCGAATTCCCCCACACTGGGACATCCAGCCTTCACGGGACCAAGGACCTCCTCTCCCACCTATGCCCAACAAGGCCATCCTCCCTTACATATACATCTGGAGCCATGGGTCCCTCCCTATGTGCCCCCAGGCTGGTAGTTTATACCCTGGGAGCTCTGGTTGGTTGGTATTGTTGCTCTCCCCATGGGGCCCGCAAACTTTCAGCTCCTTCAGTCTTCTCTCTAACTCCTCCATTGGGAACCTCATGATCAGTTCAATGTTTAGCTGTGAGCATCTGCCTTTGTATATGTCAGCCTCTGGCAGACCTCTAAGGAGACAGCTATATCTATCAGGCTCCTGTCAGCATGCACTTTCTGGCATCCACATCAGCGTCTGCCTTTGGTGACTGCACATGGGATGGATACCTAGGTGGGACAGTCTCCAGATGGCCCCTCCTTCAGTTTCTGACCCATACTTTTGTCTCCATATTTGTTCCCATGAGTATTTTGTTACTCCTTCTAAAGAAGGAACAAAGCACCCATACTTTGGTCTTCCTTCTTCATGAGCTTCATGTGGTCTGTGAGCTGTAACTCAGGACCACCTGCCCAGGGATGGCACCACCCACAATGGACTGAGCCCTTCCACATTGAGTATTAAGGAAAATACCCTACAGGCTTGTTTGTCTTCAGCCCAATCTTATGAAGGCATTTTCCCTCCTCCCAGATGACTCCAGCTTGTGTCAGGTTGTCATGAAACTAGCCAGAACAGAAACCCCAATCCATATGCCAGTGAGAAATATTTTCACTAGCTAGATCTTAACATTTATGTGGCATTTTTTTCATCCTATTGGTTTAAAGTAACCTTTGTTTGAATTTCACTTGGGGTTTTCCTACATCTTGATTGTAATTGCTTTTATATTTGGGTATATAAAATACTTTAATGGCTCTAAGAGTCAGATTTTTATGCAAAAAGAGAACAGAAAAATGCAAATGAAAATCCTAATGGGATATTATTTCATACATTTTAGGATGACACTTGTTAATATACACACACGCGTGTGCGCGCACACACACACACACACACACACACACACACACAGGGAAGGATGTGAGGAATGTAGTAAAGCCCTTGTCATAATATTCATGAATTGTAAAATGGTGTTGCCACTATGGAAAAAAGGGGAGATTTAAAAATAAAGAATTAAAAATGGCCTATTGTCCGATTCAGCAATTTCACTTCTGGGAATATGTCCATAGGAATTGAAAGCAGGGTCTCAGCGCTGTGCTCATATGTGCTTATAGTGGTACTATTCAAATGTCCATTAACTAATGAACTGACAAATGTGCTTAGTGATATCAGCAATATTGCACATAGAAAGCTCTACACTCGGGCAGTGGTGGCGCATGCCTTTAATCCCAGCACTTGGGAGGCAGAGGCAGGCGGATTTTTGAGTTCGAGGCCAGCCTGGTCTACAGAGTGAGTTCCAGGACAGCCAGGACTACACAGAGAAACCCTGTCTCGAAAAACCAAAAAAAAAAAAAAAAAACAGAAAAGAAAAGAAAGCTCTACACTTCAGGGGTTTTCCTACAGAAGTATCAACTAACAAATATCCACAAGCAAAAGCATGTTAATGAAAACTCCATAAAGTATAATCCCAAGTTTCCTGGCATACTCCATGAAACTGAAAACCAAAAGCTCCATGAAGCTCAAGTATGTCAGGGCTTTCATCCTGCCACTTGGGAGATGTAGGCAGCTGGAGCTCTGTGAGGTCCAAGCCAGCCAGGGCTACATAGTGAAACCCTGTGTCCAAAAGAAACCTGCATGGGTATGAGAATAAGGGAAACAGTCTCATTTTGGCCATGTTACTTCCTTCCCATGTCTGCACACAGTCACATAGAGAATTCCCAGAACTGATAGTTTCTAAGAGAGGAAAAAGAAACTGAGAGATAGAAACCCAGCTTTTCTAGCATTTCAAGATGTTTCTGAGGAAGGCTGCTCCATTATGACCTCATAGGGAACAGGGAATTTAGGGGATACTGCATAGCTCAGGGACATGGCATCAGTTAGAAAATCACGGAGACATAAAGATAAATTCCACATTTTTGTGCCTCCACAGTAGTACCCCACAAGAGGTCTAAGTCAAGAGCATAGGTGCCCTGCAAAGTTGACCTCACTTCTCCCAGAAGTAGAAAGTGCTAAACCTCTAACTGGCCAGCCTCCAGGCCTATCCTCAGACCCCACGCTAGAGCCTGTCTCAGAGAATAAGAAGACCCCACCAAGAAATTTTCACAAAAAAATGTACATAGAACTCCATGTTCCCATTAGCCTCAAAGTCCACACTCAGATCCTAGCCAGGACAGAAAGATTTAGACAAGAAACAGATGCTAGTACTGCCTTTCCTGCAGTTTACTAGCAGGAGTAAAGTTTACTAGCTTTCTTCCCAATCTCCAAGCCTTGATCCAGCCTAGGGAGAGAGGGAAGTCTCAACTATATTTCTACTTGCAGTAGCCGTTGGCTCATCCAGGTCTAATCCACTTAACCCTAGTCCCTTTCCTGTACTTCTAACAACTGGTAGGCTCAAACAGCAGCGGCCTCCTTGCCAGAGAATACTTGCCACCTGGCCAGATCAGAGGCAACATTTTAAGACTGAAGAATATTTCACCGTATTTATATACAGAATTTTACATATGGTTTCACCTACTGGCAGAACCTGGGTTGTTTCCATCTTTTGAGTATTGTGAATATACTGCTGTACACATGTAGTATCTTTTTATGCCCTTGCTTTTAATTCCCTTGAGTTACCTAGGATTAGAATAGCTAAATCATGTGTTAATTCTGCTTTTAATTTTGTAACTAAACTATCATACTGTTCATAGGTACCATATCATTTCTACATTCTTACCCGCAGTAGACAGAGCTTCAGCTGCTTTCATACTCTCACTAACACTTCTTTTAATACTTCTTAAACTATAGCAAACCCTAATTTGAAGCTACATTTTTAAATCTTTGCATATTATGGTATATACCCTTTGTGGTATGTGTTACAAATATTTTCTTCTAATTTATCTAGGCTTTTATTTTGTTGTCATAGGTTGGGGGTTCTTGTTTGTTTGTTTTCACCCTAACATCTGGCTCCTGCATCTTTATTGTTAAAATTGAATGTTTGAGATTTTTGTTAAAAGCAACTTTGGGGCAGAAGAGATGGCTCACAAATTAAGAGCACACACTACTCTTTCAAAAGACTGGCACCACCTCCCACTGAGCAGCTTACAAGCACCTGTAACTCTAGAGAATCAAGTCCCCTCTTCTGGCCTCTGTAGACACCTTCATTCAGACTCCCTTATACACACACACAGTTGTACACATACACATTTGCATAAAAAGTACAATATCTTAAACATTTTTCCTATGGTACTCCTGTTTTTCAGTTCAATTTTCTGTGTGTGTGTGTGTGTGTGTGATGTGGGCTTACTTTTAAATATCCTTTTTAAAAAGAGTTATTCTTTTCACTTTAGAAATGATGTGTTTCCTGTTGTGGCACATTAAAAAAGAGTGAAGAATAAAACTTAAGGTTGCCATAAGTTCATCTCCATGAAGCTACTACAAATTTCTCTTCTTTGATTATTATAGTCTGGGTTTCCTGATGATATTTTAAGACTTAGGTAAAGCATAGAAAGCTAGTGTTTATTGAAGGACTCATCAAAGGCCTGTCCTTACTATACTCATTTTAAAGCAATTGACTTCTTTTTATTTCCATTTCCTGTTACATTGTATGACAACTCTAACGAAAATGAGACTAACAGAGAGCATTCTAGCCTTCTGTAGAATATACTATAAACCAGACCATTTTTGGTGCATACTGTAGACAGAAGCAGGAGAATCATAAGATCAAGGACTACTAATACTACAAATACCAAGTCCTTGTCTCAGCCCCCTTTCCCTAATTCCCCCAAATATCACACACACACACACACACACACACACACACACACACACACACACAAGGGTATCAGCTTTAAAAGTAATGGAATCAGGCTATTGAGATGGCTCAGCTGGTAAAGGCTCTTGTTGCCAACCTTGACCACCTCACTTTGCTCCCTGAAACTGATGATGGAAGGAAGCAACCTACCCCTGTAAGTTGTGACCTCCACATATGTAGCATGGCATGTATATGTGCTCCCTTCCACACACCCACAATACACAAATAGGTAGGTAGATGGGTGGGTAGGTAGATAGAGACATGAAGTGATTTTTTTTTTAAGTAATAGACTATAAGAAACAAGGAATCAAACAATTCATTATTCAATGTTTTATAAAATGCTTTTCTGAAAAGTGTATATTTATAGTTAGACATGTCATAAGGCTGTTTACAAAAAGTACATTTGACATATATTAGTACTTTTATCTTTTGTTCTTGGGTTGTATTTTTTTGATTCAGGATCTCTGTTGTTGGAATCTTTGTACTTATTTCTGTAAGTATCTGCTTGTACCTGCCTAGCAAATGTGAATTCCTAACATTGGCAACTAAATAATAGCATGTGTAATAGGAAACACTGGTCTTTTGTGTTTTGTGTGTGTGTGTTTTCTTTTTGCCTATTCTTTGCCTGGTCCAAATTCTGTTTTGTGCTTTATGCTTTCAAGTCCTTACCCATCACATGGATGTCCCACTTCATCTTCTCATTCAGTGCTGCTTTCCTTCCAATCTTGGGGAGAACTTATTTTTCCTTACTACTCTGAGAGCTTATATGTCCAGTGTCCTCTGCATGACTGGATGCCCTATGTTGAGGTTGGCATAGTAGTTAGGGCATGGCCTCTGAAACTAGACTGCTGACTTGAAATTTCAGCTTTCCCATCATCCCCTAGTTCTCTGACCTTGGCTCATTTGACTTCTTTACATATCAGTTTCCTCAACCTCAACATGAGAATCACTAAACAGCCTAACTTGGTGGGGTTGTGAGAATGAAATGTTTAATATACATAAATCATTTACTATGGAGCCCAGCACACAGAGCTGTAGAAGTGTTCACATATTTTAGTAGTGTTTAAATATTACAACATTAACTTCAAATTTTAGTGAAGAGCCTTCTCAGAAGTAGTAAATTTTTCTTGGAAAAAATGAACAATTCATTTAAGTATGATTTCTCTACTTAGAGAAATATTTTAGGAAAAAGCATTGAGTTAAAAGTATCCTTAATTTGAAGCCTCTTGGCTTATGGAAGTTTTCAGTTTAAATGATAAGAAAATGAAAAGAACAGCACTTCAAAATAGTGCTACATATGTTAATAATTTGTTTTAAAACCATTCTTTGAATTAAACATTCTTTTCTAAGAGTCTTGGCAAAGTTTTAACAGTGTGGCATGAAACCTTATCATGTGACCTTGCTATTAACATTTTGATAAAGAGCAAGCTAAGAAAATTAAGATCTCTGAGAATTGATAGAGGTCTAAAACTGGGTGAGAGGACATATGCTGTATTCCTGGAGTCATTTATATGCTTTACTGAGATTGTGAACAGCTGCTTCCTGGGCACTACTTCCCGTGTGTGTGTGTGTGTGTGTGTGTGTGTGTGTGTGTGTGTGTGTGTGTACTACCATGAGTATTCAGGTGCAAACAACCCTTGCATGTGTGTATGTGGAAGCTAGAGATTGACATCAGGTGTCTTCCTCTATAAACACTCCACCTTATTTTTTATGGCTTAATTTTATTATTTTTAATTATGTGTAGTTGGGTTTGGGTTTGGGTTTATGCATGTGAGTGGTAGAACCCTGGAAGCCAGAGGAGGGAATTGGATTTCCTGGAACTGGACTTAAAGGTGGTGGGTTGATTTGCCTTATGTAGATTCTGGGTCTAAACTGTTGTCCTCTGTGAGAGCAGCAACCTCACTTAAGCACAGAGCCCTCTCTCTACCTCCTCTCAACCTTATTTCTGTGACTGAACCTGGAATTCTTTGGTTGGCTAGGCTGGCTAGTCAATGAGATCCAGGATCTACCTTTCCCTGCCTCAGCACTGGGATGACAGGCACATTCAGCTGGGCCTTCTTTTTTACTAGGGTGCTGGGAATCCCAACTTGTGTCTTCAAGCAAAACAAGCATTTTACCCACTGAGCCATCTCCACAGCCCCTTTATTCTTAGTGAGGGATCAAGGGTGGAAAGAATGAGAGAATGGGTAGCCTTCGCTTTTTAAACTTCATGACATGAATAGAAAAATCCTAAACTATGAGCCATGACAAAATTAATCATGCTTATTACCGCCTTATCTGGTTCTGAATTGTTAGTTCTTCCAAATCATTAAGTATTTTCGTGTTTTTCTTATTCATCCATTCAAATACTATATGACTGGGAAGATAAGTTGGGGTTGGACTCTTTCCCTGGCCTTCTATAATGTAGTTTTACCCCAATAAAGCCATCAAATGTATTTTTCTAAAATTTTTACTTTCTTTGTTTTAGTGTGGAACCATCAGAAAATCTACAGTCCCTGATGGAGAAGAATAAGTCTCTGGTGGAAGAGAATGAAAAATTAAGTCGTGGTCTGAGTGAGGCAGCTGGTCAGACAGCCCAGATGTTGGAGAGGATCATTTTGGTGAGGCCCAAAATTGAAACACTAACACTTTTGACTCCAGTCTCTAAAATATTAACATAATATTTTAAAGGACATTTATGCAGCATGGAACAATGAATGCCTACATATCACCACAATTAATCTATACTAATCCCAATTAAAAAGAGATGACATAAAATTCCCCAAAGGAAAGAAGCAAATCCCTATGTTATCTTAAACCCTGCCCAGTCATCGTGGAATGTTCTACATCTTACTTACCTCATGTGATAAGTCACAATCTAAAAGAAGTTGAAGAAATTATGCTGAAAATACCATATAAAACTAGAGCAGAGAGACAGGGCTCAGCTGATAGAGTGTCTGCCTTGCTGGCAGAAGGCTCTGGGTTTGGTCTCCAGTGCTGTATAACTAGATGTGGGGCTGTACTCCCGTCATTCCAGAACTTAGAAGGGAAGAGGCCTGTAGATCAGATGTACAGCTACATTATGAGTCTGAAGGCAGCTTGGACCACATGGGACAATGTCTTAAACATACAGTACATACACCCTCAGACATACATAAAATATGTATGAGACATAATGAATTTTGTGTTTAGACTTAGGTTTCATTTTCCCAAATCTGAAAACCATTTGAAATCTGAAGCACTTTCTGGTCCCAGGAATTGTAGTAAAGGGCTAGTCTACATCTGCCAAGTAACTGTTCCTTCATGAAGCTCCAAATTCTCTCACTCCCTTCCTCTAATGTTCTCACATCTCATATCCTATCTTAACAGCTGCCATGGTGAAATATAACAGCTGGGAAATCATCTGAATTAATTTTCCATATGGTTAATTTCCAAATAAGTGGTCTGCTATCTGACTGATTACACCACTTTGAAATCCTACTTGTCCGTCTGATTAGAACCTCTTAGATCAGTGTGTGCTTGCTGTCACTACAGTTTTCCTACTAGCCTAAGTACAACTCAGTCTTAGGCTGTACAGTTACTGCAAGAAGTGACACAGTTTCTACCAAAATGTTACTGAACCTCTCTGTCAGTAAACACTTCATGCATGAGTGTGCTCTCCGGTTAAGGAAAAGAAAGCTACTGGAAGTTTTCTTTAGAAATGACCAGGTCCTATGGCTATTATATTGTCCTCTACTAGCACAAGGTGATGAAAGAGTTTACTATTCCAGTGCCACATTTTAAAGTACCTGGTTTGCATGTATGTGAGCATAGCTGACACAGTAGATACTACTTATTATTCTAGTCACATACCTATATGACCTTTATAAGGTTGTTACAATGGCTCCTAATAAGCTTATTATTTTATATCCTGTCAGAACTGTCTTTCTTCAATCTGTTGTAGCATCCAGCTTCTTACAAACAAATCCTGCAATTGAAATAATCATTCTTCCTAAAACATAGATGCCTTCTGCTATTTCTTTTTGCACTAACATTATTCTTGTGCCTCACCTTTTTTCTTTCTTTCTCTTGTTAAAAATAGCCTATCATATAAGGATATATATAGATAGATAGATAGATATTCTCTGAGATATATATGTGTGTGTATATATATATATATATATATATATATATAGAGAGAGAGAGAGAGAGAGAGAGAGAGAGTCTCACCTCAAATCGATGTGAGTTCCCTTTTATGCTTTAACTGCTATAAATCAGTAGTTTTCAACCTTCCTAGCTCTGTAACCCTTTAATAAAGTTCCTCATGTTGTGGTGACCCCCAACCAGAAAATTATTTTCATTGCTACATCATAACTGTAATTTTGCTACTGTTAGGCATTGTAATATAAATAAATATCTATGTTGACTGAAGGTCTTAGGGAACTCCTGTGAAAGGGTCATTAGACCCCCCAAAGGTGTTAAAACTCACAGATTGAGAACCACTTCTCTAAATACTGAGCTGGAGAGTTGGCTCAGCATAGTTAAGAGTACTTGTTGCTCTTACAGAGGTCCTGGGTTTGATTCCTCATACCTACATGGTGGTTCACAACCATCTATAACTCTAATCCCAGCAATACTTTCTTCTGATTTTTGCAGATACTACTCACACATGATAAATATACATGCACACACATACATGCATGCAAAACATTCATATACATAAAAATAAAATAAATGGAAAAGTCTAAGTGCAGTGTAAGAGGCAGTTGAGACAGCAGAGAGTAACATGCCAGGAAGTATTGCTTTTCCTCAAGTTGTAAAGCTCTTTCTGGAATCAAGGCTTCACACTCTACCCCATAGCTTGAGCTTTATGACAAACATAAAACCCAGCTGCTTAGTTGTTATTTTTAGTAGCTTCATGGTAACTTTAGAGCTAATTTTCATGAATGTTAAAAACACATTCCCCACTATGTAACTAAAGCCCACTAAATCCTCTATGATTGAAAGAGAGAGCCCTCTACCTAGTTTTCCTCCACAGGGTAGAAGAGCCGGCATAATTGGTGAGGCTGTCAGGTACTGCCACTAATGATCTCCTGGTCTTTGTTGCAGACAGAGCAAGCTAATGAGAAAATGAATGCCAAGCTAGAAGAACTCAGGCAGCATGCAGCGTAAGTTTCCCATAAGGTATTTGTTAGCAACTTAAATAATCTTCGTATATAATCTGGCCTTTGTGGTGTGATGAACCCTTGTGTTCTTTTGCTTCATTTTGTAGCTGTAAAGTGGATCTTCAAAAGCTAGTGGAGACATTGGAAGACCAGGAATTAAAAGAAAACATAGAGATAATTTGCAACCTACAACAAGTGATTGCCCAGCTATCTGTAAGTCTGCGCGCCAGAATAGGCTTGTCATTTTTGTTCATTTCCTGAAGCATGTGCACATTTCTAATTCTGTACATTTTTGCTGAACTAGTTAAACTGAACTATTTGGAGAAGAGATCATGAAATATTGAATATGCTCTGAACATTAAGTTTGTTACATTAAAACATTTATAAGATGTATATATATGCGCACACACATATAATTGCACATAAATATTTCTGTATTCTAGCAAACTGGTGATACAGACCTGTAATTTTGTAATCCAAGAAATTATGAAATTAAGACATGATTCATGATTCTCTCTCTCTCTCTCTGAAGAAGCAGGCACATCACAACTTTAAGGGTGGTCTAGACTACTTAGCAATATTCTTTCAAAAAACAAAAGAATCACTCTTATTATAGATGTGGTTTATGGGTGGAGGTCCTGTTTTATTTATTTTTTATAATTTATTTTTATGTTTATTGGTATCTTACTTGCATATATGTCTTGTGAGGTTGTCAGAAGCCCTGGAACTGGTGTTACTGAGAGTTGTGTGCTCCCATGTGGGTGGTGGGAATTGAATCCAGGTCCTCTAGAAGAGCAGTCAGTGCTCTCAGCCACTGAGCCATCTCTCCAGTCCTGGAGGTCCAGGGTTAAGAGACTATGTTTAGGGTTTTCTTTCCATTTACATTTTCCAATGTATTATTCTGTAGCATAAATGTATTTGTAACTGCTTGATGAGAATTCCTTCCTCTTGGGACAAGGTTTATATTCTCCTAGACTTGTGGGTTTCTCATCTCTGGTCTTGCCACTTTGGTTTTTTTCTAGAGTTTTCAGTATGTTATGACAAAATTATCCGAGAGATTTATAGAGTGCATGAGAAGAATGCAATACTTTTATGTTATGGTGGTCAGTTCTAAAATATGTAAGTAAACTCTAAAGAACTTAGATCATGTTTTAGAATGAGAAATACTATAGGAAATTTATAATCAAAACAGGCAGAGTAATAGAGCCAGACATACTCTGGTTTGAAGCCAGATCTGCCTCTTAGTAGTTACATAACCTTGCTAAATGTATTACTGTCAGAAAGAAACGATTGTAAGTGATTTAGATTGAGATTAAAGGTATTAGTTGAGCTTATACACTTATGGGAGGGCTTCAGCGCCACATAACTCCTCAAGTCAGGGTAAAATTGAAGCTTTATAAGGTGAAAAAAAGAGGCGTGCGTGCATGCGTGCGTGCGTGCATGCGTGTGTCTCAGGTAGCATTTTGAAACTTTTGGTTGTTCCCAGCTTTCACGTTCCTTCTTTTGGAACATATTGATGTAATCCCTTTCTGGAAGTTGCCTAGCCATTTTTAAGACTTTATTGAGACTTTATGGGTGTAGCTTCTGCTGTTCCTAACAGGTCCAGTCTCACAGCAAACTTCCTACTTCTGTCTCTTACAAGCTTTCCACACCCAGTTCCATGGTGTTCCCTGAGCCTTACATGCCAGGAGTGTTTTGTAGATGAATCCATTGACACTGGCCTCCACAACTCTGCAGTCCCATGGGCTGTGGTTTTCTATCATGGTCTCTGTTACAAAGAGAAGTTTCCTTGAAGAGAGTTAAAGAAAAGCCCAGGGGGCATCAACCCTACCCAAGAACTATAGTTAGCTAAGGGATGCTGAGAGTGGGAAAAATAGTCTCCCCCAGGGAAGAGCACACCAACTGGTCCACTCATATCTACAACTAACATGCAGACTGAACAGGTTATATACAGGAATATATATGTGCATACATACACATATATGCATGTAACAATAATCAGTGAAAAAGGAGACCATGAGTTTAAGAGAGAGAAAGGTGGGCTATATGAGAGGATTTGGAAGAAGGAAATGGAAGCAAGAAATGGAATAATTTTACAATAATTTAAAAACAAAAAGAATTTATTGAGTTAATCCCAATACTTGTGAGGCAGAGGCAGTTGGATGTCAGTGAGTTTGAGGCCAGCCAGGTCTACATATCAAGTTCCAAGCCACTCAAGGATACATAGTGAGACTTTTTCTTAAATTTTATTTTATTCAGGAGCTAGAGAGATGGCCCAGCAGTTAAAAGTACTCATTGCTTTTGGAAAGGATCCAGGTTTGGTTCCCAGTTCTAGGGGATCCGATGACTTTTTCTGGTTTCTGCTGGCACCAGGCATGCATGTACAGGCAAACACATAAAATAAAAGTAAATACTTTTTTTAAAATTAGTTTACTCAAACTTTATGGTTTAAGAAAAGGCAAGACTTGAAGAAAAGGGACACGGGAACCCTTCCCGCATCTATCTTAACCTTTTGTTACGTTTGCAAATAAACGTTTCTTGAGACAAAGGATGTGTTTCCAAAAGCAAAGAACAATTGAAGTTTGGAAAACGGTAAGATTTTACATACTTGTTGGAGAATCGCTAGTGCAAAGAATATTGCCACCACCTCTAATTCTGCTTAACTATATCTGAAACATCATATATAAAAAACCTTGTGAGTTGCTCCAAAATTATGATGATGTAAGATGCAAAAGAAGTCTACTAGAGCAGGCAGAAGCAGGAGGAGTTCTGAGTTCGAGGCCAGCCTGGTCTACAGAGTGAGTTCCAGGACAGGCAGGACTACACAGAGAAACCCTGTCTTGAAAAACAAACAAACAAACAAAAAGAAGTCTACTAGAGCCAAAATTTACAACCTCTGAAAATAAGGGCTTAGTGGAGCAGTGTTTGTGGCCACGGTGACTTTAGAGGATTTTATACTTTTCATTTCTGAGCTCTGAGATCATGAAAGCTGAAGGAATGAACTTAATACAATAAACCATCCTCACTGAAGATCTGGCAATATAGCTTCTGCCTGGTGTGCCTGTAGGCAGATCTGTTAGTGGTGACTGGCTCAGAGGAACTCTGTAGAATTTCTGTCTGCCACTAAAATGCATTTGGCACACAATGCGTTTGGAGAGTACTGAAGATTGTCACAAGCTGATAAAGTTCTTGGCTTCCATCCACCATCATAGTTAAGCAGAGTAAACCCTTTTACCCAAGGCTCCTGCTGGACTCTTGAATCACACAGTTTTCTTTCTCTATTGTCTGAAGACCCTCCTAGTTACTTTTTTTAAAATAAACAATGCATGCCCATGGCTTTTTATTAAGACTCACAACAGTAAAAGCAAAGAGTTTCAAATATAAGTACATGTGCCCTTCATTCTGAATTAAAACTATTTTTATTTTAAGTGACAGGTGAACACCCCATTTTCAGTTATGAAAGCAATCATTGTTCCTGGACTTTCCTCCTGGGGCTTTAGGTACCAAGCTGTTCTCTTAAAATATAATTCAAACAAACTTTTTTCTGCAGTAACTGTGAGGAAATCCAGGCAGTCATCTCAGTCCCTGCAGAATCAAGTACTATTTTTGTCTAGATCTCCTCCTCCAAAACAGAGTTCATAAAAAGTATTTTGCAAGCCCTTTCCAAACACATACTTCATTTTGGAAGGCTCCGCTGTTTAGTGTAAACAAAGTACCCTGCTTTTGATACCATGACCTTGAGTTTTAGTACCTTTTACTTAAAAGAGGTTGTAAGTTGCAGCCTTAGATTGGGCAAAGAAGGGGAGTAAAGAACTGTTAGACTGAAAAAAATCCCATTGCTACATATTTATGCACTTGGAATTGTGAAACCAGAATCAGTCTATGACTATACAAAACACATCACCAGAGCCAGGAGCTGAAATGTTGGCATTGTAAAATTTTACTGGGCCAAAAGCCATGTAGTTTGGTCTTGACCCTCTTTAAGTTGCCAGGAAGTCTTTAAGCTGGATGTGTTGTTGACTGCTGTAATCTCAGATCTTGGGACATGAGGGAAGGGGGACAATGAGTTTGAGAGTAGCTACATGAGTCCCAGGCCTGCCTGAGCTACATTGCAAGTGGCTGTTTCAAAGGAGGAGTAGTCAAAGAAGACAGTGTTATAATCCCTTATAATCTATAGTAGTCATATAAATAAATTTACTGAAATTTAAACATGAGAAAGAAGAAAGGTTAATCATTAAGCAATCCTAGATTAGTGCTCCATTTTTAGAGAAGGACTTAGTGTGTCGTACATGTGGAGAGTTGCCAATGCTGTACATAAGGATGAGAATGTGGAAACACTGGAGCTTCCTTTGACTTCTCTTTGATCCTCACTGGCTAGAGACTTCTGAGCAGAACAAGGGAGATGCTCTACAAATAGCACTCATTAAAGGACCATCTCCTGACCTTTAAAATAACAGGATTGCAACAACGATGTGTTGTTTCACACGACTGATACAGAGACTGCGTGTTTTAACTCTAAATTCCTTCACTGCTATTAAGCCAGCAATTCTTTTACCTCTGAACTCCTTTACCACATGACTTCCCAAGAACAAAACTTGGTTTCTAAGGTTTCTAAGGTTTCAGAATCACTGGTGCAGAAGCAAGGATATATGTGTTACAGTGCCAAGTAACTCGTAAACTTCAGTGATGAGAACAGCCCGCTCAGAGGATCATCTGGAAACAGATTTCTCTTAATAAGTAGTTTTTGGTTACCTTTCTAGGTGTTTGTTCCAGTGCCCGAAAGGATTAGCCATTCTCTAGGAGGGAACTTAACCTCCTGAGGTGCTTATTCTTTTTCTCCTACTACCTACAGCACCTTCATGTATGAGGAGCTGAGGTCATAGGACATTGACCATAGTCACATGAAGACATGTGACTTGATGAGTACATGTTTGTCCCTGGCATACTCATTAGGACATTGATTTCTTTGTGGAATGAGAGCTTCCCATCTTGACTGAGTGTAAAATAGTCAATACCAGCAATTCATTCCACCCCCTTCCCCGATGCACTGCCATTCTTTTATGTTTGGTTTTTGATTGCATGTCTACAGGGAGTGGCTGGGCTTGTACATCAATGGAGAGACTCAGTGATAGAAGCATAAAACTAAAGTACAGCCATCTATAAAATGGATTCAATTTTGACCTGTTAGAATGGCTAAATGTTTCACTCTGGCTCAGTGATCTTTGACTTCTTACCACGAGACCTTACTTTTTTCCTCAGAGACTACATAATCACCCTTTGGAAAAAAGAAAGACCCCTGAGAGGTAGGAAATGGAAACACATAGCTGTTAGGGTATCTGTGACTACAAAACTAGTCCAGGACCATAAATGACTTCTGTGTATACTTCTAAAATATCAACTTTTAAAATCAAATCAATATTTTGTAAATTTCACTTTGGTATTTTTTCCCTAAATCAAAACTTTTTTTTTTTTTTGCTACAGGATGAAGCTGTTGCTTGCATGACTGCAACCATTGATATTACAGGAGAAGCAGACAGTGTAAGTAATTGACCCCTTTGTGTAGAACCTGGAGCTCTCCCCGCTGCTTCTATAGCTTCTTATAATTGATCAATCACACCTCTGGAGGGCATCTGTGATTATTGCCATTATTCATAGAATCTTCTAGAAATCCTGAAAACTTTAGAATAAATCTCAGTTTCATAATAATTCAAACAAGAATGAGCTCTGTTTCTAATTATCTAAGTGGTAATAGGCAGCAGGACTTCTCAGGGGCATCATGTTTCATTTTTCAGCCTGACTTACTTATTTTCTATTAGGTGCTAGTTCTGCATCAGTTACCCAATAAGTTAAAACAAGGAAAGGAACAAATTAGGTAATTATGACAAAATCAAAAATGCATTGCAGGAGAATGTTTTCTGAATGTGCTTTGCTATGGATGGGGTGACCGTGGGCTAAAAGAAAAGGAGGGATGTGTTTTGAGTGTCTTAAGATCACAAGGATAGCTAAGGTGCATCTGCCTTGACTTTGACGAAGGTTAACAGTCAGGTAAAAAATGAAAGTTTAGTCAGCAGTTTGCTTGAGGCAGCCTTTTACCCCTGGAACAAATACATATTAGTAGTTTTCTTATTCTGAATGAAGCAAGATAGGAGATAAATTAGATAATAAAAGTCAGCTGTGTCGGAATAAATGACTCTTTTTCATTTCCAAAGTGACATTTCCAGTGTCCTCTCCTCTTTAGGGGCCTCTTGAGATGGAAGGAGAGTAAGGATTGTTTGTCAGATCAGTATAGAGAAGAGCAAGGGAGTCAGCTCCGTGGTTAAGTTCTCCTGTTTCTACCAATCTCATGTAAGAAGCCACAGTGGTGCAAGAGCACGGGTATTGCTGGTGGAAATGGCTGTGGGACCTGAAGTAGTACCCAAGGAACTCCAGCTTCCTGCTTCTCTTACAAATTCATTTAGGGGGTGCGCAGATTTATTAGAATGATTTATAGGCTGTGGTCCAGCTAATCCAATAACAGCTGCCTATGGATGTTAAGGTCCAAGAATGCAGTAGCTGTTTAGTTCACAAGGCTGGATATCTCAACGGCTCTTCAGTATATGCTGGAATCCTGAAGAAGTGGGCTCTAATGCCAGTGAAGGAATGGACTTGCTAGTGAAGACAAGGGCAAGCAGGCAAAGATAGCAAGCTTCCTTCTTCCATGTCTTTTATATAGGCTTCCAGCAGAGGGTGGGACCCATTTTAGAGGTAGGTCTTCCCACTTAAAATGATCCATCCACTTATGCAAAAAAAAAAATCCTTCACAGGTATGCCCAGTCATTTTTAGGTTTTGGTTAATTCGAGATGTAGTCAAATTGACTACAAGAATAGCTGTCACAAAAATCATTATCTTAGCCGGGCGGTGGTGGTGCACGCCTTTAATCCCAGCACTTGGGAGGCAGAGGCAGGTGGATTTCTGAGTTCGAGGCTAGCCTGGTCTACAGAGTGAGTTCCAGGACAGCCGGGGCTATACAGAGAAACCCTGTCTCGAAAAACCAAATAAATAAATAAATAAATAAATGATTCTCTTTTTTAGCAAGTGCAAAGCAGTCCAGATAGCAGCAGGTCTTCTGATATCTTCAGCACTGAACATGCTCTACGTCAAGCTCAGATGTCCAAGGAGCTGATTGAGCTGAATAAAGAACTTGCATTGAAAGAAGCCTTAGCAAAGAAGATGACTCAGAATGACAACAAGCTACAGCCCATTCATCTCCACTACCAGGTAAAGTGGTTTCTGTTTCCTAGACCAGCAGTTGGTCTTGTGTACCATCATTAACTGGTGGAAAGCAGACATGCACACCACTTTGGGTAATGAAAAGATAAGTGTTTCCCCATTGTTGTCTGTTTCCAGTGTTGCTGTTAAGAAGTACATGGTGATCTTGAGTTTTTTCCCTCTGGCAACTTGGGATTTTTTTCCATCCCCAGGTAGTATTTCCTCTCACAATGCTAGGCTTGTTATTTTGTTGGATACTGTCACTTCAGTCCATTTTCTTTCTTCAGTGCCCTTAATCAGATACTGGATCTCTGGATTTCACTCTGCTTTTCTTGCCGCCTCCCTCCTGTTTCCTAAATCCTTGTCCTTGTATTCTCTTTAGATTTCCTTCCACCTCCAGTGACTGCTTTTCTTTGCTAATTCCTAAGATCTCTTAGATGCTCTTAATTCTTCTTGCTATAGAAACCTTTTATGGATGCAGTGTCTATATCTAAGACTAAGAATTAAAACTTATCAAAGCTTTATTCTTCCTGCTTTGCCTCTTTTCTCCACATTTCATTTCTTTTGTATGTTTCATCCTCTATTTTACTTAAGAACCTTTCTTCAAATTTCTGGTGACCTTTAGCTATCTGTACAAATATGTTAAGAGAGAGAGGAACTAAAAGCCAATAGGAAGTTTTCCTTGCATAGACTTCTCCTGAGTTCCTTAGTTACCTTACAGAACTCTTCTCTTCTCTGCCTGGAGGTGTGTGGGCAGAGTGGTGGGAAAGTTGCAGTTTCTCTGCTCAGGCAGAGTTTTATTTCATACATGTCACCAGCATGACTCCTTTTGCCTTCATTAGCTAAATCTGAGCTGGCCATCCAGCCTGAGAAGTCTCATCACCACAGAAAGGAAGTTTTTATTCTTCTCTGTCTTTCCATGCCACAAACTAGCTTGTTGCCTATTGGCATTCATCCTGTAGGAATCATATTTAAATTTTCCATTCTGGAAGGAAGGCAGTTACTGTTTTTCTCTTCCCAGAGTCTGTTGATATGTCTTGAATACTGTCTACTCTTCATGCTTGTTAATTTACACAACTTTTTGCATCATTTTAGTGGGATTACAGAAGGAAGGTTAAATATGTAGGTCAATTGTCTGTGTTTTCAAGGCATACATTGCAGCCTTTTTAGGTCAAATATGTTTTGACTTTTCCAGGATCAATAAAAGATTACTACTAAGTCTCTCTTCTTTTTTTGTTTTGTTTTGTTTCTTATTCATTTTCTGTCCCACTCACTGCCCCTCTCCCAGTCACCCTCTCCCACAACCCTTTCTTCCATCCTCCCTCCCCTTCTCATTTGAGTGGATAGGGGCCCCCTGGATGTCCCCCCACCCTGGCACTTCAAGTCTCTGTGAGGTCAGGTGCTTCCTTTCCCACTGCTTTGTATGCCTTGTCTAGTCTCTCTTCTAATACTACCCAGTCCCTCTAGAGTATTTCCTACTGTATAAGGAAGTATAAATAATGGCGTGTAGCTGTTGATACAGTGATAATATCTAGTCTTTCCCCCTAAGAACCAAGAAATAGACTCTTAATAAAAAGTAATACCTTTGAATCACATGGAAATCACCACTTCTCTTTCTAAGAAATAGTGACTGTTTTCCAGTTTTTAAGAAACACGTGCATATGTGTGAATGCTACACACTTGCAGAGGTCAGAAGGCCACTTTGTGGAGCTGGTTCTCTCTATCTTCACATGGTTGTCATATAGCAAGTGCTGTTACCTAGTGAACCATCTCAACTCCAGTCCAAGGTTTTCATTTCTAAGCAGTATTTTCCTACTATGAATTTTATATATATATAAAATTAAATATGTAATATATACATATGTAAATAGGAAATGTCTAGAAGATAAAAGGCTATGGTTCCTTCTGTAAAGAGGAGGCTAGATGTTGGCAGGGCTGAGGCAGTCAACGTGTCTTATCTTTTATATGGGTTACCTGGATTATTTTTTATAGGAAGAGAGTCATAATTAAATGTAAATGCCTATGCATGTACTTAACCAGTTTAAATATGCGGGGTAACTATGAAGCAATGATATTGACTTCCATTGGTTATACTGGAGTGAATGGCTTGACCTAATGATTAGAAAACAGCTCTAGCAAATTTAGCAATCTTCTCAATACAGCCCCAACCAGCCTTTGGTGCTTTCTGCCTATCCTGTACTGATGCTGAGTCTTCGTGTAACTTGAGTGCTCAACCACCCATTTAGTCAGTTTTCTTTGGTTTTGGTTATGAGGACAAGATAAAATCTGACCAAAGGGATTTTTTTTATAGCCTAGAAAACATCTAAATTTCAGCTTCTAAAAGTCATTATCTAAAATGCATGTATAACTGCAGTTGCTATTGAATTGATAATTTTAAAAGTTCGAATATAAGAATACTGAAGGCTGAAGATATAGCCCACTTGGTAGCATGTTTACTTAGCATGAACGAGACCCTAGCACCAGATAAACCAACTAGGTTTGGTAGCTTGAAATCCTAACACTTTGAGGCAGAGGCCAGAAGATCAGAGGTTCAAGGTCTGCCTCAGCTACATAGAGAATTCAAGGCCAGAAGAGACCTTGCTTCAAAGCAAAACAAAAAACTAAGTTCATGTAGCTCTTTATAGATTATAAAATGTCTTTGCCATTTAATCCTGTTTTATCTTCTTAGCAACCCTATGAAGTAATATTAGCGTAGAAAATATTGGGTTTTTTTTTTTTTTACTTGTTTTTGAGATGGCTCTTGCTATATTGTCCAGGCTTGCCTCCCATTTCTGGGCTTAAGTTATTCTCCTGCCTCAGCCTTCTGAGTAGCTAGGATTCTAGGCATGCACCAGTGTACCTGGCTCGTGTTATTTATACAGGTAGAGAAACTCAAGAGAACCCAAGATGATTTCTAAATCTAATAATTCACTAGAAAGACTCAAAAGACTCAGCAAATGCTCATTCTCACAGTTAAGATTTATTATGGAAAGGTACAAAGTAAAATCAGGAAAGAGAAAAAAGTCTGTACCCAAACACAAGCTTCCAAAAATCCTCTCCCGGTGGAGTCACACAGAATTTTTTTTACTCTTCCATTTATGTAATTATATGTGAAATAATCTTTATCAGGACTGAACCCCCTGACCCTTGGAATCCAGGGGTCAGTCATATAGGCTGTCTTTGTCTAGTATATACCATCATTCTATGCCTCCTGAAAGAAGACAGGTGTCCTAGTATACATTACAGTATTTCCATAGTTTAATCATAAGTGAGCCACTGTTACCAGACAAAGAATGGCCCTACTAAAATCAATTTCCAGGCACAAGCAAAGAGCCAATCTTGCAAGGAACCCTTTTTATCGATAGTGGTCTCAGAACTACTATCTTAACTCTCTACAGTATAGAAATTAGGGATAAAGGGGGGGGGTTCTCTGATATGCTTTGTGTTATAGTTAATATTCAGATCCAGGCCTTTGAATTTCAAGTCCAAATATATATGTATACATATATATACACATGTATACATATATATACATATATGTGTATATGTGTATGTTTACTACCACACAACTTTATTCTCCAACAAGTCAAAAAGAAATATTTTTAGTATACAATTGTAGTAAATTTTAAATTCATAAAGCCAGATGTGGAATCCCTGTAACCTTAGCCCTTGGGAAGCTAAGGCATGAGCATAGGAAAGACCCCAGCCTAGCCTATATATAATAAAACCCTGTTTGTTTTTTAAAAAAGGAAAGGAGAGAGGGGAGGGAAAAGAAAAGGAAGGAAGGGAGGGAGGAAGGAAGGAGGGAGGGAGGGAAGGAAGGAGGGAGGGAGGGGGAAAGAAGGAGGAAAGGAAGGAAGGAAAGAAAAATAAATTAATAAAAGTAATTCAAGGTCATATACAACTTTAATCTAAACACTCAGGAGACAAAAGCAGGCCTATCTTTGTGAGTTTGATACCAGTTTGCAAGTTCCAGGCCAGCCGGAACTATATAATGAGACCATGTGTCAATACAATATTATTATCATCATCATTATCATTAGTAATGGTTCTTAGAGACAGAATGTTGAAGCAATTATCTTCCTGTTCTATATAATCTTTTCTTTTTCTCTGACCTGTAATGTTTCTAGGATAATATTAAAAATCTAGAATTGGAAGTCCTCAGTCTACAGAAGGAAAAAGAAGAATTGGTTCTTGAACTTCAAACAGCAAAGAAGGATGTCAACCATGCCAAGTAAGACTAAAGTCAATAAACGCTAGCTATAAGACTCATTCACTGCCCCTAAACAATTTTAACATAGTAGGTAGGGAAAAGAAACCTAGAAACAAGAAAAATTAAATAATCGCGACATTACTTTTTAAAAAATTATGTTTAATTATGGTAGGGGGCAGTATGTGCACATGAGTGCAGGTATCCATGAAGGTCAGAAAATGGTACAAGATCCCCTGACAATGGAGGTCAGGTGGTTGTGAACCACCCGATGTAGATGCTGGAAACTGAATTTGGGTCATCTGCAAGAGCAGCATGTTCTCTTCACTCCTGTGGCATCTCCCCAGTCCCAGTAAAATAGCGTCTCAGGACAACAATAAAATAATGCTACAATATAGCAAACACTTTTAGCAGTCATTAAGAATGATGTTAAGGATAAGCAGAATTTATAGTTTACAGACAGGGGCTGTGATCAAGGAAGGATTTATAATTAGTTAAATGAAAGCTGGCATTTGGAAAATAGTGTCTAGACCTCGTAAACAATTTCTGTGCCCCTGCTTATTAAGATTATTAATGCTCACACTTATAATTAAAAATCAGTATAACCGCCCTTGATTAGGGCTATATCCCTTGAATATAAGACAGTCAGAAGCGCCCCTCCTTTAGACTTCTACCTTAGAAAGAGCCTAACTTGCTCTGAGGATCATTTTTGTTTTCTACTGAATCTAAACCTTTTGTTCTTTACAGTGGTGTTAAATGTTTGCTTTCTGTCTTCAACTAACATCATCAGAATTATTCCTTACAGCTAATGCAAAATGAATTCTTTTTGGCACTGAGTGATGGGAAAAGTATATTTGAAGCAGCTCGTTGTATGTATTCAAAAATGTTGCTTTAATATGAAGCTGTCATTAGTGAGATATTTTTGATTATGATTATTTTAAAGGTGACTGTATATCAAGGTTATAAACCTGGGAGTCCTGTTACATATTTTAGAATAAGCCATTTCATTCCTATCACACTTGCATTTAGGTTGAGTGAGCGCCGTCGCAAACGTCTTCAGGAGCTGGAGGGTCAAATTGCTGATTTGAAAAAGAAACTACAGGAACAGTCCAAACTTCTGAAGCTGAAGGAATCCACTGAGCATACTGTCTCCAAGCTGAACCAGGAAATACGGGTAATAAACCTTCATCCTTGATTTTACCACCTTGGAACTGCAAGCATAGGTGTTCCATTTAGAATCATGCAGAAGTGATTTCAGGCAAGAAGGTGGGAAGCAGGCAAATCATTTCAGGTGTAAAATTAGCCACAAGTGTAGTATTTGAGGACATTGTGCTAGTCACTGTGTAGAATCTAAATTATAAAACTTTACTTTGACCTTCCCTTTTCTTTGCATATAGAATTTTTATGTTAGACCAAAAGATTAAGATTTGTCAATATTCTGCGGCCATGTTCTGATCATCTTCCATGATCACATGGCACAGTTTTGTAAAGTAGTAACAAGATTTCAGGCATTTAGAGGATATTTTCAGTTATTGAATATTCAGCTTGGAACATCAGCAAAATGAATAGAGCTTGTTGGCACTGAAATCATTAGAATACTATAGCTGATAGTTGAATTTGTTCTTGATCTTAGAAAATATTTCCTTGGAGCCTCCTTTAATCCCAGCACTCAGGATTCAGAGGCAGGTAGATTTTTGTAGATTAAGGTCAACCTGATTTACATATTTATTTATTTATTTATTTATTTATTTGCATCCCAAACACTGCCCCATTCCCATCCCCCCTCAACCAAGTCCATCCCTCCTCCATGTCCCCCTTCATCCTCCCTCCCCTTCTCCTCTGATTGTGTGCTCCCATACCCCCCTACCCTGGCACATCAAGTCTCTGCCAGATTAGGCATATCCTCTCTTCCTGAGGCCAGGCAAGGCAGCCCTCTTGGGGAACTGAAGGCCAGTGAGAGTTGCATTGTGAAACACTGTCCCAAAAAATGTCTTCCTTCCTTTTCTAAGTGTCTGGAGTCTGGAGAGATGACTCAGGAAATCCAAACTCCATTCCCAACCTATCACTCCAGACCAGGGGATCGAACACCTCACTAACATTATAGACACACACACAATCAAAAATAAAAACAAATCATTAAAAAGAAACAAAATACTTCCTTGAGACTCAGCTCAACTAAAGTAAATGTGGGGCAGAATTTAGCTTTTGGAATAGTTCTTACTTTTCGAGTCTTTGTCTGTATAGTCTATACTTGGAAACCCTGTGTAAGGTTAGCAAGAGATAGCAAGCCTCAGGAGCAGTTGATGACTTCAGCTTGCCTCTGACTGTTCTCTCTCTATGGTTACTCTATCCATCTGTACATCAGCCCAGAATAAAGTGCATATGATTAATACACTAGTTTTGTTTGCTTTGGCTTAGTTTTGTTTTATTATTACAGACAATGAAAAACCAGCGAGTCCAGTTAATGCGTCAAATGAAAGAGGATGCTGAGAAGTTCAGGCAATGGAAGCAACAAAAAGACAAAGAAGTAATCCAGTTAAAAGAACGAGTAAGTTAATTAAAGCTCCTCAAAGGCCCAGGGAATGAGCCTTCTCTGAGCTAGGAATACTAAGATTCTTTGCACATATCTGATATCTCCAGAAGGGTGACAGTCAGGAATTGAAGAGCTTTCTATTGAGTGTCTACCATGTACAAGGTACTGTTGACTAGGTGCTATGGAAAGTTTTCTGAGTACTAAATGAGCTCTATCCTTGAATAATGTTTTATCTATATAGGAAGAAGGCACAGTGTAAGCATGTATTTCTTCAATATGTGGAATAAATAATTGAAGAATAATACAAAAAGAGGCCTTTGAGTGATTCCCCAGAGCCACATAAAGATGGAAGTATAGAACTGTCTCTACAGATTGTCCTCTGGCCTCCACACATCCCATAGTACATACCTCCACACAATAATAAATAAGATAAAATATTTTAAAAAACAACAACACATAAGAAAAATGCTCACTTTAGGAAAAAAAAGCAGTAAAGGAAAACCAGGACCAGAAAGTGTGAGACATAAAGCAGAAGCACATCAGTCACATTCAGTGTCGCTGCGGGACAGGACTGTTTCTACGCAGGGACACTTTCTGCTTACATCCAGTGATAGTATGCTAACAGCAGAAAGATCTTACAAGCAATTCAGCCACTTACAGATGCTTCTAACCCTAAATACATGAGGTATTTGTCAGGGGAAAAGTTCTAAAGAAACCAGTATCACCAGGGAATACATACTCCTGATGATTACTCGTGATAGGGAGCTCAAGGAATCAGAAAAAAAAAACTTGCTTTAGGAAAATCTTTTTTGAAAATAATATTTATTTTATTGGGCAGAGGGAGGAGGGCACCAATAACCTGAGAAGTTGGGTTTCTCCTTCTATTATGTGGATTTCAGGGGTTAAACTCAAGTCATCAGGTTTGGTGGCAAGCAACTTTTCCTACTGAGCCAGCAAGATTTTTAGCATAGCATTTTTCACAAGGATTTTCTAAGTGTCTATGTGTGGCTTTTTGTTGTTTGGGGTTTTGGCGGATGCGTTTGTGTGTTTCTTTGTTGTTTTTTGTTTGTTTGTTTGTTTGTTTGTTTGTTTTTAGTTTAAGCTTAACAATAAACAGTTCAAACCATAGCAAAATTATTTTATATGTATGATACTTGGGCAAAGTATGAGAAGAAAGAGTGGTATATATAACACTTATGACAGTTGAGCTATTTAGTGGGACACGTGTAGTACACATAGAAACCACAGTGCAATATCACATTCCTTTATCTTGTGTATGTGAAGGTCAGAGAACAAGTCGCAGTAGTCTGTCTTCTCTACATGTGGGTCCCAGGAATCAAACCCAGATATTTGAGCAGCAGGTGCCACCACTCTCTGAGCCATCCTACTGGGCTAACTAGTCCCTTTTAAAAATGGACCATCTGTTAAGCAGAGAGTTACCATGAAATTCAGTGTACATTCTCAGCACACACACTGACTTTAATCCTCCACACACATCACACAAAAAAGAATTGACAAAACCCAACATTGTTTGCTGATAAAAACGAACTTCAAAGATGATTTCCTGAATCTGACAAAGTTGTGTATGAAAAACCTACTGCCAACATTAGCTTATACTTAATAATAAAAAACAAAAACATCCCTTCTATCAGGAACAAGGTGCACCTAAATTCACACAACACATTAAACAAACAAACATATAACACAGAAAAATTTTTATTTCTGTATACATAAAAATAAGAATCAATCATCCAATTTGGAATACCATCAATATGAATACTTAGGACTAATTAGCAAAAGAACTTTCTAATTTTTACCGTGAAGACTATAAAACATTGAATTTAAAAACCAAATAAAAGAAAAGATAGTTCATATTCATGGGCAGAAAGATCTGATATTCTAAATATAGACTATCCCTCAGATATATTTGCAGATTCAACACAATTGTAGTCAAAATTTCAGTGATAAAATGCTTGCCTAGCACGTGTGAGGCCCCGGGGTCAGTTAGAAGCACTAGAGAAAAACAAAACCCATCTGACTTTTTCACAGAAATTTACAAGCTGAAATTCTAAAATTCAGATGGAAATGTAAGAACAGTCAGAAAGCCTTGCTCATGTTAAGTTCTACTACTTACCTACATCCTCACCCCTGATTTCACTTTTTTTTTAATTTAGTTTCTAATTTTTGAGATTTATTCTTTAGAAATTTTATATATTTAGGTCTTATTTACCTCTACCCACATTTCTTTACCTAATTCCTCCCAGACCCCCCCCATCCTATTCCATGTTTTCTTTTTAATATATTTCTTCTTTCTTTTCCAACTCCGCTCTCACTGAGTTGTACAGACTGGCCTGTAACTTGCTTTATCCCAGCCCCTGGTAGTTGTAGAATTACAGACGTGTTACATCAGACCTAGTGACCCAGTTGATTTTCAGCAATGGTGCCAAGACAATTCAATGAAGAAATAATAGTCCTTTCAATGGGGAGGTGCTCAGTGCCCAACCAGCCTGAGCTGTTCTATAAGCCATAGATCCCAGTGAGAGACCATGTCTCAAGGGCAAGAGATTGCTTCTGAGAAATAAGGCTTAAGGCTCACCTCCAGCTGCATATGCACACATATGTATGCTCACACAAGTTCATTCGCATATATGCAATATACACAAAGAATAGTCTTTCCATCATGCAATGCCAAGTCAACCAAATAATCATGTACTAAAGTTGGGATGTGCCTCATACCATATATAAAATTAAATCAAACCATATAAAAATCTCTTTGTAACCCAATGAGATAGCTCAAGCATCTCACCAGTGAGAGATACTTGCCACCAAGCCTGAGTTCATTCGCTGGGAACCACATAGGAGGAGAGAACTGATTCCCACAAGTTCTCCAATGACATCCACACTATGCGAATGTGGGCGCGCACACACACACATGCATGCACACATATACAAAGTAAATAATAAAATCTCTTAGAAGAAAGCATAAGTGTTATTAGTCTCTGTGAGTTTTGATTAAGTAAAAGTTTTTTTTCTTAATTTTTAAAGGAATGCCTAAAGCACAGTCAAAGAACAATTATATTAGACAAACATAAAAGCCTTTACACTATAAACAATACCAGCTTGAACATAGTCAGTACACAAACTGGTAGAAAGTATTCATAAGTCATAAAAATGACAAGGATCTTATAACCACAATATATAAAGATATCTTACCTCTCAATAAACATAGCCTAGTTGTAAGATGAACAAAGGAGTTCACAAAAGGTACTCAGTGTCATTTACCACCAGGAAAATGCAAATGGAAACCACAGTGACATACCATTTCACACCCACAAAGATAATTTTTGTGAAAAGAAAAGGTTTAGCAAGAATCCAGAATTAGAAACATATGCATTTGCTGGTTTCGATGGCAAAATGGTATAGCTGCTGTGACAAACAGTTGACAGGTAGGATTAATAATCTAGAGGTACTGTAATCCAGTGGTCCTACTCCTACTTCTGTTTACTGAGAAGGTCTAAAGGCATGCCCGTGTAAAACTTGTATGTGTATGTGCATAGAGCGTAAGTGATATTAGCCAAAACTGTGGGGGCAAACTTGAGTGTATCAGTGAGTAAATGGATAAATAAAAATATGCATAGAGTACAATATTACCATCATGAAAAGAAATTTAGTACTGACATATGCTGCCACATGAATGAACCTTGAAAACGTTGTGCTAAGTGAAAGAAGCCATTAACAAATAATGACATATTAGTATATTATAGGGAATGCCCAGAATTGGCAAATTTATAGGCAGAAAATAGTAGTTACAATGACAGGGTTGTGGTGTGATGGGTAAAGGACATGAGATTTCTTTCTATGGTAATGAAAATGTGGCAACACTTGGATTGTGCTGTTGGTTTTTACATCAACTCTATGAATATGCCAAAAGCCATGAATCATTCATTAGGTGATTAAGTGGTATCATGCATTACTTATCTCAGTAAAAGCACTAAACAGAAGAAGGCTTATCTGTAAATTACTAAGTTAATACTTTATAATAGTGGATATGCTGAATTGCCAAGAATCTTCATTTTTGTTATAAATAAATATAAATAAAGAGAATCCCTTTATTTCACACAGAATGAAAGATCAATGAAATTTTTAGGACTGAAAAGGGATGAGGATGCTGCAGAAGGGTATCGGGAATGCTAATGATACTGAAAGTTGTCAAAAATAAGGACAATAAAATAAAAAGGACACTGGGTTAAATGGGGAAAAGTTTTCAGGACAGCAGTGGGAAGTAATTCCAAGTAAAATGTAAGGACAACTAGAAGCACCAACATCTCTTCCAAGAAGCTTTGCTCAACTAGTTTAGTCTCCTAGCGGTTTAATTCCCTTCGCCTCACACTAACACGTGTCCTGTTAAAATAGGATTAGCCACAATTTTGCAATTACATTGTACTCTGTTCTAATTACATGTTGTTTATATTTGTTTGCAGTTTCTGTCTTTGAGAATACTAACCAGGTCATCTTCACATCTACATCCCAGAACCTAGAGCCATACCTATTATATAAACATCACATTAGTTGTATAAAATGAATAGCCCTCTTCTTCTTTTCCCTGCTACTCAGAATTTAACTTAAGACTTCACGCTTGGTGGACAAGCATTCTGCCACTAAGCTACAATCCCCACTGGTGAAATTAATAGCTCTTTTTTTAAATCAATTCTTTTAATTTGTTGTGGATACAGGATCATTCCAAAACTTCATTCCAATTTTAAGCAGTTACATGTCATAATTTTCAGGATCAAATAATTTCAAAAGGTGAACTTAAAACCAATACGCTTTGTGCCCAAATTTGCTTGCTACTGAGAGTCAGCATATTCAACTCATTTTTTATTGAAAAAAATTTCATGCAATAATCACCAACTCCATGCCCCCCCTCTCTGAAACAAATAGGCAAAAAAAAATCAAACCAGAATGATTTTTTAAGTACAAGAAATATGTACAAAGAAATACACATACACACAAACTCTTAAAAAGAAAAATTTGAAACTATTATACATATATATATATATATATATATATATATATATATATATACCGTAAGAAAATAATATGAGACAAGTCTCCAAAAATACCATTGAGTGCAACTGTGTTGGCCATCTCCTCAGAGTTCTTGTATGTACACTAGCAAAGATACGACTAAAATGGCTGACCATGTCATCCAGTTGGGTAAGCAGCAAGTAGAACCAGAAAGCTTAATGGATTAAGAAGATAGGGAAGGGGCCAAGAAATCAAAGCCTGTGGTTGTTTGAAGCAGGTGATATCCCTTGGTCTTGATTTTGCATCTCTGAGCAAAGAGGATTTATATTCAGAGTATGTATGCTAGATTTGTTCAGAAATGAGAAGCTCCTTCCACTGGAGCTATCCTAATTTTATTGGTGTCTGGCTTTGTAGTATCTTTCTCCTTTGTTCCCAGCCACTGAGTTTTATGACCAATCAACTCATACACAGTTCTAGCTCTGTCAGTAACAACTTATGTGGAGAAGGCTGTTCATTGGATGGCTAATCTTTGGTTCCTTTCAGATCTCACATTCTACGGTAATATTTATAATTGACTTAAGTCCAAGAAACAAATAATTTGGCCACAGAACAATAAGCTAGGGAAGACAAGGATCGTTATGTATATACAAACCTAGTTTCTAGAACGTCCAGTTCCTTGTTCTGATTAAAGAAGATAAAGGCAACTCATAGAATTGTACTAAGCCTTAAATATAAAGGAGATCTGGGAAGGCTTCTTGGTTTTAGGATTTATTTTAGTTACATGAACATCAGTTACAATCTGAATTTTTTTGTTATCAGGATCGTAAAAGGCAATACGAGCTGCTCAAACTTGAAAGAAACTTCCAGAAACAGTCTAATGTGCTCAGACGTAAAACTGAGGAGGTAGGTAAGAAAAGCCAGTCTGCTGGGCCACAAGCATCGTCATCTTCATACTTAAACATGCTCACAAAGTGTGTTTGGAAACAAAGGACATTAATATTGGTACCAAAATTTATGAATCGTTTTCCTTGATTGGTTTTGTTAGTGGGTTTGTTCTTGGTTACTGTTTTATTTTGAGACCAGAACTTATGTAGTCCAGGTTGTCATTGAACTCATTATGTAGCTACGGTTGGCCTTGAACACCTAGTCCTCCTATCTCCTAAGTGCTGGGATTATGAGCATGCAACACCATACAAGCTGAGTAAGTCCAAAATCTTGATCTCTTTTTATCTTGAGTGGCCTGTGAGCAAATAAAACCTGGGATGAAAACTGTATCATTCAAATATGAATTTTTCTTTCTAGTATGGCTTTTTCTAACAAAAATAAAACAGACTACTAGCAATACATGATATTCCCCGACAGTTTTAGCCTGCGGGATTTCCTTTAAATCTACCTATCCTCTTGCGCATTCTGAAGCAGTAGCTATTCATTCATTATCATGTCCATGGTAACTTGAAACCCAATTCCTTTAGGAATTGAGCCCTAGACTTTGTTTGCTGAGATGCTGCAAATTAAAATGTTTTCCAGCATAGCCACTTGCCTTTTGTATTTAGGCAGCAGCTGCCAATAAACGTCTTAAGGATGCTCTCCAAAAGCAAAAGGAGGTTGCAGAAAAACGGAAAGAGACTCAGAGCCGTGGGATGGAAGGCACTGCTGCTCGGATGAAGGTATGGACGCCTTGAACTGCCATTTTTCTTACATGCACTGGGGACAGGAAATAAGTTTCTTCTCATTTAAAAGTAATACGGAATTGGAAGGGCTGCATGAAATCCTTATTTTCCAAAAGAGATATCTTTAAACTGTTGTCAAAGAACAAGCTGTCTGTGGATCCTGTTCCCCTAACTGGGCCTCTTTGTCTGGCCTCAGTGGGAGAGGATGTGCCTAGTTTTGTAGTGACTTGAGGTGCCAGGGTGTTTTGGTATCCAGGGGAGACCTCCCTCTTCTCAAAGCTGAAGGAGAGGGGTGACAGGAGAGGAGGCCATGTGGGGGAGAGACTGGGAAGAGAGAGGGGCTAAGTTCAGGATGTAAAGTGAATGAATGAATAATAAATGAATGAATGAATGGAAAAATAATGATTAAAAAAATCTAGGGTCAAAAAGAGTAGAGAATTATTTCTATCCTGCCTATCATAGCTCAGTTACTATTTTATACTGGTATAATTGGCATACAGTGAATGGTTTGTATTTAAAGTACACAGTTTGATGAAATGTTAGGTCACACCATACTGTGGACTGGGGTCTTGGACTGAATAAAAAGGTGAGAGTAAGCTGAGTGTGAATTCCTCTCTACTTTCTGACATTCAGCACAGTGTGACCGCCTAACTCCTACTCTTACCTTGGGGAGCTGTGTGCCATCAAACTGAAAAACAATGAACTGTTCCTTATGTTCCTTGCTTTTGTCAGGGGTTAGTTTAGTCAAAGCAATGAGCATAGTAACCAGCGCACATAGAATCATCAGATGTGCTTTCTGGCCTAGTATGGTAGCATACCTGTGACCCTCACAGCATTTGTGAAGCTGAGCAGAAAAATCCTGAGTTCAAGGCAGGTCTGAGCTCCATGGAGAGTTTGAATCCAGTAGTTCATATACATATATGCAGGCAGAACACTTACACACATTAAGTGAATCTAAAATGTTTTTTTAATTTTTAAATAAAAAAACAAATATAACCAGGTGATGGTGGTGGTGGCTCATACCTCTAATCCTAGCACTGGAGAGGCAGAGGCAGGCAGTTATCTGTGAGTTTGAGGCCAGACTAGTCTACAGAGTGAGTTCTAGGACAGCCAAGAATATGCACAGAGAAACCGTGTCTTGAAAAAACAAAAAAGAGAAAGTTTTTTTTTTCTGTCACTATTAATTTATTTTTAATTTTTATAATTTTAATAAAATGGAATCACATGGTTGTCTTATTCAGCATAGTTATTTTTACATTTGTCCATATGATTACATACATAAATTATTTTTATTACTCAGACATCCCATTTGTTGTATTGATATGCCTTAACTTATCTGATCACCTGTTGGTGGTCATTTGCGTTCTTTCCAGTCTAGGTTATTAGAGATATTGTGCTGAATAGTCACATACCTAATTTTTGTGGGAACCTTATGTCTTATTTTACTTGGTGTTTGTTTTTTGTTTCTTTGGCTTTTTGTTTGTTTGTTTTGAGACAGGGTCTCTCTGTATAGTTCTGACTATCCTAGAACTATATAGATCAGGCTGGCCTCAAACTCACATAGATCCACCTGTGTCTGCCTCCTGAGAGCTGGGATGCCTTTAATCCCATGTCTTTAGTGCACCACCATACTCAGCCTGCATGTGTGTATGTTTGTGTATGTGTGTGTTTCACTGTGTGAAGTATCCAAATATTTTCTCTTCTTTTGATTGGCTTCTACTTTTCTATAACTTGGAAATATATCCAACAGATAACCCCATATTTTACAATTAATTTTTTTCCTTAGGCTGTGATTTTGTTTGTTTTTTCATTTTTAAATAGAATCTTTTGAATACCAAAGCTAGCTACTTACTTTTCTTTGTTGAGACATGCCTTATTGTATTCCTGGCTGGTCTCAAATTCACTGTGTAGTTGTGGATGACCTTCTTGCCTCTACCTCCAAAGTGCTAGGGTTTCTCTTCAGATTGTGTAAATCTTTCACGCTCAAGTTCCAGGATTACAGGCATGCACCACCATACCCAACAGAGGGCTTTAATTGATATCATTCAGTGTATTGATGCTTGGTTTTCATAATTCATAGTCTTCGTGTTTTATTTGACATCTTTAGTAAACTCACAATTGCTAAGATTCCTTCCTTGAATTTTCTTCTTGGAATGTGTATTTTAATCATGATACCTCTGTCAGAATTATGTCTGCATATCTATTTGTACACTCTATTACATGTATCTACTTTTATGCTGCTACTAAAATGTCTTAAAGGCTATCCCTTAATTTCCAAAACGTCAGGCTGTGTACGTCCTCCCAAGTCTTTTATTCTTTATTCTTTTTTCTTTTAGAGAAACAGACAGGTTCTCTGCATTTCTATCTGAAGTTTGAAATTGGCTTATATATTTCTGGCAAGTCTACTACGAGTTTGATTAGCATTACATAGAATTTATAGCTAAGATATGAAAATATTAAGGGCTTTATCACAAATGGAGGGGACTGGAGGGGTGCCTCAGTGTTTAAAAGCACTGATTATTCTTCCAAGGGACCCAGATTCAGGCCCCAGCACCCACATCTATAACTCTAATCCCAGGAGCTCAGACGTCCTCTTCTTGCCCCAGTCAGTACCAGGAAAACATGTGGTACATAGGCATGCATTCAGGCAACACACACACACACACACACACACACACACACACATATATATACTTTTTATCAAAAATTGATTTTTTTTTCTCAGGAGTTTTTCCTTTATTAAAATAACCTTACGGTTTGCATGTTTTAGCCTACTAGGATGGCAAATGACATTGTTTTTTTTCACCCAGTTTATTTTATTAAGGCATAACTGACATGAAGTAAAATGTATGTTTGATTGGACAGTTCAGTAAGTGCTGAGGATTAAACCCAAGGCCTTGTGCATGCCAGGCAGCTACCCCCACTGATGAGTACCTCCTGTACACTGATCTGCCGTGTGGTCATCTCTCCTTTGCATTAGTCTTATAGTTATTAACATGAAATATGACTTCTTTTAATGTGATGCATTTTGAGAGTCATCTGTGTTGTTTGTATCAATAGTTTGCATTATTTGTATATTTATTTCACTGAGTTGTATTCCATTCTATGGATTTACTATGCTTTGTTAATCCAGCCAGTTCTTAAGTGCTTTTGACTAATTTCCTTACCTTTTTCTTTAGACAAAGGCTGGTCTGCACTGGTTCTCTGCGCCCAGGCAGACTAGTCTCTAACTTACAGCAGCCCTCCTGCTTCAGCCTTCACAGTGTTGGAGGAGTCAGGAACTACCACACCCAACTCATAATTTTGAATTATATTAGTTTTTTCCACAGAAGCAGAGGCAATATATATGAAACATTTATGAAGATAAATGACTCACATGATTATGGAGGTCAAAAGGCCCATAGTGGTTCATCTGCAGGCTGGAGATCCAGGACACCAGTATCACAGTTCAGTCTAAATCTGATAGTTTCAAAACCAGGAAACTGATTGTGTAACTGTCGGTCACAGGCAAAGGCTTGAGAATCTGGGGATGTTGATATAAGTCCTGGAGTCCAAAGACCAAAGTGCTTGAAGCTCTCATGTCCCAGCTTCAGGAAAGACAGGAATCCTTCTCCCTCTGTCAAGTTTGTTCTAGCTGGGACTTCAGCCTGGTCAGGGTGGTAGCCATCCACACTGATGGTAAATCTTCCCAACTCAGTCCACCTACTCACACCTAGTCTTCCTTGAAAACACCTTGACAGATATACCCTGGGGGAAAAAGCTTTACCTGTTCTTTAGGTATCCCTCAATCCAATCAAGTCAACACCTAAATTCAGCCATTACATGAATTAAGTTACTATTTAAAAGTTCATAGGCAGGTTTCTGCATAAGTATAGTCATTTCACTTTGGCACGCACCTAGAAAATGGATTACACAATAAGTTCAGAGAGAAAACCTACTGAGATTCTGAGCCATAAAATAAGTTTCAGTGTGCTCTGAACAGCTTAAGACAATTCAAGTCAGTATGATTTTTGACCATGATGGAATTAAAGCACAAATGGACAACAAAAAAGATATTTCAAAAATAAGGCATGGTGACACAGATTTGTGCTTTGTTGTTTGTTTGTTTGTTTTCCTTTTCCATTTTTTGATATTGGGAGTTAAATTTATAACATTTTGAATGTGAGCACCTACTCTTACCACTAAGCTATATCCAGCCTTCAAGGTTATTGTTTCTAAAAGTCAGTTAAGATAATTACATTTTTTTAAAAGTCCTTCCATCCACTTTATTTATTTATACTTTATTTTTATTTCATAATATTTAATGTGTGTGCATGTGGCTGTTTGCGGATGAGTGCAGATGTTTGAGGGAGTCCAGAGGCGTTAGATCCCCAGGAGCTCAAGTTACAGGTACTTATGAGCCACCTGGCATAAGTATTTGGGAACCAAACTTGGATCCTCTGAAAGACTAGTATGTGCCCTTAACTGCAGAGCCATCGCTCCAGTCCCTCTCCCACCATCTACTTTAAACACATCATGACTAGTGAATGGCAAAAAAACAAATATTATAGGGAACAATAGATAGTAGTATGATAGCTAGAGGAAGGTTCACTATAGAAAGCCCCTATGACAGGGAAGACTGTTGATAACGGTTCATAGAGAGGGAATGGTTTTAGTAACATAGATACACATAAAAACCTCACCTCTGCTTTCATAGGCTCTGGTCCAAATGAAATTAAGTTCAAGTGGGTCTAGCCCATGTACTCCTCATCCCCAACTCACACATCACTGATTTCTCTTGTAGAGTTGGCTTGGAAATGAAATCGAGGTTATGGTCAGCACTGAGGAAGCCAAACGGCATCTGAATGACCTTCTTGAAGAAAGAAAGATCCTTGCTCAGAATGTGGCACAACTCAAAGAAAAAAGGGAATCTGGAGAGAATCCACCTCTTAAACTCCGGGTAAGTGTCATGGAAAATGCTATCAATAACCACATGGAATTTCCAGCAGATCTTCACTGCATTTGACGACGCTTTCCTTTTAAATCCTTCCTTCTTGCACGCTATCTTTGCAGAGACGCACATTCTCACGAGATGAAGTACATGGTCAAGATTCAGGAGCAGAAGATTCTAATGGAAAGCAGATTCAAAGCCTAGAGACTGAATTGGAGCTCAGGTAATGAGGCTATATCTGAAACATGAAATGTTCTGCCTGGAATCCAAATAGGCACCATCAATCCAGTCATTCAAGAGTTTCCTTCCTTTTCAAAAGATTTTTTATGGGAAAAAAAAAACCCAAAGAACATACCAGTGTTTTGAACCTGTGTGTTCAAAGTTATGTTGTGCTATACAGATTAGATCCATTGTGCCAGGCTGCCGCTATGATGCTGGATGAGGTAAGTGCCATTCTTCCCACCTTACAAATGTAAAATGAAGTTGGGGATCTTAAGAAACTTTTTAACAAACAGACCAACAATACACATTGCAGCAAAGACAGCTTCACTTCAACAAATAGTATAGTTCAAACTGCTTAGCTACATGTAGAAGAATGAAACTAGGTCCTTCTCTCTTGTTGTACACAAACAGCTCCAAATAGCTAAGAGCTCTGATACCATAATTCAATAGAGGAGAAAAGAATGAACACATTTCAACTTATAGGCACAGGAAAGGGTGTTCTGAATAGGACTCTAGAAGCACCTGCTTTTGACAAATGGGACCTCGTGAAATAAAAAATAAAAGCTTTTGTATGTTAAAGGACATCATCATTCCAGTGAAGAGGCAGCCTATAGAATAGGAAAAAATCTTTACCAGCTACACATCTGACAGAAGGTTAAAAACTAGAATATATGAGGAACTAAAAAAGAAAAAATTGAGCCAGGCATGGTGACACACATCTTTAATCCCAGCACTCAGGAGGCAGAGGCAAGTGGATCAGAGTTGAAGGCCAGCCTGATCTACAGAGCAAATTCCAGGACAGCCAGGGCTACACAGAGAAACCTTGTCTTGAAAAATTAAAAATAATAAAATAAAAAATAACAAACTGTTTGGGTCCAGGAGTTGCCCCACAAACCATACAAACACCAATCTCAATCAGACAGGGATGGTTTATTGAACACACACCCAAAGACTGATCAACCAGGGCAACAGCTCAGGCTCAAGAGCTGAAAGCTGCACCCTGGACATTTCTCAGAGCCAGCTAAAGGCTAAAACCTCAATGATCCCATATGCAGGTGCTAGAAGTGCTGCTGGTAGCTGGCCTTGACTCAAGCCATTTTAGACGTAACAGTTCATACTGACCTTTAATTGGATGGGTCCTACCTAAAGCTTGTGGTTGCGAAATTTCTTAAGAATAACAAACCTCATAACATACAGAACATAACAGGGTATGTGGTCACCATGACCCTGCTCTGAGTCAAGTTATTTTTCTGCATCAATGACTGGCAGGTATATTACAGCAACAAGATGAAACAGCTAGCTGGTATGGAACAAAATGGCTACAGCTATGCTAGGTGGGCAGGTCTCAACACAAATACAATACAGTATACACATACCTGGCTTTAAGCAAAATAATTGAGAAAGCAATGAGATAAAGAACTAACAGAAATTTCACACACCATGATTTGCTCACCTCTATACCTATGTATGCACAAAGAAATAAATAAAAGGTAGAAATGTTTTTCTAAGTTTCAATATATATGTTCCATTTATTTCAACCAATATTTAATAAAATTAAAGCCATTAGAATATTTCCTTGGGGTTCCTTTCACTACAGGATTAGAAGTACCACATAAAATTCAAATCAGGTGGCTTATTTTGTAACTGATCATTCCATCCATAAAATTCATTTCCTTTTCTACTCAGAGCTCCTCCCTTTCTCCTTGCCGCTGAGGCTGATCACAGTAAATCTCACTCTTCTCTCCCTTGAAGGAGTGCTCAGATTGCGGACCTACAGCAGAAGCTCCTGGAAGCTGAAAGTGAAGAGCGGCCGAAACAACGCTGGGAGAACATTGCCACGATTCTCGAAGCCAAATGCGCCATCAAGTATTTGGTTGGAGAGGTAAAACCATTCTTCTTAGCAACAGCTCTAGGGGAGCTAGCTGGGGAAGTTGAAGTGTAAGGTGCTGGGGACACTTTCTTACTGCCTATAGCTGCTTTCCATGGTAGAAACCCCAGTGATACCAACACTAAAGCCTTTAATGAGTAAACAATGGTTAGAAGTAAATCCAAGCCAATTACTTACAAAGATAATCAGAAATTGATACTCATCATGTCTGACATACAGCAAGTATACATTTACATGAGCTATTGTTACTAGAAAAAATCCCATAAGAAGTTACTGGTTAAGCATAAAGTATTGTACTACTTTGAAAATCATGTATGAAATGTGTATTTTAAAACTTAAGACACCATCTCAAGGAGAAAACTTAATAATTTTTGATATATATAGTTTCATTTTAAGGAAAATTGATTTTTTTAGTTTTTGTTTGTTTCTATTTTATTTTATTTTATTTTTGGTTTTTATTGAGACAGGGTGTCTCTGTGTAGCCTTCGCTGTCCTAGAACTCACTCTGTAGACCAGGCTGGGCTCAAAGTCCCAGAGATTTGACTGCCTCTGCCTCCAGAGTGCTAAGATTAAAAGCATATGCCACCACACCCAGCTTTCTTCACTGATCTTAAATGTATGAGTTCATCATAAACTGTCAGAAGATGAATTGAAGTTATCACTCAAGCAATATAGTTCCTGAATCCACTAGTTTCTGTACTGCCGTGCTTTATACATTTTTGTCTTGGGCTAGCAGATTTATTCTGCTAAGGAATCCTGACTAGTCTTAGGAATACTACTCATTATCTGGGCTAGTAGTAAAAATAAAAGTAGGCCAGTACAGGATACCAGTTTTGCCTAATGAGGTATATCTAGAAAGATCTACAATTTCAGCAATCCTGTCTACGAGTTCTAACATGTAAACAGAGATTCAGAAACAGAACTGGCTAATAAGCTGTGGCCTGTGAATTCCTCTTTAATATTTAAGATCTACTTAAAGTTTCAGAATTTTGGAATTGTCAGATACTGTCCGTGTTAGGTTTATTCTTGCCTTGAAACAGAACAACAGATAAATGATCCAGTTGTGGCTTCTACCCTGTCTTTGCATAAATATGTCCTAGGAATAAAGCAGTCCTTTTAGGGTGCTGGAGAGATGGTTCAGCGAACCCATGTTTGATTCCTAGCACCCATGTAGTGGCTCACAACCATTTATAACTTTAGTTCTAGGTGATCTGACATCCCTCTTTAGGCCTCTGCAGGTACCAGACATATCATATACAGATATACATCAAAAGTAAAAAACTGTAAAGCCAGTAGTATTATTCTAGTTTACTATTAGAATCCATGTGGAATGGGGAGAAATGAGAATGGATTTAGACTTTCTTGGAAACACTTTTCTCAAATTGTTTCAAGAAAGCTGCCCAAAGAATGGGAGAACATAGATCATTCTGCAAATAAGATGACTTTCTCTTATCTTTTCAGCTGGTCTCCTCCAAAATACAGGTGAGCAAACTTGAAAGCAGCCTGAATCAGAGCAAGGCCAGCTATATTGAAGTGCAGAACATTCTGTTTGAGGATAAAAATCGTTTTGCTAAGAGAGAGACAGAGTTAAAAGAAAGGCTGGTCAAAGAGGAGCAACAGCACCAGGAAAAGGTATGTGAGCAAGAAAAGAAGTTACGGTGAGGTGTGGGCCGCCACTGCCTTTGGTTGTTTAGTTTTTAAAAGTGGTACAATCTGCCTGACATGGTGGCTGATGCCTATAATCCTTGCACTCTGGGAAGCTAAGGCAGAAGAATCATCTCAAGTTCAGAGCCAGTCTGGACTATATTGAGACTCTGTCACTATTTGAAAAATAAATAAAGAGGCACTAGTATCCCATGAAGCTTCCTTCAAAAGTTTATGTGGTCTTTTCCACATTTTGCAAGTAACCTGAAACAGAAGTGACTTGTCTAAGTGGCTTTTAACCACTGGCTCAAACTCTAAGGTTAACATGCCAAGAAACACCTTTCCTAGGTTTACTACTTTGGACCATGAAAAGAAAAAATATTTTTTATCTTTAACTCACAAAACAGTTACATGGAGCTAGAGAGCATCCCTTACTTCTCCCTTACTTCTGTGATATCCCCCAGTGTGCTGTGTCTTTCTTTCTTTAGGTGTTGTTACTTCTCAGCCAGTTGCAGCAACACCAAGTGACAGAGAAACAGCTGGAGAAGTCAGAGAGTGAAAAGCAACAGCAGCTGCTGAGCACAGTGAAAAGTCAGGTATGCAGAACATGATGGAGATCCTGA
The DNA here is from genome assembly GCF_004785775.1 of Grammomys surdaster. Taxonomy (NCBI): domain Eukaryota; kingdom Metazoa; phylum Chordata; class Mammalia; order Rodentia; family Muridae; genus Grammomys; species Grammomys surdaster. The sequence continues at coordinate 816,321 of NW_021604642.1, read as the reverse complement.
CCCATTTGGGCCATGGCACTTGCAGCAGAAAGTAATTAACCACTGACAAACCAGAGCCTTTCCTCCTTTGAGGCCCTGTTGGATCCGCTTAGGGAAAAATCAGTCCAGCTCCAATAAGAATAACCTAATTTTCAGGACTAAACCAGAAGCCTCAGTGTCAGACTTAGGCCTCCTGGTTCTTTTGCCTTAACCCTAAGCTTTAGAGTTGAAGCAGCACACTCATGTAGTGTTTACTTAAAATCTTGATGGCAGCGGGCTGAAGCAGGCTTTGTGATGAGGATGTCTTAGTGTTCTTGTGGAGGACTTGTGTTCTCAGCACATGTCTTGTTAGCTCACAACTGCATGTAACTCCAGCTCCAGAAGGAATCCAGGAGGAGGTACCAGGCCATCAGCCTCTCCAGGCATCTGCACTCAAAGGCACATACACATAATGTAAAAAGATAAAAATAAATCGAAAAATTCCTAAGGGCATTCAGATGTATCTCTCTGAGCTTGTTCTAAGCCAAGGCCTGACATGTTAGTAAAATATCCAGGATGTAAGATTCTTTCAAAGACTGGGAACACCACACCCTTTAGAAACATGTTGGAGCACTACTTTAGTCCGACACAGTCAGTCTCCAGGGTTCCCTTAGCTCTTCCCACCTTAAGAAATAACCAGACTAGTTAAAGTTACATACATGAATCCTGTTGCCTTAACTGCAAGCACATTTAATTAGGCTTCTTAGACTAGGGTGAAGACTAGTCTGTGGGAGAAGGGTATGCAGAGTTCAGGGAACAGATAATGTTGTGTGGTTTTCTGAACCAGCCTGCTCATGTACATAGGCGCTATGCACATAAGAGGTGAGAATGGGAAAGGGTAAGAAAGTTTGCTTCCTTCAAGTGTATTCAGGGCTGTTAGGGAATACTGAAATATAGAGGCATTCAAAGAACCTAGGAACAAGGAGTGAGGCCATTTTCTGTGTGCCTGTGCCTGGTGTGTAAAAAAAAAAAAAAAAGCCATCATCTACCAACCACTTGAAAGCAGTGTTTTAATCTGAGTTGTTTAGTAACTCTTATGTGGATCCAAAATAACCCCACCTATAACTAGGAAATTTGGAAATAGGAGGAAGAGCCTAGGAAGATGGGAGAAGTATGTGAGCAAAATCAGGAGCTTCTCCAAGAAAACAGTGCCATCAAGCAGGTAAGATGACTTTCCACCCACTTGATAAGCCTCAGGAGACTCCCACTGAGGGGTCCCCCTTGGAAGCAACCCTCAGTTTTGATGACTATATTTACCTGGTTTTGTGTGGTCTCCATTGAGTTTTGGTGGGATCCAGTCACATACATTTCAAACTGTTAGAAACATAAGTTTTTCCAGGCATGTTGGTACATACTTGTAATCCCAGCACTTGGGAGGCAGAAACAGGCTGATCTTAATGAGTTTGAAGCCAGTTTGGTCTACATAGTAAACTCTAAGCCAGCCAAGGATACATACTAAGACTCTCTCTCATAAAAACCCACAAAGAAACAAACAAAAATAAAGTATACCCTCACCCTGAAGCTAGTAGTGATCTGAGAAAGTGAGAGCCGACCAACTACTCTCCTGTCATGTGCCTCACTTGTATAACAATACAAGAAAGTTAGCTGAGGTCTGAAATCTTTAGGTTAGCCACGAATACTCCCCAAATCTGCCCTAACAGTATATACTTTGTCTCTCCTATTCAAACAGAAACTGACCCTCCTCCAAGTAGCCAGCAATCAGAAACCCCATATTACAAGAAATAGCCTCCAGTCTCCAGATTCATCCTTTGAATATATTCCACCTAAGGTAAAATGCTCAGTCATCTTATGATACCTTTGCATAGCCCAGGCTTGAACGAGTGTATTGAACCTGTCTTTATCAGAGGCTATGAGTATAGAGTTCCCCCAAAAATGGAGTACAATTCTAAGGAAATCAGGCATCCAGCTTCCTCAGAAGGCCAGTTGGGGTCGATTATGCACAGTTATTATGTAACACAGCTGAGAAGGAGCAGAAGAGCTATGTTCAGCTGTCCATCCAGAGATACTTATTAAACCATGACTCCTCTCTTCCTCCTTCAGACTGATTAGCCTCCAGTTTCTAGTTCATCAAAGTCTATGCAAGGCTAAAGCAGAATTTTTGTGATTGGCAAAACCAAGTGGAATATATTTAAGAAGTCTGAAATCTCTGTAAATAACTGCTGGCAATAGTTACTGAGAAGATGGCATATCATATGTATTTTAAAACTTTATTAACTACCTCGATTTTTTTTTGTAGCCCAAACCTTGCCGTATTAAAGAAAAATACCCAGAGCAAAGCTTCAGCATCGAGGATCTGCAGTATTATTCAGACCCTTCTGTGACTGAACAGGACAATGAGGACGATGAGGACTATGCTGATGAGGAGTGGATCCCAACAAAACTAGTCAAGGTGTCCAAGAAGAGCATCCAAGGGGTATGAGCCAACTCTCTAGCATCCCTTGTTAGGCTAATTCTCAGTGGGCTAGCTTCTGAGTCTCAAATTGGTGCCTGCTCTGCATCCTAACTCCTTGGAGTTCCCTCAGAGGCATTGACTCCACTGACAGAAACTTGTTGGACTAGTTCTGTGTGGACTACATATGAGGCCGCAGCATACTGAGCATACACCTGAGCATTCAAGTTGGCTGGCTCTCTTTGATTTTTCAGGATCATGGTGATCTGAGCAGCTAGCATTCTATGCCATTTCACTCAGACTGGTCCCCAACTGATCATCCCAGCCCATATTGTATAGCATTTTTATAGCTGAACCAACAACCATTATCGCATATCATCTTTTAATAATCATCAAAATCCACAGAGGTATTTATTATTTGCCTCTTACAGATAGACTTTAGACCCACAAGAGAGAAGTGAATTTGCCCATGGTCACCACAACAAATTATGTTAGTGTTTTTCTTTTTCTCACAACACTAAAGAACAAAGGGGATTATAGAAAAAGATAATTAAGAACAAAAATGCTAAGGCTAATTAGGAATAATCTGACTTTGGGGGATTGCTGTTTTATTTGATTTGATTTGATATAGAGATGGTGCCTCATATAATCCCAGAGTAGGCTTGAAATCACTTGAAGCCTAGGATGATGTGAGCTTCTAATCTTGCTACCTGCACCTCCTGAGTGCCGAAATTACAAGTGGGCTTACAATGCTATGCCCAGTTCAAACCCATTCTGACTTCAAGGTGCACTTTATTTACTTCCACAAGTAAATATGCTATTCCTTAATACTTGCTAAATACAACTGTTTTATACCAAAACATTAATTTCTAAAATATCATGGTTCATCACCACTAGTCCACCTGTAACCACATTCTTAGAGAATGGCTCCTAACTTAACTTTCCAGCTTCCTAGAAGCAGGCTTGATTGGACCAGTTTTGTAAAACCAAATGCTAAAGTGAAGCAAACCACAAGGAGAATGTGAAGCAAGCCATATCAAGAATGCGTTAATGGGGAAATTCAGCAGAGGAATAGAAAGAAACATATCTAGAACTTCAGTACATTCATCTCAGGAAGAAGAATTGGGAAGATTTGGGTTTTTTAGGGCCAAACAGAAGAGGTCAGATGAAGAAGATGACAGTGAGGAATGTGACTGCTGCTGTGGGCTAAGGTAGAAAGGGCACAATAGTTTATTGCAGAGACTCAAACCAGAGACTTGGGACACTCAGACAAAATGAAGCAGGGCATGGCTGTCTTTTTTGTATCTTTGGATTGTATTTCTGTATGAGTGTTTGGCCTGATGTCTATGTGTGTACCACATGCATGCCTGCTGCCTGTAAAGGTCAGAAGAGAGTGGCAGATCCCCAGAGCTGGAGTTAGAGATAGTTGGGAGCTGGGAATCAAATCTAGGTCCTCTGCAAAGGCAACAAGTTCTTTTAGCGACAAAGCCATCTCCCAAAGCCCCTTTGTTTATTTCCTCAACAAACATTTATACTGTTGAAGTAGTGGTGTGAGCTCAATGTAGATTAAATGACCAACTAAGTTAAAGAGGCATTGTTCAGAAGCATACACATGATCAAAAGGATGGAGGACCTAACACCTTTGGGAAGGAGTTTGCAGGTGTGAAGCAGTTATGGGTACACTTGTTCTTGGGGAAGCTTAATTGATCGACACTGTTGCTCCAACTTAAAAGGAAAATACTGAAGTGTAGCAAATATTGTAACCAAATGCTATCTAATATGAATGATATTCTGTTTCTAAAACACTGCAAAATGATGCTTTTTAGTTTGATAAGTGAGTAATGTGTGAACTTTAAAGAGATTAAGTTGACTCTCCTATTTAATAACCTCACAATATGCAAATGCTCTGTCCACTCTCGATCAGACTGCTTGGAAGACATTAGTTATACATGAAGACCATCTTTATTGTTGTTTCACCATCTTGTACTTACTAAAAAGGATACTGTAGGATACTGCACCAAAAGTTGGCTTTCACGGAATTAATGGCTTCCTCACTGAGGAGACGCTAAATGATAGGTCACATGTTATAGTAGACAGAGTCACATGTTATAGTAGACAGAGTAGCAACTCAGAAGCTGAACAGGCATGGGTTCTATCTAGTCTGGAACTTACCAATAGTTCATTGAGTAGCCTTGAACAAGGCACTTACTCGGCCTGAGCCTGCATTCTCTTATGTATACAATAAAGAGGTGAAACCAGCATAGATTACTTCCAGTGCTGTCTTGAGTCTAAGGACTAGTCAATATTTTAACAATAGTACCTGTATATGATGTTATACTGTAGATGAGAGGTTAAAAGGATATATATATATATATATATATATATATATATATATATATATGGATGGAATCTCCTCATGAAGAATAAAGAATAAGGTAATTATTTATATTTTATTAAGGCAGTGGAAGCATCTAAGTATTTTTCACTTATTATCTGGGGGTGGGGCAAATCTTTATTAGTTTTCCTATTTTCTGAGATAAGAACTTACACTACTAGTTTGACCTTGAACTTCCTATGTGGCTCAAGCTGGCCTCCTGCCTGGGCCTCCCAGTACAGGTGTGTGTTGCCACATGTGCCCAAAGGAAACATATATTCCTGTCTCTGGTTTGCTGATAAAGAGAAGAGCTGAACTTGAAAGTGACTTTTCCATGGTCATGCCAAGTGTTAAATTTAGGAATAAACACTTCTAAGTCCTATCCTGATATTTTTTTTTTTTTGAGTTTAAAATTTGATCCGATCTTATTCTTCTGAGACATATTGAACATTCTGCTAGAATTACCAACTGTAAAATGGTATCCTCAACCCTAGTTTTTCTCAAGAGAAGTATTTAAAATAGAACCTGGAACTCTACCTCTAGATGTTCTGACTGAATTGACCTAAGGTAGGACTTGGCATTTTAGAACACTTCCTCAAGATTCCTTTCCTTTCCTTTCTTCTCCTCTCCTCTCCCCTCCTCTCCTCTCCTCTCCCCTCCCCTCCT
>NW_021604642.1:801517-810453 GCF_004785775.1 Grammomys surdaster | reverse complement strand
CTCTCTCTCTCTCTCTCTCTCTCTCTCTCTCTCTCTCTCTCTCTCTTATATGTTGTGAGTCTCTGTGGGTGAATGCCATGTGTATACAGGTGCTTGAACACAGATCATTGGATTTCTTGGAGCTGGAGTTACAGTTGGTTATGAGCTACCTGATATGGTTGCTGGGAACTAAACTCAGATCCTCTGGGAAAAAACAGCAAGCACTCTTAACCACGGAGCCAATCCTCCAGCCCTTGCAGAGATTTCTCTAGCCCCTGCTGAGAACCGGCAAGCCTAGTCTTTCTATCTGCACTGTTCCTTGAGATATGCTGGTGGGTTGCCTGCAGTTTTGGTCAGAGTCTCTCTGGCATTCTAGTCTGCTTTCTTGAATGAGGGAGAATAAGATAAAATTATAGCTTATGTGTATGACATTCATGTGACTTAAACACCAATCTGTCAAGTATGTCATGAGCATTCAACTTGACCATTACCACTACCAACTAGCCTCTGCTCCTTTGAAGATTAGCAACAGCAGAAGTCCATGGTAGCTAGAGTTTAGAAAATGCTTTTGTATAGGTGAAGTATACTAGTCTATAAATCACCTCGATGGGTCTTGACTATGGAAAAGTCCAAACACTTATGACAGTCCTTGAGATATCATTTGTGACATCTATCCCATGAGATGAAAGAGAAATGCTGACAGAGTAATAGAGCATTTCTGAAATGAGTCACAAGTGGACAAAGGACCCAGGCTCCAGTAATAAATGGAGGCCGTTCTGAAGGGGTATCTATAAGACAGATCCTAGAACTCTTATCTTTTGCTTGTCTTATTCGAAGTTAAAGTTAGAGGGATTTTTTAATTTACCATAATGTATCTTGTTGATAAAGGTGACTAAGATGTACATTCTTATTTAATACTATTAGACATGTAAATTGTTGAAGCTACTCTGGAGGGCAACCTGAAAATATTATCAGGAACTTTAAAAATATTCCCATCATGATCACTTCAGGAACACATATATTAAAACTTTTTTTATTCTTTGATCCAGTAATTGTACACATAATAAGGAAATAGCCATCAATATAGAACTTGCTGTATTCATTCAATGAATCTTTCCTAAGTACCTTTGTGCCAGGAGTGAGCACTATTTCTGAGAATACAACAATTAGCTTTGTCATTGTGAACATATTCTTGTAAGAAAAGACATAGTAAGCAGAAAAACAACATAGTTCTGGTTGGTGATACAGAAGAGAACAAAAAACCCCATGGTGACTTCATAGGGATGATGGGAGGGCAAAGGGTGTTTGTGAATCAAAGAGATGGTTAAGATGAGATTGAAACATGAGGAAGCCAGGCACCTGTAATCCTGGCACTCTAGAGGCTAATGCAGAAGAATCTCACATTCAAGGCCAGCCTGGGCTATGTGATACAGGCCTAAGTCACAACCAAGAAAGTGAGGGAGAGCGGAGTACAAGAGAAGAAGCAATGAAAAGACCTCAGGGAAAGAATGGGCTTTGTGTTTAGAGTACCTGAGAAGGCCACCGTCACTGTCATGTGTTGAGAAATGAGTGAAAAACGTAAAGTTAGTTGGAGTTGGGCCAGCTGTAGAGAGTCTTGTCTGTACATAGAGTTTAGATTCTATTTGTGTATAAGGATATTCACTGCAGCATGACTTGTAATAGCAAATATTTTCTTTCAAAACTATCTTAATATCTGACGTTAGGGGCTAGTTAAATAAATTGATATATCAACGTGATAGAATATTGTATACAGCTATTGAAATCATGGCTTGGGCTTTCAAATTTTATACTGATATATATTATCCTCCAATCAGAAAAGAAAAGATGTTATTATGGTTTCCTTTATAGCTACTGAACAAACACGATAGTTCTCATGTGAAAAGCAGCTAAGATCTTGAATTTTATTATAAACTTAGGATGAGTCCACAGAGATGTGACAAGAAAAAAAATGCTGACGGTTGTGATTTCAGGCCTTGGGGTTTTGGTTTGGGGTTTTGGGTTTGGTCTTGGTGGAGTTTTTGTTTGTTTGTTTTTTTCTTTGTGGTTTTGGTTTTTCAAGACAGGGGTTCTCTGTGTATCCCTGGCTGTCCTGGAACTCACTCTGTAGACCATGTTGGCTTCAAACTCAGAGAGATACATCTGCCTCTGCCTCCCATGTGCTGGGATTAAAGGTTTGTGCCACCACTGCCCTGCAATTTCAGGCGTTGTTAATCACCAGACTATTAGATGCATTTTTGTTGGGGACTTGAAGGGATTGTTTTGGTTTTCTGAAAGGATCTCACTATGTAGCCCTGGCTGCCCTGGAGCTGGCTGCCTCTGCCTCCCCGAGTGCTGGGATTAACAGTTTGGGCTGCCATGACCTGCTGCACAGACTACGTGAAAGCTAGAGCTCTCCGTGTATTCTACTTGTACAGCTGATTTAGGGAGACCAAAATGCCAAGTGCGAATTTATCCCTATTGTATTTTTTCTTTCTCCTTTCAGCCTATAATTGCAGCCTGTCAAAATATTTTTGGACTGTAATTTTTGTTATCTTAACTATTCATCCTTCCAGCTTTCTGCTATTGTTAGAGCCTAATATACATGGCTACATTAGAAACTGACTATGAGTGTGTGTGTGTGTGTGTGTGTAAACACACTGAAAACTGTAGTTTCAAATGTAAATGATTTTATTTCATATATTTAGTAATATATTGAAGATGAGTTGAGTTAGTGCTCAGAACAAAGCCCCAGCTAACACTGGACAAAATTGTAGAAGTGTACATTGAAAGAAAATATAATTAGTTAGACAAAAATCTGACTCCATAGTCCTAAAATAAACTTAACTGTAATACCATACTGCCCTCAGAGCTTTGCCCTTGAAGTGGTGACTAGTGCTTACCTGGTACTTGACACGTGAGGATGTTTGGGCAGCCCCCATTATCTATCTTCAGCTATACTGCCCAAAATCGAGCATTGAATTGTTTGTATAGCCTGCTCGTAATTAGCCTATGGTACTTCCTGGTGATTATGGTTAAATGAAGGGAGGAAATAGTGAAGACAGATTTAATCAAGGTGATGGCATTTTCCTTTCTTTCTAAAAAGACTTGCATGTGGAGGGACAGTACTTTAAAACATCCATCTAATCAGTTCGGTAATGTGTCCTCCACAAACCTATTTTGCAGTGTTCCTGCAAAGGCTGGTGCGGGAACAAGCAATGTGGATGCAGAAAGCAAAAGTCAGACTGTAATGTGACCTGCATCTGTGACCCCACAAAGTGTCGCAACCGCCATCAGAACCAGGTAGGAATGGTATTACTTCCCCTTACCAACCCCTTGAGCCCCTCTGGAGTTTCTGTCCTTCTCTTTCTTCTACACTGAGACCTGGAATCTCCTCCACAGTAAGCCCTACCCTTCTCTGTATCCAGAAAGAGGCTCACTCCTCAGGTATGTACTCCCCACCCTCACAGCCAGCCTTGTTGAGAAGCTTCTGTATGATCTGAAACAGGAACAAGGAACAGGAAAGCAAGAACTTATAGGTAGACAGGGACACAGGATCAAACTAGTCCAGAAGCTCAGCTGGAACCCTGAAAGCCACGTACTGAGATAGCAGCTTCCAGAAAGGAAGTTAATCAATCCTTCTGGCATCTTGAGACAGTAGTTAGTAGACCTTAAGGGACCCAAGTATTCCATGGCTCTAGGAAAAGAGTCACAGGAATCTGGTCTACTAGTCACTGTTGTGAGCCAAGTTAACTGCAGCTTTCATTATGTCACTCCTAGGAAGAGCAAACTAAGCTGTATGTCAGTCAGGCTAAATGTCAGGCACATAGTTGGGACCTGTAAGGGTTCCCTGTTTTCATGGTTTTTCATTTAAAGTTCTAGAACCCTGAAGCTGTTGCATGAAAGAATCTCTGCCCAAAACCTTTAGAATCCCATTTCCATCGAAGCCATGTGCTCTGTACTTACTTTCCTATCGGGCCTCCCTCAGGATTTCAGTTAAAGAAAGTCACTGATCGGAGCCAATGTTTCCATTTTGCAGAAGAGGAAGGTAAAATCCAGAGGCAAACTGATGCAACTTGCCTGATACACAGCTGGTCTTGGTAACTAAGATGAAACCTCAGACTTACAAACAGCTACAGTTTTAATCCCAGCTCTACCAGAGTCACCTTGTCACCTAAGTGACTTCTGTCCTTTGTATTTCGTTTCCTTATCAGAAAGGAATACTAATGCAGGTAGCCTCCTATAGGGGTGCTATTGTACATAGTAGAACTTTATCAAAGAAATAATCAAGGCTTGGCCTTATTTTATTTTATTTTATTTTATTTTTTGAGAGTAGGTCTTGCTTGTTAAATACCCCAGGTTGGACTCAAACTTGTCATTCCTCTCCCACAGCCTCTCAAGTTCTGGGATTGCAGATGGTGTGGTCCACCACACCTAGCTTGACCAAATTTTAACGTTTCCTTCATAGTATGTCTCATTCCAGACCTACACAGGTCCTTGAAGTCTGCCTCTTAAGCATGACTCCGTTCCTTTGGGGACAGAACACGTTAAGCCCTATGGCTTCTCCAAACAGTAGCTCCCTTAGGTTTGCTCTGAGTAATTGATCAGGTCCTCAGAACTGGGACCTACCTGGCTGAAGAGGATCAGGCTGTTTGTAACTCAGATAGCTAAATTATAATAATAAGCCTACTATCTGCTTGATTTTAGGACAACGCAGATGTTATTGAGCTAAACCAAGATTCTGAAAACTCCTTCAAACTGGAAGATCCCACAGAGGTGACCTCAGGATTAAGCTTCTTCAACCCTGTCTGTGCAACTCCCAGTAGCAAGGTGAGTGGTTAAATGCAAGACTTGAGAAAACTATATGCACATCCTTCTCTGCATTAGCTACGATAGAAGGTTGTGGGAGATCGTTGTGGGGAAAGATATTATCAAATTTCTGTGCACTGGCTGGAATGTTTGATCTAAAAGAGCAGTTGTAGGGGATGCCTTGTGGAGCCTTTGTGGTGGCTCAGTTGGGCCCATGGATTCATTTCTGTCTATCTTTCCTAGATCCTAAAAGAAATGTGTGATGCAGATCAGGTGCTGCCGAAGCAGCCTGTGTTTGTCTCTTTTACTGACCACCCAGAACTGAAACCTATAGCATCAGAATCACAAGAAAATAAGGCCACAGGGAAGAAAAAGAAGCGAGCTCTAGCCAGCAATACCAGCTTCTTCTCTGGCTGCTCTCCTATCCAAGAAGAGTTCCACTGAGGTTATGGCCATTGTCTGTTCTGTCTGCCCTGGACACACTCTGAGGATACAGCACAGAGGGGAAGGGCACTAATGACTTCTGTAGCTTTTAGGTCTTGCTGTTGAGAAAAGGAGAAAAGTATCCCTGAAAGGAAGAGGACCTTTGCTAAGTGTTGGCCTTTACTATCTAAGCCCTCCACCCACCAACAACTACTTTGCTTCTCTAGAAGGTGCTGAGCCTTCTACTGGAGAGAGAAGGAAGCAAGTGATCTTCCTGATACTCAAGAGGAAGCAGTCCCCCGTACAATCCAGCTCAGTGAGCAGTTGAGTTGTCTATTGACGGAGCCAAGGCCAGCATGTTCTCCTCTCGTGATCACGTCAACTTACTGGAAGAGCCTTGAGTAGGATGGAGACCTAGCTCAGCTCTTCAGCACACCTCAGGAATCGGGCAGGGCGCTTTCCTGCTCCCTTCCGACTCCGAACTTTACAAACCCTTCAACTGTCTGTCATACGTGTTACCGAAGTGAATGAAACGTTTTTAAAATGTTAAGAAAATAAATAAACTTTAGTTCATCTACTACTTGAAAGAGATCCTTCTATGCTAGAGGAAGAAATAAAATTCCAACATGTTTTCTTCATCCCCTGGGAGGTCTTAAAGAGTTCCATTTCAATTTCCCCACAAATACACATACTTCCTTTTTCTGGGAAGGCTGCCTAGTTTTTTGTTTGGTGGTTTGTTTTATTTACAGGGATAGGGATTGAGCCCAGGGCCTCAGACATGCCAGGCAAACATTGTATCACTGAGCTATACCCTGACCCAGCTTCCTACTGTTTCTTAGGGTGTTGCACCTCTGTTGCTCTAGGAGGAAAAAGGACATGGACAAAGCCAGTTTCTACACATTTAATGAGCATCCCCATTCCTCTATTCCTGCCAGAATTGTATTTGCTTCTCAGAAAAAAAAATGCTTGAGCTAGAGACATGGCTCAGCGGTTAAGAGCACCAACTGCTGCTCTTCCAGAAGTCCTGAGTTCAATTCCTAGCAACCACATGGTGGCTCACAACCATCTATAAAGAGATTTGGTACTGACTTCTGGCTCGCAGGTATATATGTAGTTAAAACACTGTATGCATAATAAGTAAATAAATAAATAAATCTTTTTTTAAAATGTTCAAGGTCCATAGGAGCCTGTACTTTGCATATAAGAAAATAAGTCAGCTTTACCATACAATAGCAAATTCCTGAGAGAACGAGTTCATTGGGAGAATGCGTTTATTTTAGCTCACAGTTTTGGAGGTCCTAGGCCGTGCTTAGAAGCCCATATTAGATCATGACAGAAGCACAATGGAGCAGAGCTGCTCACCTCATAGGATGGAAAAACATAGTGGAAGGATCTGGGTCCCATCACCAGCCTACAAGAGCATACCCTCCAGTATATGAAAGACACTCCACAAGAACCTACCCCTTAAAGTTTTCTCCAACCTCCCAAATGGTACCACAAGCCATGAACACACAGCCCTTTGGTGAACATTAAATACCTAACATACAGATAGTACCATGGTATAAAGAAGTAGTTATGTAGAGTTACAGTGTCAGTAATAGAGCTAGGAACAGAACCCAGTTTCATTTACCATACAGCTCTTTCTAATGCCCTGTAATCTAATTAATGCGTGTAGAACCACACTGCCTTTCGGTTACAGAAGAAAACTACTGCCCCCTACTACTAGGAAGTGGTAGTGGACAAGGATTGTTCTTACCTTGCATCAGGTTTCTCATCTCCAACTAGAAGCTAGAGGGGGCCAGCCGTACAGTGCCTCATACAGGCTATATGTGAAGCTTCTTGGGAGTTTGTGAGCCTTGAGACTCATCCATGCATATTGAATCCTGTCCCCACCCCACCACCCCTAAAAAGGCTCTCAAACCATCCCCACATTCAAGAAAACAAAACTCTAGAATCCACCACAACCCAAGCAAAGGAAATTGAAAAACAACCTGCCAAGAATGACTCCCAGTGGAGGACTAGGTGACCCGCTGGCCCTCCCTGGCTTCCTGCCAGCAAGCAGCCTTGCTTCTCTTTGCATTTTAATTCTGAGAGAGTTAGAGAATCTCTGCTATTGCCAAATAGAGCCTCTGGATACAATGGGAAAGCTGAGAGGGAGGGAACCAGCTCCTGGCAGAAGAGAGCCGGTCTCCCTCACTGGATAAAATTGAGTATGTGGAGGGGGAGGGGAAGCCAGCTTATCTGTAAGGAGTCATCCTTTCCCACCAACACCCCGATAGTGCTCACGCAGAGACCCCAACTCACTGCATCAGCCACAATCCAAGAGCTGACCATCAAGCCCCTCCCAGCTCACATGTAACCCTGTACTTTTTATACTAAGCTGACCATGGCTTGCTAGGTCACCTGCTTCTTTTGTACACATTCATCTTCAGAAAGCCTGGTACCCCAATACACTATACACTCCTGAAGCCATTCAGTGCTTAGTAAACAGGAGTGGGACTGATAGCCTGAGTGAGCTTCCGATGTGCGGTGCAGTGAGGGTTGTTTAATACATCCACGGGGACCCCTGGTCCAGAAATGGGGCATCTTGCTGCCCAGATTTCATAAAGTCACTTCAATAGCATCACATAGATGGAACTTGCTGAGTATCAATAACCCAAGAGGAAAGGGAAGCTAATGATTGGAAGTTGTACTCCTAGGAAGCTTGAGGTTAGACTTCCTCATATGCTCAAGAGTTTCCGGGGGACTGGCAGGGCCCCTTCTCCTCACTGCCAAGTTGCAAAATTGTGTGGTCACCTCCCCCAGCTTCCCTCCCTCCTATGCCCTCAGTCCTGGCCTCCTAGAGCCAGGACAAAGCCCTCAGGCAGTGACTGGGAGGGGAACAGGAGGAGGGACAGAGGGATGGGGAAGGCTGCACAAAGGAATTCCTCACACCAAAGCCCCCTGACTGCCAGCTCCAGAGAGTAAAGAAGCCGACCTCCTCTCCAGCTAGCTCACTGGCGCCCATCTTCCCACCATGGCTGTGCTCGGGCCATAGAGCCTCTCCAGGCCTTCCAAGAGGACCCACACTTCTTCCTGTAGGTGGCAACAGTGACACCTGTTTGACCAGTGAGGCTGAGCCAGGGACTGCAAGAGGGAGGAGGCAGACAACTCGGAGAGGAGCTGGGAGGCAGAGCTGCTGGCTCGCTTGCTCACTGAGTAAAAGGTGTGAGGGGTCGGGAAGGCTGGGGGCTACCGCTGGGAGCTGGGAAGCGAAGAGCCGCTCAACCCGGTAGGGATGGAGTCCAGGGGGCTAGGCAGCACCCCTGTCAGATTCCCTTCTCCGGGTCTTTCAGACTGGCCAGATCCTGATTCCATCTTCCAGGCAACTCTTGAGGGAGGTAGGACTCTGAAAATTTGGGGCGCAGGGGTACGACCCTAGAGGAAGCAAAGCATCTGGATTGGTGCTCAGGACCGGCTACTGTAGCCCAGTTCCCGGATGGGGAAAAGCAGGGACCTCCCTTTGGGTTGACTAGTCTCCTGGGAAGGGACCCAGCTTCCACCCCTCCACTCTGTAGACGGACCCTCCTTTCCCATGGAAACTTAGTAAGGGAGCAGTTCCAAGAGACACCTGGTCTCCTTACAGGAGCACTCACATGGAGTGAAAAGGGGGCACTGTTCCTTTGTACAGGACAGTTAGATGAGAGAGAGAGAGAGAGAGAGAGAGAGAGAGAGAGAGAGAGAGAGAG
>NW_021604642.1:792449-801507 GCF_004785775.1 Grammomys surdaster | reverse complement strand
GAGGTTCTCCAGACATAGTCATTTTGAAACCCATTTTATTGGCAGCCACTAGTCCACTAGTGCACACACATGTACATATGCCGATATATGACACACAGTCATACCCTGCTTACTGCTTACATTGGTGGTTCAGCAGTAGAATTCTCACCAGTTGCACACTGCACATCCTCTCAAGTAGAATCACACTCACAAGCCCAGTCTGGTTTGTAGATCAGCTTGGTCTCAGCCATACTGAGAACCACAAGGCACAGGAATACCCTGCTCCAAGACAATTCCCCTGCCGCCGCCGCCACCACCCCCGCTACACACACGCAGAAGCAGACACGCACACATGCACCTTTGCCCTATGTGCATAATGTACTTTCATTAAGGATAGCTCAGAGGGTGGGGCCTCTGGGAAGGGGAAGGCGGGAGTTGGGTTTCTATTTGGGGTGGAGGGTGACTGTATTTGATGTCTGGGCAGGAAAAGATAAGTCTGGGGTAGGGGGACTTGGATTTTCTGGACTCTGCAGACAGAAATGAGGCTCCTTTAGGAGGCTGGGAGTCAGAGATCCAGGCAGCCTGCTCCCCTCCAGTCTTCCTCCTATTGGCAGTGCCCCTAACCCCTGAGAAGTGGACACAGAGAATCTTTCAGTCAGGGCTTTGTGGTTTATTCAATCCTGTATCCATAGCAACTAGTCAACTGGCTGTGCGTCCCTCAGCCTGAGGTCAGAATGAGAACCTCTGCTTCAGGTTACTCCTGCTTCCTGGGGTGCAGGACAGTACTAGGCTGTCTCAAGCCCAGTCAGATCTGCCTTAACTTGCTGAACTGAGTTTGCCCCACCCTGAGGCAATTTCTCCTAAATTACCCTGGGCAAGTACTTCAAACCCAGATTTGGATGTCATTAAATAGGATCTGGAGAGAGTGGGTACACATAATGCCTACAAAAAAGGCTGGACCACTGACTTCCCAGGTATCAAAAATAAGGGGCAATGGAAGACTCCAGAAACAGTCCCTCTTTTCTAGGTTTGGAATCAGTCACCTCATGAACTCCAGCTCTGGGTCTGCTCTGTACAGCCAGCCTTTCTACTGAGCAGTAGTTCAGGCTTCTACCTAGCTGCCCCAGGCTCCTCAGATACATGGGAAGAGAGACTGGGATCTGTCCTCTATCAGGGTCCCTAATGGTCAAATGTCCTTTCCCCCAGGCCTTCACCATGGCAGATTCCCCCGGTTGCTGCTCTGTCTGGGCCCGCTGCCTCCACTGCCTGTACAGCTGCCACTGGAGGAAATATCCTAAACAGAAGATGCCAACCAGCAAGGTGGGAAGGGGATGCGGGAGGTGGCAAACTAGAAGGCAAAGGCTGCTTGGAGGCAATACTGAGACCCATTGTATTCGTAGGCAGCTGGGAGGAAGGGGTTTTCTCCCCCAGGAAGAAAATTCTCCCTCAGATACTGGAAGACCAGCTCAGTGCAGAGCAGGAAGCTGGGCTGCCATTCTGGGGTCTCTGAGCATAAAATGGAGATCGGCTGAGAGCTTCTCTCCTGCTTCTTTGCAGTGCGACTGCATCTGGTTTGGCCTGCTCTTCCTCACCTTCCTCCTGTCCCTGGGATGGCTGTACATCGGGCTCATCCTTCTCAATGATCTGCATAACTTCAATGAGTGTGTCATGTACCACCCACCCCTTCCTCCCCATACCGACCAACCTACACCCTACCTTGTGCTCAGCCCCCACTATAAATCATCCCCAGCTCTACATGGCCCCTGAATCCCAGCACTTCCAACCTCCTTAGAAAACTCCTCCAAGAAAACTCACCAATCCCTGGAGACCATGGCCCTAAGAAACATTTTCCCCTCACTCCCATCTAGTGGGTTTCCTGGATCTAGCCACTTTGACGCCCCACTCCCCCCACAAAGTCACCTCCTCCCCTTGAACACCTTCCTTTACCCTCCTACAGATTCCTGTTCCGCCATTGGGGACACTGGATGGACTGGTCCCTGATAGTCCTGCTGGTCATCTCTCTCCTGGTCACATATGCATCCTTGCTATTGGTTGGTCCAGGGACATCTGGCCTAACTCCCACATAAGCCCTTCATTTCTGCTCAGGTCTACTGTCTTGTTCTCATCCTTGCCACTGAGAGGAAGAGGATAATTCTTGGGTGGGGAGGAGATGCCAGCCTGCAAATCTCCACTAAGAGAACTTGCCTTCTCTCAGAGCCTTCTAAGTGCCTCTTCTGTCTGTTTCCAGCTCCTGGGCCTGCTCCTGCAACTCTGTGGACAGCCTCTGCATCTCCATATTCTCCACAAGGTGCAATGAATCGGCAGTGATGGGGGGGGTGCTTGGTCCATCACCCTGATGGTCATTTGGTTTTCTATCCCTGGGGTCCAGATCAGGACCTGAAGCCCAGTACATATTTATTGAGTGAAAGGGTAGTGGATGTGTTCAGGAAGGGGAAGACTCCTCTGTCTGAAGAATGTAGAGGTATCCCCAATAATCATGAGCCTAGGCTAACAAGGAAGGACCATTCATTCATTCCTGGCCCCAGGTGCTGCTGCTCCTCATTATACTTCTAGTGGCCACTGGCCTTGTGGGACTGGATATCCAGTGGCGGCAGGAGTGGCATAGTTTACGACTGTCACTGCAGGTGAGTGGCTGGTTTCCACTGTCTAGGTGGGAGCCTTGGCCCATGGCCAATTCTGGAATTGCCCCCCTGGTCCTATGAGACTGCAGATCTCTCTGAGCTGCAGAGAAGGTGGAGGCACAACACGGAACAACAGTAGGAAAAAGAGCCTTCCTCACCAGCTGTTCTCCTACAGGCCACAGCCCCATTCCTTCACATCGGAGCAGTTGCTGGAATCACCTTGTTGGCCTGGCCTGTGGCTGATACCTTCTACCGCATCCACCCAAGAGGTGCCAACATCAGCCCATATTCACCCTCACTGGACACCAGTGTCTCTGCCCCCTACAGTTTCCTGTACCTGAGCTCTGCCCTCTGCCACTAGAGCTCCACCTCACACCTCACCTTTTGCCTTTCCCAGAAGCTTGTCCTCCACTCTCTACAGGCCCCAAGGTTCTGTTACTGTTGCTATTTTTTGGAGTCACTCTGGTCATCTACCTGACACCCATGTTCATCTCCTCCCCCTGCATCATGAAACTCAGAGATTTACCCCCCAAACCTGGGCTGGTGGGACACCGAGGGGCTCCCATGGTAAGTGATGGGCAGAAACCTGGGCAAGTAGAAAAGAATTTGCTCCTCGAGGCTTCAAGGACCAGGTCTGTGAGTTCCCAGGCCCACTCTTCCCTACTACCTTCTCACCAACTCCCTTTCACAGCTGGCCCCTGAGAATACCCTGATGTCCCTTCGGAAGACAGCCGAATGTGGAGCGGCTGTGTTCGAGACAGATGTGATGGTCAGGTGATGGAGGGTGGGGCCTAGGGGCTTTGTGGGTTGAGGGACACAGTGGGGACACTCAGGAAAAGATGGCAGCTTTGTCCCCTGACAGTTCTTGTGCCCACAGCTCTGATGGAGTGCCCTTTCTCATGCATGATGAGCAACTGAGCCGGACTACCAATGTGGCCTCTGTGTTTCCAGAGCGGATCTCAGCCCACAGCAGTGACTTCTCCTGGGCTGAACTGCAGAGTCTCAATGCTGGAGCCTGGTTCCTAGAGGTGAGGACGCCAGCCAAGATGAGGCCACCAGCTCAGTGGCACTCAGGGCAGAGTCCATTCCAGCAATATGCATTTGCTGCACCCTGTGCTGGTCAGTTCAGAATAGTCTCTGCCCTAGTGTCACTCCCATATAGTAAGACGGAAAGCCTAAGCAAAAGACAATTGGAATTGGAAATAGAGCAATAAAAATACTTCTCCTGGGCAGACGGGAGTGCGGTCCACTGTTTCGCAAAGCAAGAATATGGAACTAGTTCTGAGGTGCTGGGTTGGAACCCAGATACATGACTAGCAAGCGCCCTACCACTGACATACACCCCAAACCCTTGCTTGGGCCATAGAGTTCTAGTTTGGGGTATGAGCATTGGCTAATGGCCAGAAACACAAGTAGGTTTCTAGAGAACAGAAAGTAGCTCAATCTAACTGAAAGATACAGTTCATGGAGGTGCTAGGAAACAGTCTTGATCTTAAAGAACTTCGAATGTTACACATTGAAGTGTTGATTTTAATCTTCTAGGCAGTGAAAAGTACTCAAAGGGGGACTTCAGTTTTACAGTACCTCTTTTCCTGATTGTAAAAGTAGTATTTGTTCACTGTAAAAAAAATTTCAGAAAAAATATTTATACTGGAATCTCCCATAAGCCAACTTGTCTAAAACAGGCACTGATTCTTTATGTGTGTGGACTTTTTTTTTTTTTAAAGATAAGAGCACAACACAGAGTTGCTGTTTGCTTTTTCTTTTATAAAATTAAGTATATATCTAATGACATGTCAGAGTGATTGAAAACCAAGAATGTCTATATTTGAACTTTGGCTTTAGCATTTGCTACCTGTGGTGATGCTGGCCAATGGTCCCTAGCCAATCTGTGTTTCAGTTTCCGCATTTGTACAGCAGGGATAATAACGGTAGTACTTCCTTTCTAGGACTTGTGGACAGATTGTCAGTTCACATACAAAGTACCTAGGACCCTGCACATAGCAAATACCCTCCGTTATCCAGCTTTATTTATGTCAGCACTTGAGGTCATTAGTTGATAATAAGGGAAGACAGACAGAATGGCAGAGGCTTGAAACAACCTCAAGGAGGGATGAGAGGAAAAAGCCAATCCAGAGCAAGTGAAAGGTTTCACAAGCTACAGTGGACAAAAACAGGAAATACAACAGCAGTACTCCCCATGCTGTGGACTGCCTGAGACACTGTGCAGCCCCCAGGTCTAGAGGTGGAGGAGGCAGACAGTTGTAACACTGAATGAGTTCAGAGGGTGCACAAAAGGAAAGGAGTCTCTTGAGAGCACTGTGGAAAGTGATTCAGGCTGAGGCTGGACTATATGGGCATGCAGGTACAACGAGAAAGGCGCTGAAGGACCAGGGGGAAAGCAAAGGGTCAAGATCACAGAAGTCTCTGTGAAACAGAAAAGATGATGCAGATGACGTTATGAGCCTGGAGGAGTAGGATACTGAGGCCATAGAATATGGTTTAATGGAAGAAAGCAAAGGTTTAGAGAAAAAAAAGACCCTGGCTCAGAGGTGGGCAGAATCTGGAAACACTTGATAAGACTGAGAGCAGCTAGTTGGTTGTGGTGGCTCACATATTTAATCCCAGCACTTGGGAGGTTAGAGGCAGGCTCACTGTGGGTTCAAAGTCAGCCTGCTTTACATAGCTGCATAACAAATTCCAGGCCAGACAAGACTGTATATAGTCCTGTCTCAAAACAAACAAACAAACAAACAAACAGATTGGGAGAAAACCTAGAGGCCTCTTGTGATGTTGAAATAATTTCCCTCTCTTATAGAGGCAACCTTTCTGGGGGGCCAAAAAGCTGTCAGGCTCTGATCGGGAGGAGGCTGAGAATCAGACAGTACCAGCACTAGA
This sequence comes from Grammomys surdaster, assembly GCF_004785775.1. Classification (NCBI taxonomy): domain Eukaryota; kingdom Metazoa; phylum Chordata; class Mammalia; order Rodentia; family Muridae; genus Grammomys; species Grammomys surdaster. Next base: position 795,988 of record NW_021604642.1, on the reverse strand, counting down.
AGAACTACTGAAGGAAGCAGCAACCCTCAACCTTTCCATCATGTTTGACTTGCGCCGACCCCCAAGAAACCACACATACTATGATACTTTTGTGAATCAGACATTGGACGCTGTGTTGAGTGCAAACGTGCCCCAAGCCATGGTGATGTTATCCAGGGCTCCCAACTCCCCCACACACTTTTTTGCCCCTCTTCCCATCCTACCTTCTTTAGACCATGATGATTTCAAGGCTGCCTCCTGCCCTCACCTTCCTATCCCCCCTCACATACCCCATTCTGTGGCCAAGCCTCTTTGCACCCGTCCCTGGAATCCGTAGGGCTTCCTTAACATTATAAGATGCTCACTGTCCCTGAACCACAGGTTCTTTGGCTCCCAGATGAAGATCGTGCCAACGTACAACAACGAGCCCCCAGAATGCGCCAGATCTATGGACATCAGGGTAGCAACGGGACTGAGAGGCCCCAGTTTCTCAACCTCCCCTATCAAGACCTGCCACTCTTGGATATCAAGTGAGTGCCAAGGAAAAGAATAAAAAGGACTCCAAAGTTGACTGTCGGGAAAGAACCAATGCAGGGGGTGCAAAACTATTCATTCATTCATTTATTCATTCATTCCCACAATGCAGACCTACTAAATGATTGCTGTATATCGTGCAGCATTTATTGTCGGCTTAAAGAAATAAATGTGAATAAGATGGGAAAGGTCCTGGCTTTCATGGAATTTGGGAACAAGCAGAAGTTATAGACAATAAATCACCTTAACTACATTTATGCTGGGTAGTGATACTATGAAAACATGGTTCAGTAGTGATTGGGGTTTGGGGTAAGGAGCCACATTAGAAAGCACTGATGACTGAGCCGAGCGCCAGATGATTGATTACAAGGAGCTAACTATGGGCAACGCAGGAGAAGCAAGGGCAGAATAACAAGTAAGAAAAAGGAAGAAGAAGCTGGAAAGATAGACAGAGCTCAAGCTTGTTAGCTCTTTGTAGGTCATGAGAACGGTTTTAGTATTATTCTACATTGCAGAGATCTGCATAAAAGAGACCCAGGGCAGAGTGTCTCAGATATGAGCTAGGCAAGTTCTGGATGTTCCCCCATCTCTTCCCCACTTCCACAGGACACTGCACCAGGAGAATGTCTCAGTGAACCTGTTTGTAGTGAACAAGCCCTGGCTCTTCTCCCTGCTCTGGTGTGCAGGGGTAGATTCTGTCACCACCAACGACTGCCAGCTGCTGCAGCAGATGCAGTACCCCCTCTGGCTTATTGTAAGGACTCTAGAACTGTCACTGTCCCTCATCTCCAATCTCTTATTCCCCTTACACCTGTCCCCTTCCATAGTTATTTACCCCATATGCTACTCTTGGGGGTTCTGGCCACTGATGAGCCTTTTCTATTTCCATAGCCCCCTCAAAAATACTTAATGATATGGGTCATCACTGACTGTGCCTCCATTCTGCTGCTTTTGTGTATCTTCCTACTCCGAGGGTGAGTGCTTTTACCTTGATCTCCTGGGCACTTTCCCCAGGCCCCAAGTAAAAAGGTTGAGTGTGACTCGAGTGCGCTGCCTGGGAATAAGATTTCGTCCATTCCAAATGTTGAGCCTTACTTATCGTCAATAAAATGTCTTGACCCTGAGAAAGCAGTTTGGAGGAACCCTTGGGTTGGAAAGTCTTACTACAAGTTGGTGGAACTCACAACAGAAAGTCTCTCTCTCTTCCTCCGTCCCCCCTCCCTCCCTACCTCTCTAGGAGATGTGCTAAGAGAAACAGACCAGGTAAGAAAGAATGCCCTTTTCCCTTCCTTTCTTATTTCCTCTTAATTTCCCCTGGCTTTACTTCCTACGTGACCCATCTCTTACCCACTTCTCTAGGCTTAGAAACAGCAGTGCTACTGACCAAGATCAACAATTTCACCACAGAGTGAATGTCGAGCCAGGCCTCCACTAGCTCCTGTCTAAGGCCTGTGTGCACTGGTCAAAAGGAAGGCCAGGAGCTGAAGTGGAATGTCCTGGAATCAAATGTTTGGAGGAGGGAGCATTGCTAAGAGATTTTTGAACTAAGAGGGCCCTCTGTCCAGATGGTGGGCATGTCTCAAGCTGCCATGGAATTTGCTGCCTTTGGTGTTTTGACATGAATTAGTCGGAAAGACAGTGACTGACAAGAAGTTACTCCCAAAATGAAATTAAAGCAAGGAAGTGAGAGAGATTGCCAAGATAATGCATTAGGCTTGTGTGCACATGTACTTGGATAGAAGACGCAGGGTGTGTCAGGGTGGGATTGCTCAGAATGATGACTGAAGGAAATTTGGCCATAATGGCCTTTCCCGAAGAACTCTTAAGATGATGAAGACAGTCCACACTCCATGTCTTCTCTCCTCACCCTCACAATTCAGCTTCTTTTCTGCCTTACAGGCTGGGAGCGAAAAAGTTCATTTAGCAATGTAATATTGTCTCTATGGTAGGTTTTTGTTGTGAGCAGTGAATGGTTCTTGTATTTTGCCTGTTAATCTGTTGTTCAATGAATTTTTAATTTGTCATTTGGTCACAGTCTAATCATTTCGGTGCCGGAATTGGAAGGATGCTTTTTCCATTTGGAACTGGATGTAAAATGACATTGAGAGGTCATCATGACGAGATTTGCGGGCAGGAGATGGAAGGACTAACACCACCACCCTTCCTCCCCAGTAGGCTTGAGAGTAGCAGCGACTGCCGTGCGTTCTGGGTGCCCCAGAAGCTTTGTGCAGGGGTTGCGTTATAGCTCCACCTTGTGGTCAGTAGTCCTGAGAGGTCTGGATCCCTGGATATGGTGACATACTTGATGAATGTCACCACTTTTTCCTTGTGGGTTCGGGAACTTCTGTCCTTGACTTCAGACTCTGAAAGCAAGGTCTGACTTCCACTATTTTTTCTGGGATGGGCGTAGAGTCTGATTCAAGCTAGCCTTCTCCTTGAGAAGCAAATTCCTCAATATGTTGCTGCTTGTAAAGCTAAAAGCTGAGATGGCCAAGGCAGAGCTAGACTGGCAATGGTGAGGCAGGTAAAAAGGGAATGGAAAGACAAAAACTGGGACAAGTAGGGGTTCTGTGGCTGACCCTGCAATCCTCCATTACACTGCCTTTCATCCTGGTTCCCGCCTAGACTCAAATGCCAGTCAAATTAAGATTTTAGTCAGGTCAGGAAAAGGTCTTCGATTCCTTCTCTCCAGCCAGATTAGGACTCCGAGCAGCACTAGCAGCTCCGAACAAGACCCAACCTCTCTGGTCCCCCATCCCTTGGTTACTGGTAGCCACGGGAACTACAATTCCCAGTATGCCTCTGAACACTTAAGGTCTCCTGTGGATGGATGGAGGCGAGTTTGAATTTGCAGCAGCGCCTCGCATGCGCGTGCGCGCGCCCCCCCCCCACACACACACCAGACTCTTTTATCGCCGCCTCCCTCACTACACACACACATACACACACACACACACACACACCAGACTCTTTCATCGCCGCCTCCCTCACTACACACACGCACACACACACACACACACACACAC
>NW_021604642.1:707670-792049 GCF_004785775.1 Grammomys surdaster | reverse complement strand
TCCCCTCCTCTACTTCCCCTGCCTTCATATACCTTCGATCTCCAGCCACACAGTTCTGGCTGCAGTTTTCTAACTCCAGTGTCCAGATTCCCAGAGCTCCAGCACCTTTTCGGACCGTGCTCCTAGCTCCTAGCTTTGTGTACTGAATTTTGAGCTGGCCACTGCAAACTCTCCTTCCTAGGAGGACCAGACAGCTGTAGGCACTGAACATCTATGAGGCTCAGGACTGGAGACTAAGACTGACCAAAATTTGAGGGCAGAAGGCCAAGGGGAGCTGCTCACTGGGTTTTGGGTTCAATTGCTCGTTATTTTTAGCTGCTGACTCACAGTCCCTGGCATCTGAGTTTGGGGCTAGCAGGCTGGGTTAGGGGGCTATTAATAGAGCCAATGCACAGCCCCGACCCAGTTCAATTTGGAAACATGGGGAACAAGGAGCCTCCCCTGCCATCCTGTTTTGTAAAGCTGCAGAGGATAAAGACAGTGACTGGGACAAATGCTCTCTGGCTGCAAGGTAACTCAACCTAGTATCACACAAGAGAAGGCCTATAAGCACAGTCCTGGGTACAGCTCTCCCCTATACTTGCTATGGATTGGGGTCTCTACCACGATGAAGGTTCTATTGTACTAGCGGAGAGGGTGGATTATGAGTGTCAGTGGAGAAGTTACTGTGGTGTGGCCTTGACCTGCATGGGCCTACTCCCAGGTTACACAGCTTATTAGTTTACTAGAAGGGAAATCTGAGAATTTCTGGTCCCCAGGAGACGTCATGAAGATAGGGCAATTCAGCATGATCCTAGTAAAGGTGGCACAGAGCCAAGAAGCTTCCAAGTTCCAAGTCTACCCTCCTCCCATTCTTTGTATTTCTTCTGCTCTTTGCGGACTCTGTCCCTACTCAAAGGAGTCTGCAGACTTGATCCCTTTTACACTTCTCCACAGAGAAATCTAACTCAGGAGTCACTTGTGAATAATCCTTTTAGGTTTTTGTCTTTCCCATTGAGCCTTTACTGTGATGGACTAAAGTAGGAGTTTCCTGAGGCACACGTCAAGAATGGTGGGCAGATCTTGATACTTTACTGGACTAATCACCAAAATTATTCCCACCCACTCTCAATTTGCTAGAACTCCCTTTGGTAAAGAACAGCAGTTTTCATCCTTCACCCCTTGAAAATGAGAAACTTCTGTGTTCAGCAATCTAGATGAAACTATGTGTGGGCCAAAAGACAGTGCCTCTCCACACACCCTGCCTGAGGTCACCTGCTGAAGCTTAAGATTTGCTTAAGCTAAGAGTGAGCTTAGATTATGAGACAGCAGTGAAGAGTGCCGACGTATCCTAGTTTGTTTGTCGAGGGCGCTGGAGAGGCGGTGGAAGGAGAGAGAAATGGTCTCTGTGCTCACAAATCCCCCCCCCCAACTGCTCAATCTCTCAGTCTCCTCTCAGGCTGCCTGGTTGCCTAGCAACCACAGCCGCCTGCCTGTGCTTGGGGGCTACGTCAGGCCAGTAGGGGGCGCCTGTCTCCCTGGGGCCTCAAGCAGGAGCTCTAGCAGTTGGCAGATTTCCCTGTTAAATGTCAAAGCATCCCAGTGTTACTGACCTCCTCCCAGGCTTGTCAACCCAAACTGTTCTAAGTGTCAGAGTGCCTGTATAGTAGGGAAAGACACACTGATTCTAAAGGGATTTTACACAGATTATTCATTCAAAATGCAGAGAAGGATGGAGCCGGAGAGACAGCTCAGCTGTTAAAAGCACTTGCTGATCTTTCAGAGGACCCAAGTTTTTTTTCCTAGTACTCATGCTGGGTGGCTCACAACTACCTGTAACTCCCTTTCTAGGGTATCCAATACCCTCTTCTGGTCGCTGAGGCCTGCACACATATATTTGCATAAACGCATAAACATGCACATGAATAAAAACAACCTTCTCCCTTTTTTAAAGACAGGCTAGCAAGATGGCTCAAGCAGGTAAAGGCATTTTCTGTCAAGCTTTACAACCCAAGTTCAGTTCCTGAAACGCAGGTGGTAGAATAGAAACAATTCCCAGTAGGCAGCCTCTAATCTACAAACACACACACACACACACACACACACACACACACACGGTACTAGAGAGATGGCTCTTTGTTGTTCTTGCAGAAGACCAAGGTTTGGTTCCCAGCATGGATATGGTGGATCACACCCATCCAGTTCCAGGGCATCCAATGCATTCTTCTGACCTGTGTAGGTACTCGGTATTCATGTGGTGAACCCACACACCTGTAGGCAAAAGTGAATCTTTTAAAAAAATGAAAAGAGTAAATGTCTTAGTCAATGAAGAGACACCATGACCATGGCAACTCTTTTTTTGAAAGATATTTATTTATTTATTTATTTATTATGTATGCAGTATTCTGCCTGCATGTATCCCTACAAGGCAGAAGAGGGTACAGATGGTTGTGAGCTACCATGTGGTTGCTGGGAATTAAGCTCAGGACCTCCTGAAGAACAACCACTATTGTTAACCTCTGTGCCATCTCTCCAGCCAGATCATGACAACTTATTTTTTCTTTAAAAAAAAGCATTTAATTGGGGCTGGCTAACATTTTCAGATGTTTAGTCCATTGTAATAATGGTGGGGAACATGGTGGCAGGCAGGCGGAAGTGATGCTGAAGAAGTAGTTGAAAGCTTTACATCCAGATCTGCAGGCAGGAGGAAGAAAGTGATTCTGGGCTTTTGAGGCCTCAAAGCCCACCCCCAGTAATACACTTTCTCCAACAGGCTATACCCCCTAATCCTTTCAAATAGTGTCATTCCCTGGTGACTAAACATTCAAATATATTAGCCTGTGGGAGTTAATTCTTATTCAAACAACCACATTCCACTCCCTGCCCCCCATAAGCTTATAGCCATATCATAATACAAAAGTATATTTAGTCCAATGTCAAAAACCCTCATAGTCTGTAACAGTCTCAACACTGTTTAAAAGTCCAAAGTTCAAAGTCTCTTCTAAGACTCAAGGCAATCTTTTAACTTCAACCGCCTATAAAATCAAAATGAAAAAGCAGATCACATACTTTCAACATACAATGACATAGAATATATGTTACCATTCCAAAAGGGTGGAAGGTATCATAATGAGGAAATAGAGGACCAAAGCAAGACTGAAAACTGGGCACGCTCCAAACTCTGCATCTCCGTGTCTGATGTCCAACTCCTTTTGGTTTTGTTGACTGCAACACACCTCTTTCACTTGTAATGGTTCTACTCCTTTGTAGCAGGTTTTCTCAGCAGGTATCCTAGGACTCTAGCATCTCCAACATCTTGAGGTCTCCAAGGCAACCCAGGTTTTACCTTCACAGCTTCACACAGTGGCCTTTCTGGCCCTCCATGGAAGAACACACACCTAGCCTTTCCTTCATCACAGAGGGAGATCCCATAACCCCTTTCTTCTATTCTTAACTCTAAAGCCAGAACCATGTGGCTGAAGATGTCAAGTTCTTCTGTTTACTGGGGCTGAAACATGCCTCACTTGTTCTATTGCATCTACACCAGCTTTCTGTTTTCTATGGTTTCTTTCACTGCTAAACTTTAATTCCTTTTTACAAGTTAGAAGTTCCACTGGGTGGGTCTTGCTATGAGGTCACCATTCCCGTTATTATATTTAGCATCAGATTTTCTTTTGTCTTTTTTACCTCCTTGAGCAGAGGACTTTGCTCCATAACATTTTCCAATGCTCTTTTCCCCTCAAACTGTACTTTTATATTTTTCCTTGCTCAATTTGCTCCTTTTAATTATAGATCTGCATAAGAGTTACCACATATAACCATGTGACACAGTCAATATTAGTTTGTCTTTAAATCTCCTCTCCCAACACCATTAATCCTAAAGTCTTCAATTTTGCCTCAGGCAGATTTTTAGGACAAGGGCAGAAAACAGCCACATTCTTCACCAAAACACCACCAGAACAGTTTCTAATGTTCTTCTTCTCTGCAAGCTCTTGAGCTGGGCCATCATAATCTACATTGCTCTCAACACCACTGCCTTCCATGCTCCTGCTAGCATGGCCCATTAAGCCCCACTTAAAGCATTCGACTGCTTTCCTGATCCAAAGTCTCAAAGTCCACGTTCCACCAACAAGCAGAATGGTCACGCCTGTCACAGCAATATCCAGCTCCCTGGTACCAACTCCTCTCCTTGTTCTATTTACTGTGAAGAGACACCATGACCATGGTAACTCTTATAGAGGAACACATTTAACTGGGCTTGCTTACAGATTCAGAGGCTTAGTCCATTGTCATCATGGCAAAAAGGATAGTGGCAGGCAGGCAGGCATGATACTGGAGAAGTAGCTGAGAGCTACTCTATATCTGGAACAGGCATCGTGAAGAAAGTGACTCTGGACTTGGCCCACCCCCAGAGACACACTTCTTCCAACAGGACCATATCTCCTAAGTCTTTCAAATAGTGTTATTCCTTGGTGACTAAAAATTCAAACATATGAGCCTACGGAGGCCATTCTCATTCAAAGCACCCCAATAAAGGAGGGACATTCACAATAGAGAATGGAAAAGGAGGAGCCAGAGGATCAGACAAGACCAAATCGGATAGACAATTTTATTCTTTATATCCACTCTTGACATGTCTATACATTTTCCTCAACCAGAGAAGTTACACAAATCCTTTAATTTGCTTCCCTGTACCCTTCCCAACCTCAGAAATAATATGAACCTTTGGGGGCCATTTAGTTCAAACTACCACAGGCACACACATAAAATAATAAAGGCATACTTTATTTTAAAGAAAGAAACAAATTAAGGGACTTGTATAACTCATTGATTTTTAAAAAAATCATTTTAAAATAATTTCACCTCCCTAGTTTCTATGCGGGGGGGATCCTTGGAACAACATTTCATATCCAATCCATTAATAAATCTCATCAGCTATCTCTTCAGAATATACCCAGAATTGCACCTCTTCTCATCCTGTCTAGTGCTATTCCTCTGGTCCATAACACAATCACCTGTTCAGCTGGATTACTTTAGTAGTCTCTTTCCTGATTAGTCTCAAGGACAATGTGGCATCTTATTTACAAAGAAATCAGATCCATCCTGATGACGCCACGTCACATCACATCTGTTGTCCTCACAAAGCCATCCAGTGAGTCGAGTCTCCATCTCCCTAACACACGGGGGAGTGAGGTTGCATACATATACTACATATATACGCGTAGATAAAAATGATTCTGCAAAAAACTCACATAGAAGAAACTCATATTGAGACACATCATAAACTTCTGAAAATTAAACACAAAGAAATCTTTAAAATAGCAAAAGAAACTATATTTGGTTCATAGGGGTAAAACTGAGTCAAATGCCAGCTGGTTTCCCTTCAGAAACCGTGCCCATATTCCTTGCACTTGGGAGAAGTTCAGAGTCATTCTCAGAACATGGCAAATTTGAGGCCAGACTGGGCTACCTGCGTTTCTGTATCCAAAAGCATAAGACTTGTCATGCAGTTAGTGGTTGATGGGAAAGGGGAAGATATTTTCTTCAGTGATGTAGCCACAAGGATGGTGTCTATAAAGGACCTTTCACCTGTAAACAACCCCGATGTGTACACACAAACCCACAAATGAAATAAATTTCTTTATGATTAGAAAAAGAAAATAGCCAGGTAGTGGTGGCACACATTTTTGATCCCAGCACTCGGGGTGGCAGAGGCAGGTAGATCTCTGTGAGTTTGAGGCCAGCCTGGTCTATACAGTAAGTTTCAGGACATCCAGGGCTACACAGAGAAACCCTGCCTGAAAAAAAGAGGGAAAATGAATGAATGAATGAATGAATGAATGAATGAAAGAAAGAAAGACAGAGAGAAAGAAAGAAAGAAAGTAGATAAAGAATTGTTAAGCCTGAATGTTTTGTATGATGAAAATTTCTTCACAAATGATGAGGAGATTAAGACATTCTCAGACAAAGGAACATTGAAAGAATTTGTGCTAGCAGGCATATTCTGAAAGAATGCTGAAGAACATTCTCAAAACAGAAAGGAAATTATAAAAGAAGAAATCTTAGGTTGTCAGGACAGAAGAAAGAATAGAATGAGCAAAACTATGGGTAAATACAATAGACTTTGCTCCTCTTCAGTTGTCTAAATTATGTTTGATAGTTGAAGCAAGAATTGTAACATTGTCTAGTGTGGATCTCAATGTGTTTAGAGAGAATATTTAACGTAACCATACTATAAATAGAGAAGGATAAAAGGACTTGGAAGTGCAGTTTCTACTCTCTCCTCTGTCTGGCTAAATGATGCTATCAGGAAGTCTTTGTGGTGACACAGTAGTTTTGTGTCCTGATTGCACTTGTTATTACAGGACTCCCCACTGGTGCTAAAATCGCATTAAACTCTGAATGCATTGCATCAATGTCAATTTCCTGATTTTGATACTGTCCTATAATCTTAAAAGTTGTAATTATTCATGGATACTGGGGGAAGGGCACACAGGTCCTTCCTGTGTTGTCTCTGCAACTTACTCTGAATGTATAAATATTTCAAAAGTAAAAAATCATAATTTGGGACTGGAGAGATGGCTCAGGGGTTAAGAATACTGACTGCTCTTCCAGAGGATCAGGGTTTAATTCCAAGAATCCACATGGCAGCTAACAATCATCTGTAGCTCCAATTCCAGGACATCTGACACCCTCTTTTGACCCTGGAAGGCACTAGCCATGCACAAGGTGCACAAATATACGTGTAGGAAAAACACAACTAGTTGGAAGTGGCTAAAGACACAAATGCAGTGTGAGTATCATGATTGACTAGATTTTGATTTTAGAATAGAAATGACAAATTTGTTAAACTTGGATTATAATTTTATAAGCATTAAATAAGAAGTGGTTATTGTTCTTTTAAAGATTTATTTATTTATTTATTTATTTATTTATTTGTGTGTGTGTTTGTGTGTGTGTGTATGTGTGCTCACATGCATACTATGAGTGGGTGCCAGAAGAGAGTGTCAGATCCTCTGAAGCTGGAGTTACAGGCAGTTGTGAGTGGCTTGACGTGGGTTCTAGGCACCAAACTCAGGTCCTCTGGAAAGACTGGAATCACTCTTAACTGCTGAACCATCTCTGCAGCTCAATTCTTGTTATTTTTAATAATGTTCTGGTCGTGTGGGAAAATGTACATCAGTAAAGATTTGTTGAAGCATTCAGAGATTTAATATAACATAATGAAATAGATTCAAACAGGTCAGAAAAAGTATAGGTAAATATAAGAACAGATCAAATACAGCAACATATTACCTCTTGTTGACTCAGTAAGGAAGACATATATCAGTGTTCATACAGCGCTGAACATTTCTGTATATTAGTAAATGTTCAATTTTTAAAACTATTAGACTAGAAAGATGGCTTAGTGGTTAAGAGTTCTGGCTCTTCTTTCAGAAGACTCAGGTTCAGTTCTCAGCACCCTTTTGGTACACATATACATCAAATAAAGTAATCCTTTTCAAAATCTATACCAGGGTATCTGGCTCTCAAGCATCCTGAGATTCTCCAGTTTTCACCTCCCATCTTGCCATAGGAGCGCTGGGGTTATAAATACGGGCTACTGTGTCTGGCTTTCTGTGTGTTCTAGGAATCTGAAGTCACAAGTCTTCGTGTGCTTTACACAGCAAGCCATCCCTCCAGCTCCTCGATCTCTTTTAAACTTGAAGCAGATACATGGAAGCTAGAGATGCGATGAAGCAAGTAAAATTCATGAGGATTCATGAGGATCCAGGTGGAGGATAATTGTCTGTAAACCAGGGATTTGTTTATTTTTGGAAATTGGCATATTAAAATGTGGAATAAGTACAGTGGATGGAAATTGGTGGTTGGGAGGTTGCCTAGCCTGCATAACATCATGGATTTAAATCCTACCACTTAAAAGAAAAAACTAAAATGTGAGTACTTAAAAAAAAAAAAAACAAGCCGGGCGGTGGTGGCGCACGCCTTTAATCCCAGCACTTGGGAGGCAGAGGCAGGTGGATTTCTGAGTTCGAGGCCAGCCTGGTCTACAGAGTGAGTTCCAGGACAGCCAGGGCTACACAGAGAAACCCTGTCTCGAAAAACCAAACCAAACCAAAAAAAAAAAACAAAAAAAAAAAAACAAAATTAACACACACTGGTCTTCCTAGCAGTGCTAATCCATCTCGCTACACTCTCATTTTTCTTTCATCTGTAGCATGGGTCAGCATGGAGCAGAGAACAGGGTTCTCTATCTCAGGGCTTCTGAAACTTCACCCACTCATTACTTCTCTTCACCTGAGAAATGTTTATGCCACCAAATGTACATAGGCATGTAAAACAAGCATACAAAATAAATATTTGCTGGTAATAATTATGAAGATATCTATTGTAAAGCAGTTCTATAGTATACATATAATGTTACCAGCCTATGTTATGTGAGACACCCACCTTAAAATAAATTTAAAAATTCTAATGCAACAAATTTGGATGTGAGAGTGATCTGGCTGCAATGTGTGCCACTCCACTGACTGCAAGGACTGGTTCAGCTGATCTGGCTGCCTAGGCAAGTGTCTCCTTCCTCCTTCACCTCTTCAATGTGTGTCCCTCCCAAAGTTGTGCATGCACTCAAAGAGCAAGACCTTTATAATGGAGGATGGTTCTTTGATAGAGAGTATACATGGAGGTGTGCTCCCCTGCTAAAATCTCCAAACGAGTTCTCAAAGGCACATTCATTTGCTATTTACAGGCTGAGGAGTGATGACAGGCAGACATTGCAAGTCTATGTTTTTTTTTTAATTTAACTTTTCTATTACTATGAGGCAGGAAGCTTAGTATGCACAGAGAAAAAGCACTGCAATGCATGACGTATAATACTCTCAAGCCAAAGCCTGGGTGTTTGGGCAGCTTTGGCTGGCAGTGTGTGATGTGAAGACATGTGCTGTGCAAGATGCACATGTTATGTGCTTAGGAACAAGACTTCAGGGCAAGTGCTGTCCGAAGCACCTGAAATTCATCCAGCATTTGATTTTGAATTAATTTGGGGTTATTGTGTATTCAGGACTCTTTTTCCTTTCTTTCAAGCTCAAGAACCATTTATTTTATTATGGTTTTAGAGGAAAAAAAAACAGGGTAGGCAAGCTGTAAATCCCAGTAGGTGCTAGGGAGAGGGAGATAGAAAGAGGACAGGGAGTCATGCTATTTGAGTTAAGTCAGTAATGGAGGAGGCCTGCAACCAGCTAGAGAAAGGGGAAAGTCTAAACTATCAGAGAAAGCATGCTTAGGATTTGGGCTGGTATTCAAAGAAGAGAGAAATGAGAAAGGGAAAGGAACAATAGTATGAACTGTTCTAATCTTTGGGACAAATCAAAATTTCATGTCTCCACCAAGGGACTAGTTGGACTCAAAGTCCATTCTTTTGACCTGGAGAAAGTAGTTTTACCTTAGTGGGCCTCAGCAAAGTCCTGATACCTTTACTCTTCACATGGTAGTTTAAATCTCAAGGAGCGGCAAATGTACTACTTCCTTTCCCGTGAAAGAAGGGGTGGGATCCAGAAGAAGGAATTTATCCTCAATGGCCTCCAAGCCCACTAATAACAATCTAGCTACTTAACATTCTCCCTCAAGAGCTGCATCCCTAGAATAGTTTAGAAGATGAATCTCAAGTCAATCTGGCTGATTCTGGCTGAAGTAGGTTGTAGATGGCTTAGAATCTCCATACTTGCTGCCTTTCAGGCCTTGGAGGAGTTGTGACCCTCATTCAGAAACTAGTCCCTAGGGAAACAAAACCAATAGGCTATGTGGGGTGTGTGTGTGTGTGTGTGTGTGTGTGTGTGTGTGTGTGTGTGTTCCCAGAGTCAACCAGGGTCAAGAAGAGGGCATCGGATCATTCCCTGGAGCTAGAGTTACAGAGGATTGTGAGCTGCTGACACAGGTGCTGGGAACCAAACTCAGGTCTTCTGTAAGGCTTACTTGCTGAGCCATCTTTCCAGAATTCCCACTTCTACAAGTGAATACATTCTTAGTGAAATTAAAAATAAAATGTCTTGGTCGTATAGTTTTTTTTTCTATAATCAGCCACATGGCCGTAGCTGGTATTTATAGCTATTTTTCTCTCCCACTGACTCTGAAGTTCCTCCATGCTTAACAGTCACCTTAGCAGGTATTGGTTCTTGATCTGAAATGATGACCTACACACATCCTGACCTACACAGGGGATGGAGGTAGTAGTCTAATCTATCTGTAATTGCCTGCGTTGGTAACCCCTGCTACTAATGCAACTCTTTCCTTAGCCTGTTGACTAAAGAGTATGAGGCGCCCAACATTGCTAGAAGGAAGTCTTAGTTTCCAGTTCAATAAAGGGTTTGTTGTTTTTCTTGTTAGAAGCACCCCTCCCTCTAAAACAAAGACTTCTTGGCCAGCAGAACATAAGGTCTTAGAAAAATACATTAAAAATTTTACTACTGTGTCTCTAGGGGTGATAGTGACCATTTGCACTTCCATGCTATGAATCTTGGACCCATGAGTCCTGTGTATGGAAAAAACTGTAGCATAAATTGAATGTTAATTCTGAGAATATATATATTTCTTTCTGAAGAACCCTACTACAGCCCTCCAGGCTATTGATACCTAGTAACTGAATGTTTAAAAGGTTATTCCAAGGTTCTATCAAAGTCAGTACTTCAGTATGGTGGAGAATATGGTAAAGCAGTGAATTCTATGACTGTGAGCCCACTGACACACTTATTTTACTGTGAAGTAAGTTCCTTGGTCACAAGCGACGCTGTATAGAGTACTATAGAGCATTCTGTAAGGCTGTTGATAGTGATGTTTTCACCTTTTTCTATTCATCACCTAGTATTGGATTCTTGAGTCCCCCCCCTCTTCCATGCTAGAATGTAGGTTGGCTTGTTCTTGTGTGGTCTTGTACAGGCCACCATAGCTGCTGTGAGTTCATGAGTGCAGAGGTCCTGTCATGGCCAGAAGACATTGTTTTGCTATGGTTCTCCCTGAACTCTGGCTCTTACAGTCTTTCCACCTTCTCTTCTATGATGGCATCTGGGCACTGGGGAAAGAGATATGATACAGATGTCACATTTATGGCTGAGCACTCCACGGACACTTATTCTCTGTACCAGTTGCCCATCTTATTAATCATATGAACTCTATCTGTTGCAGAAATAGACTTCTCCGATGAGGATTGAGAGTGGCACTAACATACAGATAGAGGGATGCAAATTTGGAGGGCTGCTAGATACTATGCCCATTTAGCAAAATACACAAGTATATTCACTCTTGAAGCCTATTACCTCCCCCATCCATTGGTTCTTGGCCAGGCATGAGTTTCTACCTGTGGAGCAGGTCTTAAATCCAATAGTAAACTTGTTGATTGCTCCTGTGATATCTGTGCCATTGTTTCCATTCATAGGTATGTTGTGTCACACCACGCATTATTGTAGTTCACAGGGTTCACAGTTTTGTAAGACCATTGATACTTTTCTACCCTAGCAGCCTGTATAGTAACTTCTGAAAGCTGTTGAATAGGGAAGAAGCTTCCTAGCCAGTACCAATTTGATTTCTCTGTGATCAAAGTATGTGGTATTTTCAGCAATAGAGTTTTAATGTCAGGTTCTGGCAGGCAACCAGGAGCAACAGCAATAGCCTGTATTGTTTGTGTTTGAGGAAATCTTTGGAACACCCCTAGCCAAGAACTAAAGAAGAGATATCCATGCCTGACACTGAGGCTTTTTTTTTTCTTTTTTCTTTTTTTTTTCTTTTCTTTTTTTGTTTTTCGAGACAAGGTTTCTCTGTGTAGCTCTGGCTGTCCTGCTGTCCTGAAACTCACTCTGTAGACCAGGCTAGCCTCAAAACTCCGCCTGCCTCTGCCTCCCAAGTGCTGGAATTAAAGGTATGAGCTACAACTGCCTGGAAAATGGCATTTTGTTTTGTTTTGTGTTTTGAGACAGGGGTACTCTGTGTAGCCCTGGCTGTCCTGTAAGTCACTCTGTAGACCAGGCTGGCCTCGAACTCAGAAATCTGCCTGCCTCTGCCTCCCAAGTGGTGGGATTAAAGGTATGAGCTACCACTGCCCGGCAACACTGAGGCCTTTTATTTGACAACACACAGCTTCTGAGAGATTTATCCTCTATGTAGGGTAACTCCAATTGAGTTTTGTGGGCTGGGAGAAGTTTATGTGCATGTGTGTCTCATAAAATATAGGTTTCTATATGGCTTTTTCAATCTTCCTTCATGTTACTTATCTTTTCACTTGTGGATGGCATTTTGGCAGAAAAATTATATGCAAGAAAGGCAAATCCATAACCAAGAACAAATGTTTATTCCAGTAAGAATAATACACTACCCCTTTCATCACAATGGAAATGACCCAATATAATCAATCTGCTACCAGGTCACTGGCTTGCCACACCAGGGAAAGGTGTCATATTGGGGACTCAGTGTTGGTCTCTACTATTGGAAAATTTGTCACCATGCAATGGCCATAGCCAGATCATTCTTGGTGAATGGAATTTTATTTATTTTTTCTTTTCTTTTCTTTTCTTCTTTTTTATTGGATATTTTATTTACATTTCAGATGTTATCCCCTTACCCCATTTCCCCCCCCAACCCAGGAACCCCCTATCCCATCCCCCCTCCTCCTGCTTCTATAAGGATGTGCCCCCACCCAACTCTCAACTCCCACCTCCCCACCCTAGAACTCCCCTACACTCGGTATCCAGCCTTCATGGGATCAAGGCCTTCCTCTCCCACCTATGCCTGACAAGGCCATCCTCCCCTACATATACTGCTGGAGCCATGGGTCCCTCCCTATGTGCTCCCAGGCTGGTAGTTTAGACCCTGGGAGCTCTGGTTGGTTGGTATTGTTGCTCTCCCCATGGAGCCGCAAACCCTTTCAGCTCCTTCAGCTCCTTCACTCTAACTCCTCCATTGGGAACCCCATGATCATTTCAATGGTTAGCTGTGAGCATCCACCTCTGTATATTTCAGGCTCTGGCAGACCTCTAAGGAGACAGCTATATCAGGCTCCTGTCAGCATGCACTTCCTGACTTCCACATCAGTGTCTACCTTTGGAGACTGCACATGGGATGGTACTCAGGTGGAACAGTCTCCAGATGACCCCTCCTTCAGTTTCTGTCCCACACTTTGTCTCGATATTTGCTCCCACGAGTATTTTGTTACACCTTCTAAGATGGACCGAAGCACCCACACCATGCAACAGCCATAGCCAGGTCATCCTTGGTGAATGAAACTTTAGATTGTTAAGTTCATGCATATCCCCCATCTCTGCCATGATGGCCGCTTTTTCATGGGCCCACTGGACAATGACAAACATAGCTTGGGAAAGAGATTATCTTATTATCCACTATGATATCCACTATTATCCACACAATGAGTCATCTATTTAGTTGATTACTGGAGTTCTTCTCTGGTGAGGTCACATTTGGTGAGGAACAAGGAATACAAATACCTGCACATCCTTTGCCCACATGGAGAGGTCCATCTGTATACCTCTTCCTCAATGCCTTTCTCACTAATTTTCCATTCACACTTCTTCCAAGTCCCTGACCATCTAGCCAAACTATTGGCTTCAGCCCATGAATCAGTATAGAATTACCCATCTGGACATTTTTCTTCCCAAGTAAAGTTTTACCCACTGTGATGAATTCTCTTCACCACTATCCTTTGGGGATGTCCCCCAAAGGGACTGTATTCTTCAGCTATTTACTTTTTAGGTAGTGCCTACATAGTATGCAGAACTCACTGTAAACCAGATGTTAGTATTTTCTTCTTTAGTTGACCACATAAGCCATAGGTGCATTGCCTAGGGCACACCATATGAAGCCACAGATGCACTGTATAAAACGCATTGCAGTTGGAGTAGGAGCCACAGACATTTAGGTCACTTCTGCAAGTAATTTACTTGTGCTTTCAGGATTAGCTTGGGCCTCATCACCAACATTTAATGATCACATCCATTTAATGAAAGGTTGCTGCTGTGTACATGTGTACATGAAGCTTTATGACTCGGTGGGTCCAATAACATCAAACTCAGAATGAACAGCTTAGGTCACATAGTACCATTGTGGACCATTGTCAAATACTTTCCCTCCACTAAGAGCCCATAACAGGCTAAGATCTGTCTCTCAAAGAAAGAGTAGTTGTCTGCAGATGAAGTCAGGGCTCTGTTCCAAAATCCTAAGGACTTCTGCTGGAATTTACCTATGGGCCCCTGCCAAAGGCAAGCAACATCAAATCTGCCACTGATACCTTCAGTACCATTGGGTCTACTGAATCATATGGCCCAAGTGGAAGAGCAACCTGCATAGCAGCCTGGACCTATTGAGGAGACTTCCTATCTTTTAGCTTCCCTGCTCCCACACACAAAGAATAACAATCCGTATATGGGCCAGACTTACACATGCAGATAAGGAATGTGCTATCTCAGAAACCTAAATAGATCCACTAAACATTGTGCTTCTTACTTGGTGGCAGAATAAAAATTAGAGACAACTATAAGGGATTTCTTTGTATGTCCCACACCACTGGAATCTTAGCAATTTTCTTGAGGGAGACGATCATTGAATTGGGATTGGATTTTTTTTCCTATCCTCTTATGCACATATGCTTTACCAACAATTCCTTACTTGGTTCAATTAACATAATGTCATCAGTAATATAAGCCAGTATAGATCAAGATCTCTGTGAATTAAGTTATGACACAGGGCTGGAGAGTTAATATACTCTTTGGGTAGTGAGGCAAGCTAGACAGACAAAAAAGTTAAGGGGACATGAGAAGGGAAAGACGCTACTCACTTTGAAATCTATTATGTTCCTCCTGCCTATGGAATAACAAATGTCAACAAAATTGACAAGCCAAAATTGCCTACGGAGAATGTGGTGTAGGTTTTTGTTTGTTTGTTTTTAAGAACACTCCAAATAAGGAAGTTAAAAACAATGAGTGAACTGGAGAGATGGTTAAGAAAACTTGGACCAAAGTTCAGTTCTTGGTGACTCACAACTGTGTGTAACTCTAGTTCCAGAAGATCTGATGCTTTTTTCTGGCCTCTGCGGGTACCCACACACAATTATACACACACACACACACACACACACACAAGTACGCAATGTATATGCACACATACACATATGATAGAGAGAGAGAATAAATTTTGTTTAAAAAGGAGGGCTGGAGGAGCACTTGCTGCTCTTCCAGAGGACCCGAGTTCATTTATCAGCACCCGCACAGTGGCTTACAATAGTATGTGACTCCAGTTTCAGAGGATCCAGTGCCTCTTCTGACCTCTGCAGGCTCCAGCACCCACATGGTACACATACTTACATGAATATATATTCATACACATAGAATAAAATAAATAATATTTTTAAAATGTTGAAAATGACAAATGAACTATGCTTACTTAAGTCCCAAATGTTTGTCACCTTGAGTTTTGCCATAGTAACCATTCCTTTCTCCTCTCTAAAGCAAAACAGTGCACTCATAAAAGTCATCTTAAAGTGTATTTACAAAAATAAATTGTTTAAAGTAAGTAAACTGGCTCATATATTTTTTAACTTTCAAAAGATTACATTTGTTACCTAGGTGGTAGTTCACACCACCCTCCCAACAAGTGGGAGGCAGAAGCATTTAGAATCTCTGTGAGTTCAAGGTCACCCTGGTCTACAGAGTGAGAAAAAAATATCTTGAAAAAGCATTTTAAAAAATTACATTTTTCGCCAGGCAGTGGTGGCACACGCCTTTAATCCCAGCACTTGGGAGGCAGAGACAGGCAGATTTCTGAGTTCGAGGCCAGCCTGGTCTACAGAGTGAGTCCCAGGACAGCCCGGGCTATAAAGAGAAACCCTGTCTCAAAAAAAAAATCCATTTTTCAATGTGCATGAGTATTTTGCCTCCACGAATAGCTGGGTACCATGTGTGTCTGGCAGTACCTGCAGAGGCCAGAAGAGGAAGCTAGATCCTCTAACTGATATTAGAGACAATTGTGAGCTATTGTGTGGGTGCTAGGAATCTAACCCAGATCCTCTAAAAAAATTTACCAGGGCTTTTAAATGCTGAACCATCTCTCTAGTCCTTATTTTGTTTTTAGCTTTACTTAAAGGTTTGTTTTGTTTCATCTTTAAACCCTGTTTTAGAGCATCCTTTGAAGATGTAAATTAAAAAAACACAAGATCATATATATGCAGTCACTGTAAAGACTTCTGTGGTGGTTTGACTAGAAATGGCCCCCACAGGCTTATATATTTGAATGCTTGGTCATTAGGGTCTGGCAATATTTGGGATGGATTAGGAGGTGTCCCCTTGTTGGAATAGGTTTGGCCTTGTTGGTAGAAGGATATCACTGTGGGTGGGCTTTTGGGTTTCAAGGGTCCAAGCCAGAACCAATGGCTCTCTCTCTGCCTGTTGTGTGCAGATCTGGATGTAGAACTTTTTTGTTGTTGTTGTTGTTGTTTTTTTTTTGGTTTTTCGAGACAGAGTTTCTCTGTGTAGCCCTGGCTGTCCTGGAACTCACTCTGTAGACCAGGCTGGCCTCGAACTCAGAAATCCGCCTGCCTCTGCCTCCCAAGTGCTGGGATTAAAGGCGTGCGCCACCACCGCCCAGTGGATGTAGAACTTTTAACTCTCTCACTAGCACCGTGTCTGTGTGAGTGCCACTATGCTTTCTGCCATGATGACAATGGACTAAGCCTCTGAATCTGTAAGCAAACCCAGTTAAATGTGTTCCTCTATAAGAGTTACCATGGTCATGGTGTCTCTTCACAGTAAATAGAACAAGGAGAGGAGTTGGTACCAGGGAGCTGGATATTGCTGTGACAGGCGTGACCATTCTGCTTGTTGGTGGAACGTGGACTTTGAGACTTTGGATCAGGAAAGCAGTCGAATGCTTTAAGTGGGGCTTAATGGGCCATGCTAGCAGGAGCATGGAAGGCAGTGGTGTTGAGAGCAATGTAGATTATGATGGCCCAGCTCAAGAGCTTGCAGAGAAGAAGAACATTAGAAACTGTTCTGGTGGTGTTTTGGTGAAGAATGTGGCTGTTTTCTGCCCTTGTCCTAAAAATCTGCCTGAGGCAAAATTGAAGACTTTAGGATTAATGGTGTTAGCAAAGGAGATTTCAAAACAACCTATGTCACATGGTTATTACTGTACTTTTATACAGATCTATAATGAAAAGGAGAAAACCAGTAAGAAACATTAGCATTCCTCCACGGCCTCTGCACCTGAAGAACCTGCCTTCAGGTTCTTACCCTGTTTGATTCCCTGTCTTGAATTCCTTTGATGACAAGCAATGATGTGTACGTGTAAGCCAAATAAACCCTTTCCTCCCCAGCTTGCTTCTTGGCAATGGAGTTTCATCACATCTAAGTGTGACTCTCAAATTTGTACCTTTTTCTTTCTGTAGTAGACAGAGATTAATGAAAGGAACTCACAACTAGTCAACGTTCAGAGAATAAGTGTCTTGTGATAAGGCATGGGACATCTACATTATCTGCCTCTTTATAGGCTTTAGGGATCATTGCAGAAGCAGAGATAGAAAGATTGTGATAACCAGAGATTGAGGAGGACCAGAATCAAACAGTGTTCTTCTAGATATGACAGAACTGCTTTACTTATGAACTTACAGCATCAGTGTTTGCCAGCAAAAGGCCTCTACAATATCAAGCAAGTCAACATTACAGCACGTTTATCAAACCTGATTGTGCATTCTGAGGCTCAGAAAGTAACTACAGTTCAGGGACACATTTAACCTACTGTGAATCAGAGCTCTGCTAAGATTCCATTGGTTACCTTACGTTCTTAAGTCCCTCCTTTGACTGACGAGCCATGATCTCAAAGCTATTTGAGATCTTCTGGAATTAATGTCAATTCAGAGGAAATGTAGGTACTAAAACATCTGATTATTTCCTTTTCCTCAGCATATAGCTACCATGGCAAAAGAATGTAGATTCATTTTAGGAGAGATTGAGGAAAGATTAATAGTTTAAAAAATGGCTGAGCAACAGTGGTGCAAGCTTTTAATTCCAGCACCTGAGACGCAGAGATAGGCAGGTTTCTGTGAGTTCAAGGCCAGATTGGCCTACAGAGTGAGTTCCAGAATACCCAGGGCCACAGGGAATCCCCCACACACATTTATATAGTAGGGTCTGTCCTCAAAAGGATCTGGTATCCATTTATTGCATAGGCCTGAAAATTGTATAAAGTCTGGCAATTGGTTGAGGAGCCATGATTCTTCGTGTCTATGATTCAAGATAGACTTTTGTTCATTTGTTCTGTTTGCTTTTGGCCCTCGTATCACTTGCACCCCTATACCCATCTCATTTAAGTTATCCAATTGAGTGCCTATGGCTCATACTCTAAGGTCTGCTATACAGAAAAGAGTAATGACAGAGCTCTCCAAGCACCCTGGTGCTTCTCTCTCAAATCTGCTTCTTACAGTATTATTGGAAGGCATGTCTTCTGAACTTTCCTGTGATACAGGAGTAGATACCAAACTTTCAGTTATACCGAGCCATTGATTCCCTTCATCAACATTAAGCCAGAGGACACCAGGCAGATTCAGTGCATTCACAGTAGGACATTCAACCAAATAAACTATTATGTGCAGCATAGGGGTAGGGTGGCATGTGTCTGGGTGTGTCTGGATGGATATGTGTAGATATGAATGCAGTGTCTGCAGAGGCCAGAAGAGGGTGTTGAATCCCCTGGGGTTGACATTGCAGGAGGTTGTGAACTGTTCCATGTGAATGGTATGGCAGCTGAAACATTAAACCGAGAATCTGTTCGATGAGATCATATCAATAAATTCAGGCTGGAGTGGTTTTGTGTTCTGTTCACCACTACACCATACCCTTAAAATCTATTAGCATACACACTCCTCAGGCTTCTACTTGTATGAACTAAAAAATTCAAGCAGTTCTGGAACATAGAGCATCTCCTCAGGGTCATACTGTGTCCCTCATCTCTAAGAGCCTGCTAAGACATCAGTCTAGCTATAGATCTAGGACTAAAGATGGGTGGTGAGGAGGTGTTCTGAGGGGCATCAGCATTCTCTTGCATGACATCTCCTTCAGAAAAGGTAATTGCTAGTTCTATAGATATTGCAGGATTATGTCCTTGGGTAAGGATGGAGAGTCCAATGTTTCAGGGAATAAGGTATACTTACCACTAATGGTAGGAGACTACTTTCTCAGGTAAAATAAACTCAACAGATTTGGGGATAGAGAAATGTCTCAATAGTTAAGACTGTGTCCTGCTCTTGCAGAACACTGAAGTTCAGATCCCAGAACCTAACTGAAGTGGTTCCAAACCACTTTCAACACCAGGGAATCTGACACTGTCTTCTGAGCTCCACAGACACGAAATTTACATTTGTACACACACACACACACACACACACACACACACACACACACACACACACTTTAAAATAATAAAGGAAAGTCTTAAAACATGTAACCCGGGGCTGGAGAGTTAGTTCAATGGTTAAGCACACTAGTTTGTTCCAGAGGTTTCTGGTTCAATTCCCAGCACCCCACATGACAGCTGACAAGTCTCTGTAACTCCATTTCCAGGGGATCCAACACCCTCCCTCATACTGACATACATGCAGGCAAAACACCAACGCACATAAAAACAAACAAACAAATCACTTTTAAAAAGAAACTCATCAATATCTGAGGGCTCAGCGTTTTGGCCTCATTAGTGTCCGCCTACACATCTCCATCTTAAAGTTCTAGGATCCCAATCTTTACCAGTCAGTGTTGTCACTTTAACTGCAGACAGTTTTTGAGGCTCAGACCTAAACTTGTATTAAGTCAGATAAACTAATAATGAGAGTTTGTGTTTGTTTTTTGGCAACTTCAGCCCTATGGGTGCCAAAGAGAAGATTCTCTCTCAAGCCAAGTTTAGAGCCTTTAGTGTTTTTTTTTCTTTCCTCCAAGTCCCTTCCCCCACCTCCCCTTTTCCCTATCCCTAACCACTCCCCCCTTTCTCCTCAAAAAAGAGGAGACCTCCTACGGATATCAACCAGCTTTGGCACATCAAGTTGCAGTAAGACTAGGTGAATCTTCTCCTATAAAGGCTAGATGAGGCAGCCCAGTAGGAGGAAAGGATCCCCAAGACAGGCAACAGAGTCAGAGACAGCTCCTGCTCTCACTGTTAGGAGTCCCCCATGAAGACTGAACTACACAACTGTGTGATATGTGCAGAGGGCCTAGGCCGGTCCTATGCAGGCTTCCTGCATAGGTTGTCAATTCAGTCCCTGTGAACTCTTATGAGCTCAGGATGGTTGATTCTGTGTGTTTCCTTCTGGTGTCCTTCACTCCTCCAGCCTTTAGGTTTTTAAAACACACCTGGAGCTGAGAAACTGCATCTCTGAACTTATATGTTCCCTTTGTTACTTTATCCAGAGATACAAGAAGCAACCAGCCCATAACATTATATTGTCTGTTTCTCAGAAATACTCAAACGTATCATGGATAAACTCCCCCAATTCCCTGCCTCTCACAAGTAAGTGTTGAATCAGAAGTGTCCATTTATTGCACATACTTCTTTAAACAGTTCACACCATGGATTGTTCTCCAGTGCTCTCCATACTATCAGTAGGGTGTTTAGCAACTTTAGATATAATCAAACTAGTGCAGAAAGCACTAAGCCTCCATCCTTTCTCTAGAACTACCTGTAGTACCCAAATCTGCATTAGACAAGTTTCTGTAGAGGAATATCCAATTGAATGCATACATATTATAGTGATGGCTTATTGGATTGGCTTACGTGATAGGGAAACTAGCAGTCCAACAATGGCTGTCTGTACACTGGCAGGGCACAGAACCTGATAGCTGCTCAGTCTAAAAACTAGATGTTTCAGCAGTCTCAATCCAGTGCTGAAAGCCGAGAGGATCTCTGAAAAGTCACTGGTGTTAAGTTCACTTGGATGACTGAAGAACATGGAGTCTGGTGGCAGCCAATAATGGCAACAGCAGTGATGTGTGCTCTCAAAAGGAAGAGAAGAGGGAATGAAGGGATGGCTTCGTGGCTAAGAGCACTTGTAATTCTTGCAGAGGACCCAAGTTTGGTTTGGATGGACAACTATCTGTAACTTCAGTATCAGAGGATCTGACACGTCCTACTGGCTTCTGCCAGAACTTCATGCAAATGGTGCACAAACAGACATGTAGGTAAAACACTAGCACACAGAATATGAAATAAGTCTATAAACAATTTTTGAAAAGGAAGTGAAAGCAGACATATGCTTGCTGCATTTTATTCAGACCTCTCTATATCTGGATGACCTATTGGAAGATGCTACTCCCATTGAGAATCTGTTCATCTGCTCTGGAAATGCTCTCGAAGATATGCCCAATGCGTATCTTCTAGGTGATTCTAATTCTACTTAAGTTGACAGTCATGGCCAGTTATATCTATATGGTTATCTTTTTTTTCTTTTCTTTGTTGCGATTATGTTTGTCTACATCCTCCCCAAGGTCAGTGACTTGTTCTGTTTGTTGTATGTCTTACTGTTCTATTACTATCTTCTAGAACAGTGTTTGGCATGAACATCTGTTGAATTAAGCCCAAGTCTCTATTCACAACACCTACATAATGGCCTTACACAGGGTAAAAGCTCAATTGATGTTTGTTAAATTAAACAGAGACCTAAAATCTGCAGGAGAACTTACAGCATAGTACTTACATGAATAGTTTAGAGCATGAATTTGAGTCAAATGGCAAGAACTTTGTATTTCAGTTATGCTACCAGTGTTAGCACCACTGAGCTTCCCGTTCTTATTGGTAGAATGGAGGTACCATGATAGAGATTTTTGTTTGCACTTCAGACTTTGTAATGATTCAGTCATTGTCTGCTAAAGATAAAACAAGGATAGCAACAAAAAGCTAGGCCGAGTGACACCTGTAATACCACCAATCAAGTAGCTGAGGCAAGATGTTCACTCTGTCTCCAAAAAAAAAAAAAAAAAAAAAAAAGGATTCTGTCTTATAATTGTCCTTTCCCAACCGTCCAACAGCGTGAACCAGGAGAAGCCAAGGATATCTCCTTCAATAGGTATTCCTGAGTGCTGTACAGAATTGGCTTCTCTCACTTCAGATCTTTTCTTACCACTTCCTTGTACCCTAACTCCCTTTCTTCTTAACATTTCAAGCCTCTTTTCCCTAATATAATCATGGAGTGGAGACAGAAGTGTCAGGGGCAGGGACAGGTACTTTTCTCTCATTGCCGGTTCTGAGATTAAGTCTCTCACTGGTGATGTAAGAAAGGTCGACTGTGAGAGATAGTCATTTCAGGGCCTAGGGAATGAGAGAACAATGGTCCTGATCAGAATCCGCTGACAGACCAGGATGCTGCCCTTTTCCTTGGTCCCCTGCAGGCGGCAGCACTTCTTGCACCTTGCCCAGATGCCCCTTTGGTCGGTTCTGTTGCTGCCTTTACTTCTGGTGGCCCTAGCCTTGGAGCAAGCTTAGGGACCCATTGAGCATCTCACTGCAACTCCCTCTTGCAAGTGGGGCGGGGTGGAGTGGGCAGAGGACAGTCTGAAATTGGCAACACCGGGACACAGGATCACAGGATCATACTCTTCAGCTCTCCAGTGGACCAAATCTCAGCAACCTAGACTAGGGTCGCCAGTAACCCCAGAGAATAGGGAAGATATATCTGAGCCCGGGGGGCGCCTCTGCTTCTGTTCCTTTAAGGAGCCGCTGTTTAGCATTCCTGCTGCTGCTGCTGCCGCTGCCTGACTCTGCTCTCTGATTGGCTGGAATCAATTGAGAAGGGAGTCAGGGAGAGATGCTCTTGACTCCACTCAGATCCATCCTGGGGACCTGAGCAGAAGAGGTTCTCGCCGCACCTAGCCTTTGCCTGGGCGCCCGATTCTTCTTTGCCGCTGGGCCTCGGCCCAGAAGCCACAACGGGCGACACGGAGCCGCCAGTGCTGGAGGGGGAGCCATGGGTGCGGGGCAGCGTGGGGGCAGACGCCCCGGGACGCCCGCCCGGCCCCAGGCCCCGCTCGGCCCGGGCACCCCCACGGGTGCCCCCCCCTTCTTGGTCTGAGCAGTGCGAGTGTGCTAGGGAGCCCGGCGGCGGCAGCGGCGCCGGCGTGGAAACTGGCGTGGGCTGGGGGGTCCGAGCCGCGGGGGGCAGTGCCATGCACAAGCACCAGCACTGCTGTAAGTGCCCCGAGTGCTATGAGGTGACCCGCCTGGCCGCCCTGAGGCGTCTTGAGCCTCCTGGCTACGGGGACTGGCAGGTGCCGGACCCCTATGGGCCAAGTGGGGGCAATGGGGCTAGCTCTGGTTATGGAGGCTATAGCTCGCAGACCCTGCCTTCCCAGGCAGGGGCTACCCCCACCCCTCGCACCAAGGCCAAGCTCATCCCCACAGGCCGAGATGTAGGGCCAGTGCCCCCTAAGCCAGTCCCTGGCAAGAGCACCCCAAAACTCAACGGCAGTGGCCCCGGCTGGTGGCCCGAGTGCACCTGTACCAACCGGGACTGGTATGAGCAGGTAAGGACCGGCTGATGAGGAGGAGGGGAGGCTGGTGGGACAACCCAAAGGACTAGGGATTGGGGTCTAGGAAGTCTGGGGAGCAGTAGAGGTTGCTGGGGCTCCAAGTCTGTGGATTTGAGCCTTTTAGCACTGCAGCTGACCAAAGAGAGATTGTTGAAAATACATGCTTCTTCTATGTGTGTCTGTTTGGGGGGTCTCCATTTGGAGGGGATTGGGAGGAGCTGTTTGTATCAGGGGGTGATGGTATGGCGGAGGGGCACATTTTCTAGTGTGGGGGATTTGGGTTTGTCTCAGTGCCGTGTGGGGGGTGGCAGTGTCTCTGTGTCTGGCAGGGGGCGGGAGGTTCTGCGGGGGTTGTATGTGGTGTGTGTCTCCATAGGAGGGGAGGAGGGGGCATGGTGCTCTGCGTGGGGGGGGGGACATATGTGTTTGTATGTATGTTGGGGTGTGTGAAAGGAGCTTGTGTGAATGTATGTAGCAGAGCCCATGTGCCCAGATGGCTGAGCTGCATCCCTCCATACCATGAGTCCTTCTCCATCCCAGTCCCTTTGTGTGTGAACGTGCACATGGGTATGTGAATGTCTCTCTGAATGTGGAGATGTCTCTGTAGATGAGGCTGCAGGGATTGCTGTGTTTGCCTGAGGGTGTCTCCATGTATATGTGTATAAGCATGTGGCTGCTGTGGCTGCGAGAGTGTACACGTGTGTGTGTGTGTGTGTGTGTGTGTGTGTGTGTGTTGTCCCTGATGAGAAGCACTTGACAGGCGTGGGGGGGGGGCGAGACACGTCCCAAGCAAGGCTGAGAGGCTGCTGAGAAGGACAGACTCTTTTGTCCAGGCTGCTCTGAAGTGTGTGTGCTGCGGGGGGTGGGGGGCAGGGGGTGTTAAACAAGCCTTCTTGCTCCAAAGCAGGCACATTGCCTGGAACCAGGTGAAGGGTAGCTGCCCTAATGCAGGGTCTGCCCTGAATGGGTACCCACAGATGTGAGAAAGCTTAGCTCCCCAGCTCTGATTTGGCACAGCTTGGGAGCCCCTGGGTGCTGGGCACAACTCCGGCTTCCACTCCCAGCCTGAACTGCCAGCTTAGAAAATGGAAGGAGCGTCTGTGGGAGAAGCAGCAAAATGGAGGCTGGGCCAGCAGAGCCAGGGCTCTGGCACGCATGGCGGAGGGCCTGTCTAGTTCTTCAATTCTGCAGCCCCCAGAGTGGAAAGAGAGGAGGAGAGGCTTTGCTCTCTATGGCAGGTGCTGACTGCCCCAAGCTGGTGACCGTTCTAGCTACCCCTGTCTTCTTCAGAGAATAGGATGTGCTTTTATCAAGAAGCAAAAGAGGGGGCTTCTTGGAGATAGGAATCTTCCATTCTGTATTTCTGTCTGTCTACACCTCTTCCTGTGTCCCTAGCCTTGGTTCCTTGCCCTCTCCAGTGAGTCCCCTCTTCTTTGCCCCTCCCTTACAAATACACTCTCATGCTTGGCCTGCCCAGTGAGAAATAGGTGCCAATTCCAGGGCTGGGCCTGTTGGGTACCCTATCTTTACCCAGTCTGGTCTTTGGGTGGACCCTAGAGGCAAGGTCCCCAAGTGGACGTGGGACCAGAGCTAGAGGGTGTACTACTGGGAGCTGAAACCTCCAGGTACCATCTGAACTAGGCTTGAGGCATGGCTTATCACATGTGGAACACACATGGTACACTAGGTACACGAAAGAGCGGCATGGACTCTCTTCTGCTCTGTGTTGGTTGTATTGCACTTCAGTCGGCTGTGTTGGTTTGGGGGGGGTCTCTGAAGAACCAGTAAGTTTTCCTCCTGGGACCAGGGTGGGGCTGCAGCTGGAGTCCTACCCACTGACTCCTTAAGACCACAGAACATGAAGGAAGAGCTAAGGGAGGCATGGCTAGTCAGCACTCTTGAAGCCAGTGCTGCGGAGGATGAAGGTGGGAAGGGGGAGGCAGAGCAGTCGTGGTTAGAAGAGCCTTCACCCTGGATTTCCAGCGGCTCTCTTCTGGGGCCAAAACTTAAGAAAGGTATAATACAGTCAGAGAAATTTGGATCAGTGCTGGGACACCTGGTGAGAGAGACAATGTACAATGGCTACAAGTATGTCTTGTCTGGAAGGCAATGTCTATTTGTTGCTAAAAACAAAACAACCTGTGTTTTTTTTTTTTGGACCCCCTCACTGGCCTGTCTTCCCATGGCTGCTGTGTGCTAAAGATCACATATTCTGCTGCTATTGTCTATGGGTCTTCAGGTTCTCTGTCATGGGAAATTTTGTCTACCCTAGTCCTGTCCTACCCTGATTTGTCCTCAGACTCCTGGCCAATTCCCACCCTGACCCTTTCTTCTGGAACACAGAAAGGGTTCAAATAAAACGTGGGAACCCATTTTTAAATGGGTTCGGATTTTTACTCCCGTCCATTTGAGAACTTGGATTTCTGGAACCTTTGAAGGAGGTGTAAAAATAGGGCTTCCAGGGAATAACTGATGAGAATAACGTGGGGAAGGGATGATCAGCCAAATTACCACTGGCCTTGAAGCTTCCTGTAACCCAAAGAGTACCTGGAGATGCAAGTTCTATGTCCTAACTCCTAGTGTGCTCTTAGGCACACCTCATAACCACTCTGGGCCTTAGTGTCCTCAACTGTCATGTGAAAGTGGTGTCTATTGTCTTTCCATATCTGACACTGTGGGAGTCTATGATCCCAAAGTCAGGGGGAGCTGTTGTTCAGAAATGGAGAGGTTTCCTCACCAGGCTTCCTAAGGATGTTGGTGTGGTACGGTATGCCCACCATGCTCCATCTCTGCCATCCCCCTTAGGCCAGCCCTGCACCCCTCCTAGTGAACCCCGAGGCCCTGGAGCCCAGCCTATCGGTGAGTGCACCACTGGTTGGCTCAGTCTCAGACAATTGATCTGGGCTAAACAAGCAGCTGGTTTTGGACTGATATGGTTGGACACAAGGGGAGGGGTGTGCTCGCTTGGGGTCAGCCTGTCCCCATCTGTGGTCTAGAGATGCCTTGTGGTGTGCTTGGGATCTTTGTGGGAGTGGGGAAGGAAGCAAACTGACTAGAGGGCAGATGTCTGGGAGGGCAGGAGACACTGAAGGAAGTGCTTCTGTCTTCTTTTAGGTGAATGGCAGTGATGGCATGTTCAAGTATGAGGAGATAGTACTGGAGCGGGTAAGTTTTCCAGTAGGGAGATTGGGAAACAGGAGGCAAAGGCAACATCCAGGAAAGGGGAGGGCCATGAGCAGCATTTCAAGACTCATGGGGGAGCCCATATTGAGAGTATGAGGAAATAGGGCCCTCAAAAGCCACATCACCGCAGCTATCAAGCAACTCACAAATATCGATCTTGTTGTCTGAGGCCTGGAAACTTGGGGTGGAGGTGGTTTGCTGAGGCCTCCCCACCAAAATGGTCAACGTAGACTGAGAAACTGTTAGCTATCTGATGAATGTGTCCCACCCTTACCATGGGACCTGGGGACCCTACTCTGGGAGATGGAGGGACATAGAGAGCCAAGAACCCTCCTGTGTGCTCTCAAAATGAAATGACTGTGCCCTTCCACCTCCTCCTCAGGGCAACTCTGGCCTGGGCTTCAGTATCGCAGGTGGCATCGACAACCCTCATGTCCCTGATGACCCTGGCATCTTTATTACCAAGATCATTCCTGGTGGAGCAGCTGCCATGGATGGGAGGCTGGGGTGAGATGGCCTGGAAGCAGGGCTGTGGGTGGAAGGGACAGGATGGAGATGAGGGACAAGGGCAGGATGACCCTTCCATTATATCGGAGAAGGAGAGGGAAAGGAGGAAGGGAGAGACGAGGAGAGGGAGGATACAGGAGACATAGTAGAGGGGTGGCAGCACAGTGTCATGCCTCTTGGGCTTTCCCCACAGGGTGAATGACTGTGTGCTACGGGTGAATGAGGTGGACGTGTCGGAGGTGGTGCACAGCCGGGCCGTGGAGGCACTGAAGGAGGCAGGCCCTGTGGTGCGGTTGGTGGTGCGGAGGCGACAGCCCCCACCTGAGACTATCATGGAGGTCAACCTTCTCAAAGGGCCAAAAGGTGCGGCCTTCTTGATTCCTATGCACTTGCATCACATCCCCAGCCCCTAGTTCATGGCTGCCCCATGGGTGAATGGGAGTGGCTTTTCTCCTAGCATGAATACTAAAGTCCCAGATCATAGCCTTCTTTCTTGATCTCAAGTTTCAATCCTTACTGACCTTGGGATGGTAGGCTGGTGTTTGCCTGGTGGGAAAGGAGCTTTTGGAGGGGACAGAGGGAAGGAATTGGCTTCGAAATGGATGAAACATGCTAACTTCTCCTTGTGGCTCTCTCCCACTTCCTGCTGGCTGCCATCTAGGCCTGGGTTTCAGCATTGCTGGGGGCATTGGCAACCAGCACATCCCAGGAGACAACAGCATCTATATCACCAAGATCATTGAAGGAGGAGCTGCTCAGAAGGATGGACGCCTACAGATTGGGGACCGGCTGCTTGCGGTGAGATAGCCTTCAAGGGGATGCCCAAATAGTAGGGTAGGGAGGAACAGCTCTGGCATCCCTGTCACTCCATCTAAACCTCAGTAGAGGATGAGGCATTTTGGCAAATTTCAAGACTATCACCTGAGTTGTGTTTACTCAGCTAACAAGGCCCTAGTTTTTTCCATGATGGGGCCAGCCACTCTTGTATCCCTTTAACCCTACCCTACTTGGACCTGTTAGTATACTGAAAAAAAAAAAAACGCTCCTTTGAGCGCCCTGGAGAGGTTTTCCCTTCTAAGACCCAACCTAGGGTGTCTCCTCTTCTAGGTGAACAACACCAATCTGCAGGATGTGAGGCATGAGGAAGCTGTGGCCTCACTCAAGAACACATCAGACATGGTCTATCTGAAGGTGGCCAAGCCAGGCAGCATCCACCTCAACGACATGTATGCTCCCCCTGACTATGCCAGCAGTACGTACCCATTGGTCTTTCTCTTGATTTCAGCAGGGATGGTGTCTGTGCCCTTTGTTCAGAAAGAACTAGTATAGATGGTATTGTCATAACTGAGTTCAGGTTCCAGCCTTATGCTGGCAAGTTGGGTGCCCTTGGGCAAGCCCTTTTCACACCTTTAGTTTCCTCTTTAGCTCAAATAAGCTAATGGTGTGTGTGTGTGTGTGTGTGTGTGTGTGTGTGTATTGCCTTCCTCATAGGACTGGTGTAAGGATCGAATGAGATCATGGATGAGAAAGGCCTTGGAAAAACTATTAGGCTACAGAGATGTAAGGGATTGTTATTAGTCACACTTCTATTCATGCCTTTCTTTGTAGATGCTTTGACTTCAGCTCTTTCTAAGACTCACAGGAATAAGCTCTGGGTTTAGAAAGGGACAGTGGAGGAGGAACCCTGGGCTGAGGGTGGGTAATGGGTAAAAGCACAGAGCAGTGGAATCAGCATTCCTCGGTCCTTTTTGCATCTGAGGTAGGATGTAAGGAAAAATCCTGGGTGGGGTTTGGGGAAAATTCCATAGTGGACATCTCTAGACTCCTCTCTCTCTCTCTCTCTCTTTCTCTCTTTCCACCTCAGCTTTCACTGCCTTGGCTGACAATCACATAAGCCATAATTCCAGCCTGGGTTATCTTGGCGCAGTGGAGAGCAAGGTCACCTACCCTGCTCCTCCTCAGGTGCCCCCTACTCGTTACTCTCCTATTCCCAGACACATGCTGGCTGAGGAAGACTTTACCAGGTAAAGACATTCCCGTTCTTTCGACCTAGAGGGAGTGAGAATAAGTTTTCTGGCCGGTTAGAGGCTTTTTTGTAGTATGACAAAAAGGGCAAGGCCCTCATCATTCCCAGCAGTAAGATCTCTATGAGGCCTTCGGACTTTAGAAAGAAAACAGAGGTGGCTGCAAGAACGACTACTGCCGTCAGGGGGAGTGCCAAGCGAGTGGCCCAAATCAGAAAATGCAGATCCGGGGTGGGGTGAAGCGTTTAGGGGGCTGAGGAAGTGGGGGCAAGGGAGGGGGTTTCCTGCCCCGCGACAGTAGCAATCCTCTCTTCGGCAGCCATCCATAGTCTCCGAAGAAGGCCTTTTAGCCGACGGGGTTGGCCGGAGTCAGAGAGGCCGCCAGGCCAACCCGGGACCGCGGGAGGAAGGGTTCCACCCCACGGTGGTGGCGGCGGCCCGGGGCCGTTGAACTGGTCAGGCCGGCCGGGGTTGCAGGGGGACAGGTTTGCAGGGTGGGGCCTAGGTGGCTGCTGGGCCAGCTGCGGTGGAGACAGAAGGGTAGGCTGAGCCGGGGAGAACCAGGGGAGCCATGGAGAGGGCTCGCAAGTTCTCAGGCTCAAGCTTGGCCCTGGGTTTGGGCTCGGCCTCGGCTTCAGCCTGGAGGAGGGCTTCGCAGAGGTGGGCCTGGCCGCTCCGCTCGCTGCGGCCTGGAGGGGATGCCAGGTAGGGAGCCTCGAACCCAAGACTCGGAATTTCAAGAAAGGAAGAGGTTCAATTAAGACCTGGGCTTCCTCTCAGGAAAGATGCTTGTAACAAATGAAGATGGCTGGATGGGACAGTGTGCTGGGGAGTTGGGCGAATTATATGGATACCTGTGTGCAGATAATTCTGCTCATCTGGTGGAGATATATATATATATATATCCTCTCCTCAGTTTAACCTATTTTGGGACGTGGATTTCCTCATCTATTTTTCTTCCACATCATTGGTCAGTGGCGGCTGCCATTTTGGGGAAAGGTAGAAAGGGTCATATAGTTGAAGGGTGGAACTTCAAAACTTCCCAGCAGTGGGTGTAATGAAAGTATCTTTTGGATGGTTAGGGAGATTAATCCAGGGCGACTCCACTGCCCCTTAACAGCTTTCTCCTTCAGTCCAGGGCCTTTCACGGAGCATACTAGAACAGAAGACTCAGGGAAGAAAAGGAGTGAGTGAGCTGTGAAGTTTGGGCTCTAGAGTTCTGGATGATGTTTTGTGGACCGGAGAGTGCTGAGGAATGCCCATTGGGAAATTGACTAGGAGACTTTAGGAAGGAGGGACAAGGAACTGAAACTTGGCACCTGGCATAAAAGAGCAGCCAAGCAGGTTTCAGGAGACAAAGGGGAAGCACATATGGAAGTCCAAGTATTTACTTCCTACAGCAAGTATGGATCTTGTGATGGGCTGGTCCTCATAGAATCAACACTTCCTGTCATCCTTTGTCCTGACCTGACCTCCCTTGTCATATCTTTTTTCCTTTCTCTCCAGAGAGCCCCGCAAGATCATCCTGCACAAAGGTTCTACAGGCCTGGGCTTCAACATTGTAGGAGGAGAGGATGGAGAAGGCATTTTTGTTTCCTTCATCCTGGCAGGAGGCCCAGCAGACCTAAGTGGGGAGTTGCGAAGGGGAGACCGGATCTTATCGGTGAGACAAAGTTGGGGTGGGAGGATGGGTGTTGTGCCAGGCTGAAAGAGAGGAGTCTCTGTGTCCACCAAGAAGTGTTTCTTGGGATGAGGGAAGGGCTGAGAACTGACGGACATGTAAATTGTTTTTATAAATATCTTTAATTAGGGAAAAGAGAATAAGACTAGACTTATGCTTGGGGAAGAAATGAATGTCTCTAGAGCTTAACTGTGATTGGCATTTGACTGCCACAAAAAATAATTATTACACCAGAGGTATTGTATCCTTTAAGACTAATTTGTGGGGACAGGATGGAATTTGTGGAAAACCAATACCAAACAAGCTGAGAGATAGGTTGTACATCCTCTTTATAACTGTTATGGGGGGGAGGACAACTCTCTCTCTCTTGCCTTTGAGGTAGCTCACGGCTCCTCTCTTTGGACAGGTAAATGGAGTCAACCTGAGGAATGCTACCCATGAGCAGGCAGCAGCTGCTCTGAAACGGGCTGGCCAATCAGTCACCATTGTGGCCCAGTATAGACCTGAAGGTAAGAGAAGGGAGAGAGATGATGAGTTTCAACGTATAGCATTGGTTTATCCCACCGTAGGTAACAAAGCCATTTGACCAGGTCCGCGGTATTCTAGTTCAGTTACCTCTTATTTCCTTTTCACTCTAGACAGTGTGGTAGCTATGGTGGTTTGGGAGTATCAATCAAGGCAGTACTGCTAAGATCCTGCAGACGACGAATGCAGTACTGCAGGAAGCCTGTAGCGGGCAGCAGCCCACGAGAAACACCACCAAGAGATTTTAGGGCAAATGGAAAAGACAGGGAGAATGAGGGCTCAGAGACGGTCACTGGGAATTGTGTGCCCTGGGAAAGAGTAACTCGGTGAGAAGAACTTCAGAGAGTGAGGAACCCTACCTCCTAAGAGATCTTGGAGGTCCCACTTATTTACCTTCATCAAAATAAGGTGATACTAAGCCCTGGGATGGGGGATTCAGGAATAGAATCACACCCATATGTGATCTTTGTATTCTCAGCTAGTAGGCCCTCCGCAGGGGCGAGTGGGCGGAGCCGGTTATGCAAACAAGGGCGTTTGATAGGCCGGGGCCAGCGGAGGCCCAGGTGAGGAGGTGAACTGTAGGAAGGCGCGCCCCAGCCTGCCAGCCAGCTGGACAACCATTGGTGCGCCGAGCACGGCCTCCAGCCGCTCGCCCCGCCCCCTGACCCAGGCGGAGGGCGACGGGCGCCCCTCCTCCCCTCGCGCCTCTGGCGTCTCCTCCTCTATCCCCTCCCCCTCCTCCCCTTCTCCCCTCCTCCCGCGCGCCCCGCTTTGTGTCCGTGGTCTCCTGCGCGGGACAGAGGGACCGGCCGGAGCCGGCGCTTTCTCGACACTAGACCTGGACTCCGACTGGGCGCCAGGTGAGGTGGGACGAATGATAGCCAGGCCCCCTCGCAGTCCCCCCAGTCTCTCTACTGTTCTCAGCCTCTTTTCCAACATTGCGCCCCATCTCTGTCCTCTCCCCCGAAAGCCTGCGCTGTGCACCCCGAGGCCCCTTCCCTGCCACCTTGGCTTCCTCAACTGCGCTGCGAGGGGCTCTTCGCCCACTGAACCTTGTCTGGCTTTCACCTCCGTGCCATCACTTCTTCTCACCCATCAACTGTTGCCCCTTTTCGTCCCAAAGCCTCAGTGCAGCCCACAGCCTCCTTCCTGCTGCGTCCCCAGCTGCCCTCGATCCCTCAGAGGAATTTTGTAAATCTTCCTCTTTCCCCCATGCTCGTTTCTCCCCCTAACCCTAGGAACTCCAGCAATTAGTTTAGGATTCTTGCGTCCCCAGTCTTCTCAAGGCTTTCATTCTTTACCAGACGTCTTTCGCCTCTCCTCCCTCTTGTAATCCTGGCCTTTGTCCCCTTAGGGCTGCAGTGCCTGGGTTCCTTGGACACCCAGGCCCTGCAGGCCTGTAAGCCCTGTGGAGGAGGAACCTGGTGCTGGCAGGTGCTCCAGTTGTGCTAGAAGAACAGGAGAAGCTAGGATCCCTGTGACAAAGCTAAGACGACTCAAAAGCGACCACCTTTGTCCTTCTCGCCCCTCCCCCACGCTAGTTCGGTGCCCTCCGAGCCCTAAGAGAAAGGGCCCTGTCACCCTTTCTACCAGGCTTGATGGGAGACAGGAGTGCAGGCAGGTTAACTAATAGGAGAGCTTGTTGGTCTAAGATAATTGGAAAGAGAGATGCAAATGGACACTTCGAATCATTTCTCTCCATGTTTGGCGTTCAGCTTCCTGACAGAGAATGCTCCTTAGGGATATTGTTTTTTTATGAATCAGGCTTATGATGTTTGCTTCTGAAGAGAGGGTTCGCTATTGGATTTTTCTTAGCAACTAATATTTATCATTTTTTTTGCCCTCAATTTGAGAGTAGATTCTGCAAAGGAAATGGCTTCTCATGGCCTGCCTGCCTGTCTGCTGGCCTGCCTGCCTGTCTGCTTCCCTGCCTCCCCCCCCTGCGCGCTCTCTCTCTCTCTCTCTCTCTCTCTCTCTCTGTGTGTGTGTGTGTGTGTGTGTGTGTGTAAGAGAAAATGGTTATTCTCTCTGATGCTGGGTACATGGAAACAATACTGTGAATTTGCCTGGTGGCAGTATGCTGGAAACTGGTGACTAAATATTTCTATGACTTTGGTTTGGGGAATGCAACTGGTCTGCATAAAAAGCTATGAGTGGCTAAAGTCATTCCTGCAGTGTCTGCTACTCTCTCAGTGTAGTTTTGAGAGTTTACGATGCAGACTGAGATGCTATCTGTGTCAGGTCTTTCTACCACTTACTGCTCAAGGCCCTCCTTTAGGTATTAGGTGAAGCACCACTAAGCAATGCTGCCCCAGTCTTATTTTTTCTTTGGTTTGCTCAATCCAACAGAGCCCTAATAAGTTTTTTCTTCATTTGAAAATGGAACCTTTTGGTACTGGTCTAGATAGGCCATCAAACATTCTGCATTGAATCTATACTTTTCATAAATTAAATCCTTGTATTTAAGAGTAAGGATGACATGTTGATAATTGTAAAAATACATTAAATATGGCTCCTTGGAGGATTGCATCCTGGTGCCTGTTTTCAAGGTTGAATAATCCAAATATGTTCATCTGTTGGCAAAAGTGGCAGAGACTTCTCATGTTGTTGGCTAAGCAACCGTTCATTATTTGGATTTTCTCATAGAATGTGAGCACTGGAGGAGGTCAGATCACACTGTGCATCCCTGCTGTGCAGACTGGAACAACCACAGGAGAGCTAGAACTCAACTGGCCTGAAGTCACACAGGGAAAGTTGCTGAGGATCAGCAAACCATTTAATTTAAATACAGTGCTTGTAACAACTGCGACCTAAGACTAGGTCAGAGTGGAAGGATAACCAGAAAGGGATTGGAGAAATAACAGATAGGGGGCTAGGGAGGGAATGTGGGAAAGAAAGCAATGGATGGAAGGGGACTTCAGAGGCACCATTCCAGTGCACCCTTTGACTAATCCTATTTATCATGAGAACTTAAAAATAGCTTTGACTAATTAGAACAGTCAGGATAAGAACATTTTTTCTGCCTTTTAAAATGTTTTAAATGAGATATAAGTCATAATAGCATTCACTTCCCACATGTAGGTCTATAGTTCAGTGACACAGAGTTGTGCCTGTGTTGCCACAGATAAATTTAGAACATTTTCATGATCCTGCATCTCCTTGGAATACATAAGGAGGAACATGCATTGGGAAGGTGATAGGCTTAAGGCAGCTGCTTCCTAGTGTATCTCCCTTGAGCATGGGTGTGTGTATGTGGCGGGGAGGTGGGCTGGGTGGCAACGTAGAAATGCTCCTAACAAGACATTTTTGGTATATGTGGCTTGCTTAGTGTGGATTAATGAGGTATAGGAACTGGTCTTTCTATTTGAGCTTTGATATTGTGCTTAGCATGGGTGCATTACAGTGTTTTCATGATGAAGTTTTGGATATATTAAGAAGAAATAGAAGTGCTAAATAACAAGCTATCACAGTGAAAGATATTTAATAGCTTCCGTTCTAATTGCTCCAAACTGTTGTGGATACCAAAATCCTACCTGTTAGCTAAAAGTCTCATTAAAATAGAAACTGGCACAAGGCAGAGGCATTCTTCCAAACTACTTTGAAATGGGTATTATTTCTCACTGGCCTATGGAACTGCAGCAGCAAGGTAAAGATGGGCTTAGCATTACAACACTTTGAGCTCTCCTACACTTTCCCCCTAGTCCCCTGAGCCAGTCTCTGCTTATAAACTGAGCTAGTGTTTTTGTGGAAAGACCGTTTGTTTTTAGAGTACCAACCTGATCTCTAAATCAATAATTGAGCCAGAAATGGATCACTTTAAGTAGCCCAACTGAGGACTGATCCTTTGTGAAGTTTTGTCTTGTTTTTTACTGGAATGTAAATCCACATAGGGTAGAAGTGTGCTAAGTGAGAGAATTCTTTTTCCATTTTAAGGTGCCTAATGGTCTCACCACAGAAACCCCTTCACATAAGCCTTGGAAGAGCTAGCAGAAATGATATGAAAGTTCCAAAGAGTTTTTTTTTTCTTTACAATATTTCCCCTTATTTAGGAATGAAGGATGTAAACATTGCTACCTTATCAATATGATCTTTCATGAGAGCAGAGATTAAACTGCATCAAGGCAAAGAAAAATGTGAAATTCCTGAATTCCTAAAGCAGGGCTAAGACTAGGATAAAGATGAATCCTCAGAGTGAGAAGGCGGAAAGAACCTAATTGTCCATAGAGCCTAGAATGAGTAAACAGAACACACTCTAATTTACACCGAGATTTTTGATCTACCAGAAAACAGAATAAAGAACTGGTTGTCACAATATGGCTTAACCTTGAAAACATTTTTTTAAAGAAAGCCAGGCACACCTTTAATCCCACCAACATTCCAGAGGCAGGCAGATCTTGGGGTTCCAGGCTCGGTTTACATAGTGAGTTCTAGAACAGCCAGGGCTATATAGTGAGACCCTGTCTTAAAAACCAAACTAGAACAACACAAACAAAAAGCAACCAGACATATTGCATGATTTCATTTACATAAATTGGCCATGAGTGGCAAATTAATGGAAGCAAAAGACCTAGGGCTCGAGTAAGGGGAGGAATGGGGGATTTTCTCTATCTCTTCTTAATAGACAAAGAGGGATAAGCTTTGGGAGAGTGATAGGTTTAAGATACTTGTTTCCTAATGTATCTCCCCTGTACAAGTAGGAGTTGGCTGCCATTTAATCTCTGGCCTTCTACGTACTTGGTGGGGGGGGGGGTTCCCAAACAGGGTTTCTCTGTAATCCTGACTGTCCTAGGCCTCTACTGTAAACCAGGCTAGCTTCAAATTTACAGAGATTCTCCTGCCTCTGCCTCCCCATGCTGGGACTAAAGGTGTGTACCACCACTGCCTGGCTGTACTTTTTTTCTTTTTTGTTTATGTTTGTGTGTTTTTGTTGTTGTAGTTGTTGAGATAAGGTCTCATTTCCTGGCTTTGGTTGGCCTGGAACTTGCTGTGTAGATCATGCTGATTGGCCGCCTAGCCCTTCTTGCTTCTGCTTTCCCAAATGCTTGTGGGATTAAAGGTGTGTGCCAGCGCACCTTGTTTATCTCAGTTTTTCAGTCCTGATGATCATACAGTCCTGAACCAAAAGAAGCAGTAGTGGGGAAGAGATTTCTGGAAACATGTGGGGGTCTCTCCTATAGATGCAAAGTGAGTTCCCACTGGGTGTGGTTTTGTTGGGGGGGGGAATTGCTTTGCTTAGTTGAATAGAAAATGTGACCAGGTTTAGAATATTAATGGTGTAAGTAGGCATTTCTCATTTCTTCAACTGGAGTTGGGTCATTCCTTTTGAGTACTGGGGATAGTATCTGGGGCCTTATGTGTGCTAAGCAGGGGTGTGCCACTGAGTGACACCCCAACCCTGTTATTCATTTTTATGACAACAATTAATTCAAGGCTACAGATAAATGGAGTTTAATAGCTTAACCATCACCCCCAAACTTCTTATCCTTCTCAGCCCTAGGCAACCACATATCCCCTTTCTGAATCTTATGATGTTATTGTTTATTCTGAGTTTTTCATGTGAGTGAAAGTACATGGTATGTGGCCTTTTGACACTGGCTCCTTTCACTTAGCACACATTCAAGGTTAATTTGTGTTGTAGCATGTAGTGGTACTTCTTTTCCTTTTATGAATAAATAATCTCTCTCTCTCTCTCTCTCTCTCTCTCTGTGTGTGTGTGTGTGTGTGTGTGTGTGTGTGTAGTTTTTGAACTGTTATAAATAATACTCCATGAATGTCAATGTGCAATCTTTCAGTGGACGTAAGCTTCATAAGCTTACATATTTCTTGGATATGTATTACCATTCCCCTTAGAGGACTGTCCAGGCTGCTTTCTACTGGGCCTGCACCATCTCGGCATCCTCCTGAACACTTGTCAGTCCTTTTGGTTGTCACCATCCTGCTGGGTGTGAAGTGGTATCTCCTTGTGGTCTTGATTTGCATTTCCCGATAGTAATGTTGAGCATATTTTAAGGGCTTATTATTTGTTGTTCAATTTTGCTTTGATTTGGTTCTCATCCTGTTCACAAATTAACTGGAGAATAAATAGGGCCAGACATGCTGTTGCTGCAGTGAGTAGCAGGAACCAGAGGGTAACTAGCTGAGTGTACTGGAGGGGTTTAAAGCTTTACTGAAGATGCTTTACTAGAAACGCTGATCTGATAAAAAATAATAGGGTCCACCTTTTTTGGAATCAGGTTATTGAGATATAATTCACATGCCATAATATGAGCATGTCCATTTAAGATATATTTCAGCTCTTTCTGCAATTTTCAGGATTTTTATTATAGTCAATTTTAGAATGCTTTCATCACTCCCAGAAGCCTTGATCCATTAGTAGTCTGTCTTGTTTCCCCCTGGCTCTTTCTCTCCCCACAGCCCTAGGCATCTTCTAATGTTTTGCAGGCAGTTCACGTAAACTTTGCAATATGTGGCCTCTTGTGCCCAGCTTCTCTTAGTATAACCTCTTCAAGGTTCAGCCATGTTGTGACATGTGTCTATTCCTCACTGTTTCCAGGTGGGATAATAGCACAGTCTATGTTAGAGCCCATTTGTTTATCCGTTCTTGGGTTGACGGGCATTTGTGTTCTTTTCACCTTTTTACTGTTGTGAATACTGCTGTTACGAACATTCCTGAAGACGTTTTCCTGTGAACAGATGTTTTCAGCTCTCTTGTATTTACACCTAGAAGTAAAATCGCTGTGGGTCAGAAGGTAACAACATTTTTGAGGCACTGCCAGACTTCTTAAAGTGACTACACCCTTTCAGGCCCACCCAGTTTTGTAAACTTAGAAGAGAATTCGAAGCTCTCCTTCCTTAGAGTTTTGTCCCCTGAAGCTGCATGTGTGTTTGTGTTGGGCTTTTCTGTATTCTGTGTCTCTGTAGCCCAAGGACATTGGAGTGAAATTTGGCACAGTGTTTTGAACCTAGTTAGACAGGTGCTTTCTTGTCCTTGCTAGGTGGTATGAGTCAAAATCTTAGGAGCTTTGCTGTTTGTAAAATATCAGATCTTCCTGCTAGGAGGAACGATTACAATGATATGTAGTAATAAGAATGGGTTATTTCTTAATGTAATTATAGTTTGAGGGCTTCTTTTTCTGTCTATTGTGTTAGGTTTTGAAATCTTGACCTTGATATTGACACTGATGTTTTTTAAAAAAGAAAAAACAACACGAGTATATTCTACAACAAGGTAAATATTCTGTTGCTTTAAATAGAGGAACAGAGGGAGAGTAATTTGGGACTGCCACTGTCACTGAAATTGAAACTACTTTTTTTGCTACTCTTGTGTAAGATACATGCATACACACATGTACATCCACACATACATATCTATTAACACAATATATAGACATTAGACTCCTACATATATGATATAGAGGTCATATATTATCTATATTAGAGAAGCCACGCTCCTGAGATCTACTTCTGAATTTTTCTCTAAATGGATAAAAATTCTTGCCTCTTAGACTCAGTTTCCTAATGTCTAAAATGGGGAGATTAGATAAAATGTTTTTGATTTGTTTTCAAGCTAAAATTCTATGTTAGATAAGTGAAAGTGAGTTTTTAATTCAATGTATGAATTTTTGCTTGTACTTATTAAATCTCACGGTCTTGAACTAATAATTGCTTTGCTTTAATAAAGCATCCTCCCCTCTTTCTTGAGCTAGGCTTTTATCCTCTTGAGAAAGGCTTCTGTTCACTTTTCACTGAATTCATAGCTCCTTTAAAAGCAAAGGCCCCAGAGATTTTTTTTGAATTTTCTGTTTGACAAAATTGAGTTATGAAATATTTTGTTAGATAAAAAATTATGAAGATAACATGTTTTGTATAAATATGTACTTTAAGGATTTGGATTTCAAAAAAGAGAAAGAATTTTGTAAATGTGGGGTTACATTCCAAACTGGATTTTCTAAGGTTTTATAACTACCCCAAAGAAGAAAGTGGTAAGCAGCAAAGTTAGACAGGGCAGCTTGTTCCCATCTCTCAGTGGACAGGGTTACTGAATTGTGGGTCAGGAAAGTCTGGCTATGGCGGATGTAGATTTGAGTAAGGCACTAAACGCCTGGGTTATAAACGGTTATGTGTTCATGTAGATTTGTTTGCATCTGGTTGCTAAGCTAGGAGCAGTGCAGACTGAAATTTCTAGTGCAAGTACACCTTGACTTTGCCCTGGTATACTGTTTGTCTGTTCAATGTGTCTGCTTACTCAGATCCCTTAAGTTTTATTCTTGGGTATAAAAATATTAGATTTACATATAATTGCAAATTTAGAAAATACAAAGTCAAAAAGTTCAAAATCAACTGACTGGTACATGCACATCTTTGTATATTTCTTTTCAAACCATATATATTTATATTTTATATATCATGCAATGTGTCTGTTGCTTTAAAAAGCTTATTATATTGAGGCAGTTTTTATATTCCTTTCCATTATTTTAAACTACATCATGAATATTTTCCTAGGTCATTGTATATTATTTGAATAATAATATTATGTGTGTGCCATAATTCAGGTAACCATTCTTCTGTTAGTGGCTATGGATATTTAGGGGGTTTTTCCCAAGATTTTGTTCTTCTAAAAATGCCTTAATGAATATCCTTGTACAGGTTTTTTTGAATCTATAATTATTTCCTGAGAATATGTTCTTTCAAATGGAATTTAAAGGATATGAACATGTTTAATGCTTTTGATGCATTTTTTTTTCAAATTAGCTTTTACCTCTGCTGGCAGTATAAGGTCCCCCCACCAAAAAAATTCTCACTAATGTGGAGTAATTTTATTTATTTTCATTCTTTTGGCAGTTTCTACATGCACAGAATGAATCGCAACCTTTACCACCTCCCAGCACTCCTTCCCTCCCCTTCCCTCCCCTGCTGAACCCTTTCATGTCCTTTTGCTTGTGAGCCCCCACTGAGTTTAATTAGAGTTCCTTGCATGAACATGGGTGGGAGGTTATTTACTGGAGCATGGGCAACTTATCATCAATCACTACAACATTAAAGAAAGTGACACCCCTTCCCTGAGCCACCATTAATTGGCAATAGCTCCTTGTGGGACTGGGCCTTCATGAACCCTTCCCCCTTCCAGGATGAAAAGTTGTTGGTCTCCCCGATCTTGTGCCAGTCTTATGTAGAGAAGCAGAGTT
Source organism: Grammomys surdaster (assembly GCF_004785775.1). Lineage (NCBI taxonomy): Eukaryota > Metazoa > Chordata > Mammalia > Rodentia > Muridae > Grammomys > Grammomys surdaster. Next base: position 751,410 of record NW_021604642.1, on the reverse strand, counting down.
GCAGTGAGTTTGGGCGTGACGTGATCATGCCTCTTTTGCAGCATACCTCTCCATGCCCCAGCTCTTCCATTCTTTTCAACCCATCTTGATTTACCTTGGAAGTGGGTTATGGTGCTGTTGCATTTAGGGCTGAACTTTAACGTCTCTTAACACTCGCACTTCTATCAGTTATGAGTCTTCATTAACCACCAGCCAATGCAGTAAGAAGCTTTTCTGATGAAAGCTGAGATCAGCACTGACTTAAGGACATAAACATGAGTGCTCCAAAGGCTGTTTGTACACGTGTTTATCCAGGAAAAAAAGATAGGGCCTGTGATCTTTCCAGCCACCAGCTCTTGACCAGGTTTACAGTACTAAGCATGGATTCCCCATGTGGAGTGGGCCTCACATCCACTCACAAAGTGTTAACTACCTCACAGTATTCATGGCATTATTTCACTAACTGGTACATCTTGTCAAATTGGTCCTTATTGTAGCTTACAGGGTTCACAGCTGGGTTGTGACTGTTGATAACCTCTGGGTAGCAGCCCAGGTAGCAGCACCTTCTAGCACTATGAAAACTAGCCAGCTAGGAGGGAGCTATCAACTCAGCTCCAGCTTCATTTTTCCATGGCCTGTGACTAAAGTATGTGGGATCTTCAGCAGTAGGATCTTACCATCCAGTTCTGGTGGGGAATCAACAAGGCCAACAATCTGTATTGCTTTGGGGGCCTCTGGGGCCCCTCTGACCAACACTTTACAGGGTAGAGTGTTATCTCACATCTGCCACTGGGGTTTTCTTTAATAATCTGTGGCTTCTAAGTTATGTTTCTACTTATGTGATAAAGACCATGGCTAAACACAACATGAGGAAGAAAGGGTTTATCTCACAACTCATAGATCACACTCTATCACTAAGGGAAGTCAGTGCAGGAACCTGGTGGCAGGAACTTGAATCGGAGGCCAGAGAGAAAACAGGTTACTGGCTTGCTCTGCCTGCTTTCATTCATGTGTGTGTGAGTGTGTGTGTGTATACACACCCAGACACACAGACAGACACACACACACACACACACACACACACTGGATTTCTCTGTGTAGTCCTGGCTGTCTTGGAACTCACTCTGTACACCAGGCTGGTCCTGAACTCAGAGATCTGCCTGCTTCTGCCTTCCAAGTGCTAGAATTAAAGGCTTCTGCCACCGTCACCACTACCACCTTTCTTTTATATTTATATTTTGTGTAAGAATCCCCAAAGGGGCAGAAGAGGGCATCAGGCAGGTTCCTTGTCCTGCAGTCACAGATGGTTGTCCAGATGCTGGAGTGTGGGCTGAGGATTGGACCTGAGAGCAGTCAGTGCTCTTAGCCACTGAGCCATTGCTTCAGCCACCAGTTTGCTTTCATTTACACTCCAGGACCATCTGCCCAGGGCTAGCACCACCCACAATTGGCTGGGTCCTCCTGCATCAATCATTAATTCAGAAAATGCCCTACAGGCTTGCCTGCAGGCCAGTCTTTTGGAGGCATTTTCTCCATTGAGGTTCCCACCTCTCAAATGACTAACTTATGTCCAGTTGACAAACAACCAAAACACATCAAGATAGTTTCTATAAACACTTCAGAGGCAGAAGTATGCAAGTCTCTGAGTTAGAGGCCATCCTGGTCTAGGTAGTGAGTTGCTAGGCAGGAGTACAAAACAAAAAATAACCTGGGGCTTCAGAGAGAAATATCTCCCTGTGCAGTGTAGGATACCTCCATTCTGACTCTTTTTAAAATTACATTTTAATAAGCTTATAAAATAGTAGGTTCCTTATGGCTTTTTCATAATCCTTAGTGTTGGTTACTCACTTCCCACCCCCTCTCCTACCACCTCTTTCACCCCTGGCAGTCCCCTTTCCACTTTCCTATCACTTGGGTCTTATAATCCCCCCCATCCCTGGCTTTAAGGTCTCTCCACGTTCCCTTCCCTCTAATGTTTTTCTTTCTAACTTCCTAGCCTCTATGTGTACCTGGTATACTTTATTAAAGATCGTCCACTCATTTGATCCATAACAAATCTATTTGATGGATATTTTTTGTTTGTAATACAGTTGAGCCAAGTGTGATGGAGCAAGCCTGTCATCCTAGCACTCAGGAGGTGCAAAGCTGCCCTGAGCTACATAGCTAGATAATGACTCAAAAGCAAGTGCTCAGGTTAAAGTGGTAGGTCACTTCCCTATCATGTATAAGGCCCTGGGTCTGGTCCCAAGCACTGGATGGAACAAACAAAAGTACATAATAGAATTGAACATTTGTGTCTGTTTATTGGTTGTTGTTGTTGTCCTGAGGTTGTAGTTATGTCTTTTTAAGACAAGTGAAATTCCTCATGTAGTCTAGGTAGGCCTCAATCTTGTTGTCCTTCCCAGTCTCCTGAATGCTAGGATTTATAGGATTCACACAGCCACACATGTGGGTATTATCTCTTGCACGCCTCCCCAAGTGCCTGTTTATAACCTTTCTCCATTCCTTGTTGTGGTACATTCAGCTATTGAAGGTTTAATATAGGCAAATTATTAGTTCTTTGTTAGATATATTGCAAAGGCTTTTGTAATTTGCTTTTTTGTTGTTTATTAATTATTTCACTGGTGAGAATCAAATCCCAAGGCCTCACATAAGCTAGACAAACACTTTACTACTGAGCTACACTCCTGGCCCTTTTTGTTCGAGACAGGAGATTGCTGTGAAAACTGGGCAGACTTTGAACTCAACTATCCTCCTGCCTCAGCTCCCCATGTGCTTAGATTACAAATCAGCTTTCATTCCATGTTTCTCAAGTTTTGGTCTCTATTGAGAAATGTTGAAGGTCCTATCCTATCTTGAGGGAAAATAAATACTCAACTGTGTTTTCTTATGGTTACTTAATGTTTTTGTTTCACATGTAAAGCCATTGACTTGAAGTCTTACCTTTACTACAAGCAAACTTATTTTATACTCTCATAATTTGAATTTGGGAGTTTCTTATTCTCTTTTGTCATGGTTTACCTTGGACTATCTGATTATTTTACAAAGAGATTACTTGAAAGCAACCACAGATATTTTAGCAACTATAAACTAGAGGAGAGGAGTCTTTCTCTAGGTCCCTTTTTCTCTGGTCTCCTTTTACAGAAATTTGACCCAAAAGAGATTGAGATGATACTGCAGTAAAGATTGCTGGAGAGTTTGTGATTCTGGGGAGAGTATTACTGTGAAGGGCATTTGAATCTGGATTGTTGACCTGGTAAAATATAGAAATTGGTTATATTAACTTAGATTGGCAAGCTTCATCATAAGTTGTGTGGATTTTGGTCATTATGAGGTAGCATCACCATTAAGTGTAGACGATTATTCTGAGAATGTCTATTTGGTACTGAGAGTACAGTAAAGGTAGAATTCTGCCTTCATTCTCAGGCTTTGTGCAAGAGAAGACCTGCCTTGGGTGACCTTTCCAGATACTTTGACTTGTGGGTTAAGGAAGCTAAACACTTGGTAATCTTTCACTGGAGCATGCTATGTGAAATTTCCTTTGAAGTAGGGAGAAGGCCCTGTTTGAAGCTTTTCCCAACTCTGACTAGTGATGGATGTGAAAGCAAGGTCCTTTTGTACTCATTTCAGACCAGGTGGCTGCTGAGTGTAATAAAGCCTTTAGTGAGCATAGCACTTTCACCCAAACAACCAGCTCTTCCTACATCCTCACTTCTTGGGGAAAGACAGACAGATATTTTCTCTCTCTCTCTCTCTCTCTCTCTCTCTCTCTCTCTCTCTCTCTCTCTCTCTCTCTCATACACACACACACACACACACACAGCAACATCAATACTGTCAACACCAACAATAAACCTGCACACAGTCTGTAGGGAAGACTGGAATTTTTATAGCATGCTTACCGAGCGTACTTGTTTTCTGTTTTATTCTCAGCAACCTTCATGATGCTCTCTAGAGCCTTGGCTGAGTGTGTGTCGCTGAGGAAGTACATTGTGACAGTTCAGGGACCAGAACAGGTTTCTGTTTAGGGTTAGTCATAATTTCGAGTCATTGTGCTAAGGGTAGAGCTGGAATTATTTTTCCTTAAGCAATATTTGTCCATATGGAAGCTATTTGTCACTTCTGCTGGCTTACATACCCTTAAGATTTTTTTTTTTTGCAATTTATATATTTAGTTTTTTTAAATGCAAAGGGTTTGAGGTTACTTGTAGATTTTAAAATTGTGTTAAATTAAATGAGACATCCTAGGTCTGATTCCTCATGAACCTCATTGATTTTTCTTAAAATCATAGTGTTATAATTAGAATAATCTTTCCCAATTGTTCAGCTTTAGAGATGTTGGATTCTTGAAGTAGTGGGCCCATAATGAGAAACTAACTCAAGTTTTCTTAATTGTATAGAGGCAAGTTGTGGTTTCAAGAAATGTACTTTTTGGCAATTCATATATGCTGTACTTAGAGGTTTCTTGTTGCTATTGTTTTGAGACATGTATCATTGTAGCCCAGGCTGGCCTGGAACTCACTTGTAGCCCAGGCTAGCCTTGACATTGAGGCAATCCTGTATGTTGACTTCCTGAGTGTTAGGATTACAGATGTGTGCCACCATGTCTGGCTTGCTAATAGGTATCTTGATTGACTTCTTTAGCTCTTCTGTCCTTTTATTTTGAAGACATGAAGAGCTGTAGCATTTCCATAGTTGCTTGTAATTCACACAGTCCCAAAGGTTCCTACTCCAAAGGCAACATTAGAAGGCTGAAACAATTTACACTCATCAGAATCTGTGCCTCTCTGTGGAGCTTGTAACTTTATTTCCACAAGTGCTCTGTAATTTTTCACAATTGGTGATTCCTTAAAGCTCTGGGGGCAGCTCAGCAATGGCAAATGAGAACTGTGTGAGTTTGAGATCAGAGCAGCACTTCCATAAGAACAGATGAGCTTTCTGGGTAGCTGTTGATTCATTCCGAACATGAGCTAGGTAGGATTCAGCCATGCCTTCCCTACTCAGCATTTTATGGGACCTCAAGGTCAGAAAGTTCATATTCTCTCTCCTTGTTCCTCTTTCCTCTCTTCTTCCTTCTCTTTCCTCCCCTCTCTTTTTCTTATGGACTTAAATGCCACTCCTCCCAGGGAGAACTTTGTTGATCTATCTCCCCAGGTAGATTGGGTCATTCTGTCTGAATCTCCCTTACTATTTTATTCACTGCAGTTTTAATGATTGTAATTGAAATTGTAATTAAATAGTTGCTTGTTGATATGATTGCAATTTATAGAGACTGTTTCGATTACTGGTATATTCTCAACAACTAACACAGTAACTGGTATGCAGTAGGCACTTGGTAAGTACCTGAATAAGTACATGAATGGATAAAACTTAGTGATGAAGGAATGGTGTTGAAGGGCACAAAGAATGTTTGGCTTCAGGCAGTGAAAATAAGTGCAGGATCAGGGCATAACAGATGTGAATGAACTGTGTTCAAGTCCCAGACCAGGGAGTTCAAGAGAATTGTGGAATGAGAAACAGGTAGATAAAATGCAGGAATGGTGAAGCAGTCCTTGAATGTTTACTTCAGATTTAACATAAGATTCTTTAGTTTCGGTGATAGTACATACTTGGATGGGATGGGGAAGTCTAGAAACTGAAGTTTTATGGTGACCAAATAAGGATCTGAAGACCAGTTACCACAATAGAGCAGTGGCCCGGAGGAAAAGAGATGACACAGTGTGACCTAAGTCATGGCAGAGGCAATGTGACCTAAGTCATGGCTGGGGGGCAGAGATAAAACATTATGACACTGATGTCATAGCACATACTTGCAGTTCCAGCTATTCAGGAGGTTGAGGCTGGAGGATCTTTTGAGGCCTGGATTTTCAGTAGGCCTGGGCAACAGACACTAGTCTTTTAAAAACTAAAATAGTGAAGAGAAAACAAGAAGTTAAATCAACTGAAAAGCAATAGCTGTGAAAGCAAGAGATGGAGTGAGGTCAAGAAGAAAGATCAGAACTTGAAACATACTGGCTGTGCACAGAAAAGTGGGGTATCATCATAGTAAGGGGACATTTTAGTGTAAGGAAGGGAAGGCTTGGGTTTAAGGTAGGAGAAGGCACAGTGAATGGTCAAAGTTAGTTCTAGGTACTTACAAAGGTAGGTAGACCATCTTATAGGTAGTAGTTGAAACGGACTTAATAGGACCCGAAAGGAGGAGAGGGAGGCCTGTGACCTGGACCCTAATGCAGAGTACCAGCAGCTACACTCACTAGTAGAGCAGCCCTTTGCATTACTGTGCAGAGAACATTACCTCTCCTTTCTGTCTTATCCTTTCCATACTTCATCTTAACCTAAAGGCCAGGAAGTGCTTGTCTGTTCCAGAGTAAAATCTTGACTTTACTTTTGCATGACTGAAAGGCTCATTAAAGTCTAGTCCCCAAACAAAAGGTTTCCCAAACAAAAAAATCAGTCTGTCCTCAAAAGTAAAATTTGCCTCTACTTCTACAGAAACCAAAAAGCTTCTGAAAGCTTCCAAATATCGTTTTATTTTTACAGTCAGAAAGTTTCAGAATGTTGGGGTTTCATATAGTAGTGACAATGAAAAGTTTGCTTTTTTTGTGGTGCTGAGATAAAGCACAGGGTCACAAGCATGACAGGTAAGTGTGCTACCACTGTACTGTGTCCTCTCTCAGCTCTGTGATGATTCGCGCGAGCATCGATTGTGCATTTGACTCTGTACTTTCACATTTAGAAATCTATGCTTCAGACAGATTCATATACTTATACAATGCAGCATTGATTGAACATTAAAAAAAGATCGGCTGTGTGTGTTGGTGCACACCTGGGCTATACAGCAAGTGAATACTAGGTTATCCTGGCTATATAGCAAGAGCCCCATCTCAATGAGCAAATGATTTAAATGTACATTGACCAGGAAGGATATGACTGAATAAGATACATTATGTCCTCTCTAATATGCAATATTCTGTGGCCATTAATATGTATGTGGTCTTTATTTGTATGCTGATGTGAATGGGTTTCTATGACATTAGAGAAGGAAAACAAGGATGTGTATGAATCTGTCTGAGCTGGGAGTACATGGATATGTATGGAGGGAAGCCTGGAAAGACACATGAAGAATACTAACAGTGATTGTTTCCGAATAGTGCAAGGAAGAAACCAGACAGAAAATTTTAAATTAGAAACTGAAAACAGTTTTTTTGAAGTCAGGTTCTGGGCTTGTGGCTCAGTGGTAGAAGGCCTGCCTAGCATGCATGAAGTCCTGGGTTTGAGCACCAGTACTGCAAATTTTTAAAAATAACTCATGTGTTACTATTGTGGGTTTTTTGCATTTGAAAAGGCATTTATGCAATCACCAAAGGTAGATGCTGATGTGGAAGTCAGGAAGTGCATGCCGATAAGGGCCTGATATGGATGTCTCCTCAGAGGTCTTCAAGAGTCTGACATATTCAGAGGCAGATGCTCACAACTAGCCATTGAACTGATCATGGGGTTCTCAATGGAGGAGTTAGAGTGAAGACTGAAGGAGCTGAAAGGGTTTGTGGCCCCATGAGGAGAGCAACAATACCAACCAACCACAGCTCCCAGGGTCTAAACCACCAGCCTGGGAGCACTTAGGGAGGGATCCAGGGCTTTAGCTGAATATGTAAGAGTGGAGGGCCCTGCTGGGCATAGGTGGAAGAAGAGAACCTTGACCTCATGAAGGCTGGACGCTCCAGAGGGTGGGAATTTTGAGGGTGGGGAGGTGGGAGTGGGGGGGGGTAGATAGAGGTTAAATCCAAAAAGAAGAAGGAGGAGGGGGGGGGGGGGGGGGGGTTCCGGGGTGGGGGGGGGATGGGGTAAGGGGACAACATATGAAATGTAAATAAAACATCCAATAAAAAAATTTTAAAAAAAAAGAAAAGGCATTTATTGGAGGTGAAGAAGCACATATATGTAACAGACAAAGCAGGGTTGGAACTCAGAAAGCTCAAAAATGCCACAGTTGGAGCTTTTGAAAACCTCAGGCACATTGGGCAATGGCCTCTTTTTGTTTTTTGTTTGTTTGTTTTTTGAGACAGGGTTTCTCTGTCTATTTCTGGCTGTCCTGGAACTCACTCTGTAGACCAAGCTGGCCTTAGAAATCCCCCTGCCTCCGCCTCCCAAGTGCTGGGATTAAAGGCATGCGCCACCACTGCCCAGTTGGGCAATGGCCTCTTTTTCGTTGTTGTTTTTGTGGATTTGGGATTGTATTATCAAATTTGGGGGTGGGGGGAGAGCATGCCATCCTTGCCCTGCCTTCCATTGGAACCTTTTTGCAGGGTCATTGCCTTGCCATTACTCAAAACCAAACTGACTTCTCTTAAGTTCAGACCAGCGGGTTCCAACTTGATGGGGCATCATGGTTACTTAATGCGTTTTGAAGACAGATTTCTGGGCTCTGCTCCATTCAGTGGCTAATGATATAGTGTATCAGGGGCAGGGTAGGGGTGCTTCCCAGAATTCTGATCTTAAGGCACACTATAGTCCCTGAGAAATCCTCTTTCTGTACTGGCTTCTACTTGTGCACCTCTGGCTTCTTTCTCCCTGTGTGATTAGCATTGGTAAAAGGGAAGGAGGAAGCAGAATATGACTCATCGTGGATATCTTTGTGGAGTACAAATGGTTGAGTTTATCTGAATGGGAAAATGAATAAAGCGCAGTTTAATAGACTTGAGATTTTAGAATATGTGGTGCTTCTTGAAAGTGGCCTATTTGAAGTAGGGCCCTCTCAGAAGGAAGGCTAGTCAAGTAGCTTCCTACGCAGTGACTTGGGCCTAAGAGATGCCATCCAAATAATGGCTGTTCTACTGGTAAGTGGATGGGAAGGAAAAATCTTGGGAAGTCTTAGAATTTAGCTGTTTTATAAGTGAAGCTTTAGTCTTGGGGAAATATTTAATAATATTAAGAGTCACTGTCTTAAGTCCATTCCACATACATTATTGTTGGAATGACTTCGTCTTTGTTCTATATAAAGTATGTTAACCAGTCTGGGATGTAGCTTACTTGTAAAGGGCTTGTCTGGGCCTCTGTTCCCTCCCTAGCATTGTGGATCTCATAACTGGGTGACCAGTGAGGGTTATTAACATCCTAAAATGGTGGTGAGCAATCTCAGTTGCTCCCAACAGTTAACCCCTGGAACTAAAGCATCAACTCTCCTGGAACAGCAGTTATGGACAGTTGTGAGCTGCCATGTGAGTGCTGGGAATTGAACTAGGGTCCTCTGCAAGAGTAGCCAGTGCTCTTAACCACTGAGCCATCTCTTCAGCCCCACGATACTTCTTTATTCCCTTTGGAAATTCTCTGTGAAGCTGGTGGCCGTCAGTTAAAGAAATCATTTGCTTTATTAGTTTGATAACAGATGCTTCCATTTGGACAGAGTTTTCCTCAACAATCATTTAGCACAAGGTACTCTGGGTCTAGTGGTCAGTACGTAAGTATCCAGCTAGAAGCCAGAAACTGATAAGGAGTGAAAGTCTGGGAGGTTCATCTGAATAAGAAAAATGAATAACGCAGTCCAAGGAACTTGAAAACCAATAACAGATTTCTCAAAGCAGCAACTTTGCTCCCCTTCCCTTTTTTATTTTAATTGGGTCTCCTGGCTTAGAATTATCAACCTTGGATATGAGTTTTGAGGAAATGGTGGCTTGGTGGTTGTTTTTAAAGGATTTTTTTTTCTTTCTTTCTTTCTTTTTTTTTTTTTTTGAGAAACATAGTTACTAAGCAACCGCTGTGGCCTGCTGCTGCTCTGTTTGAGTTCAGTGGGCAGGGTCACCTCCAAAGAAGGCAACGCATAGACAAGAGCAAAACACTTGCAGATAGACTGAATATCATTCGTTGTTGTTCTGAGTTTGGGGACTGTGTTGTTTTAGTAAGGCAGGGTCTTGGGCTGTACTCCAGGCTGGCCTGGAATTTATGTCCCTTCTGCTCTAGCCTTTTGGGTGCTGTGGTTACTGGTATGAGCCACTGTGCTAGACTTATTCAGGTTCTGTGTACAGTTCTTTGATTCATCATCACCAAGGAAGTACTGGTCAAATCTCTTGCCTGCATGGTTCTTCCCTGAGTGAGTGAGCTAGAAGGGAGGGCCTGGAAGGAAGGAGCAAGAAATGATCCCTGATTCAGGGGTTAGAGGCCAAGCCCTGAGGTAAGGCAAGTATCCTGTCTCTCTGGGCAGCCCAAGGCTTCTATGACAAATCAGTTACCACCCTTTACATTTAGATTAGGACAGCTTATTTATATTGATGTGCCTTGTAAGTCTCAGAACAGGCACAATGTCCAGCTGCTGTGTCCCATCCCCCCCCGCACCCCGCCACCATTTAATAGGTGAGTCAGTGAGTCAACTGCTTCCTCCAGGATTGTAGAGACAGGAGTAAGTAATGAGGACAAATCTCAGTAACACTCAGTGCGTGATGAATGAAAGAACATGCGAATTTAACTGGTTGGCTCCATTGATACAGTGAAGAAAAAGGAAGTCTGAGAGGAGAGGATTTATGTGACTTTTAACTCCACCCGGTCCTCACCTTGGCTTCTTCACATTTCCCTTTTCTCCCAGCTGAAGGTCAGGTTGCTTTACCCAGGGAGCTGAGGGGGGGGGGCAGGTGTTGGAGCAGGTGTCGTGCTTTCTCCCACAGAGTCACACTGACTAGGTGGGGTTGCTTCTTGCCAGCCCCTCTATGGTGCATAAAAATGCTTTTGTGAAAAATTTCCCCTGGAAATGTTTTTAACCAGTTGCTCAATTGCCTTTAAAGTCAGCTTGTCACTGAAGTCTGCCTTGTTTTCTGACATTTCTTTATCGTATGCCTCTCAGTATACCCCATTTTCACAAAGCAATTATAGACCTGAAAATGTTGTGTAAGGAGAGCTCTAGATTTAATGCTGGACAAATGGCTGCAGCTTGTTTCTTTTTAGACTTTGTACTGGGATCTACTATATCTCCACTAAACAAGTCATCCTGGGCAAACTGTCCTCCTTACCTAACAGTGATTGAATAGCCTCTGGTCCTTTCCAGCCCCCCTGCCCTGTGTCTCAGGGCCATCTGTTCTCCACACTCAGCTTTTTGGGAAAGTCTCCTTGCCCATCTGCTCTCCTTAGGCCTTAGTGCCTGCTCTAAAGATTTATAAAAGCTGCCCTGAACCTCTTTCCAGTTGTTATTTTTTAAGGATCAATGAGATGTTGAAGAAGATAAAAGCTATTTCCATTTGACATGCCTAAATGCAACTCTTTTTTGTTTCTAGGTGCTTTTTTTTCCCCTTCTTGGTGGAGAGGGTTGGTCTGTCTTTCTCAACTTGGGGGAGGGACTCTGCTTATCAAAGCAAAGATTCCACCTCCTGGCTGCTTTGAAGCCAAGTGTCCTCCTGACATTTTGGCCGAGGGTGTGTTGGCCCAACGAGCTCCTTGGGTTCATTCTTTTCTCCGTGTCTCCCTGACAGAGTACAGTCGCTTTGAATCCAAGATACATGACTTGCGAGAGCAAATGATGAACAGCAGCATGAGTTCTGGGTCTGGGTCTCTCCGAACCAGTGAGAAGAGGTCCTTGTATGTCAGGTAAGCTGCCCTCTGAGCACCACCCGAACCATTCTTGTCTAACTGGTAGGGTGGGGATTGTGTACTCCCTGCACTAAACCAACACTTTGTACCTTGTGCTCGCAGTGTGGATTTTATGGTCACTATCTCCTCCCTTTTGTGAACTGCTTTCTTCCTTTTCACTCACAAATGAGTCTGTCCAGGAACTGTTCAGTTTGCTCTAAATTGTAAGACTATTAGGTGATTGTTGCTAGTCAGCATTCTAATAACACTTGAAAAGTATGTTACTTACAGTCTGTGCTTTGAGGGGAAAAGTTAGTATCTCCTTCCACATATGCATGATAGACATGAGGATTTGTGTCTGAGCACATCAGTTATCACAGTGTCCTGGTACAGGGCCTCTTAAGAGACCCAAGAGCTGGCAGGTTGCTGCATTCTGGATGTTTTGCTATATATGTTCCTGTCCCCGTCTCTCTACCCGCGGCACGTGATTCATAGGACAAGATGGCGAATGCACCCTAAGAAGGAAAAAGCAGGGACAGCTTATTGTTGAAAGGTATGTAGTGGCATTGTCAAAGACTGAGCTTTTGACCCTTGAAGGGTCAAAGTATAAAACCTCCAGTTAGCAGACTGATAAGGGAACACTGATCTTTCTTAGAATTAGGGGTAGTTTCCTTCTTCCTGCCATGCTCTTGAGCACCAACAGTCTGATCACCAGTACTCTAAGGTCAGCTGCCTTACGGAAAGGTGGTGGGATCACTCCCCAGAGCCAGTAGTCTTCCCTGGCTTCTTTAACTGGTTGAACATTTTATGGTGGCCTCTGATACTTGCTAGAGGCGGGAGGGAGAGGCCAGTTGCCTGGTAACGTGACAATTACTGTGTCCTTGGGGTGTGAAATGACAGTAGCTAACTGATGTCAATGCTAATTGCAGCTCTCACGTGCTCACTTTTCTTTTTCCACAGTTAGTTGTCAGTGACCCCTCTGCACAGGGAGACAGCCTAGGGAGCACTCTGCATCTGAGGCCCACTAGACTCTTTTGAGTTCTTTTCTAAAGTGAACCCTGCACTCTGCTCTTTGTGGGTGGAGAATGTTTGCTGCATTCACCTCCTGCTGGCAGTACAGAACGGGAGAGAGGCTTGGCAAGGCCCAGCCATCTTTCCAGTCTCCTTTCTGGAGAAGAAAGGCCTGTTGGTGGTCACTAAAGTTCTTGCTTAGGATCTACAACATGGACAGTGGGTCTCTGATGTGGGGGAACCATCATGGGCTGTCACCCCCAAAAGTGGGTAATATTTATGTGACTTGGTCAGGATTGTTCCGTTCCATGCTTCCAGCCCCCGCAGATGTGGCACTTCAGTGTGCGTGGGAAGCTCTCTTTAGGCAAGACAGTTCCTTCAGAGAGCTTTATTTTTAGATCTCTCCTCTCCGCCTAGCCTCTGCTAGTGCTGCCCCTGCCTGGGTAGAGGAACTGGGCACTGGCTCTTGATGTGGAACACCCTTCTGTGGCTCCGGCAAGGTATCCACTCACCTGGATTCTGGGAAGGAAGGGAAAGACCGTGACTCTCCTTCTAGTGAATCCGTTTTATATAATCTGCTCCTAACCTTGGCTAGATAACTTTGTCCTCTGAGGAAAGTAGATATGGTTTAGAATAGGAACTGTTTGTGATCACTAGAGGCAATCAGGGGAAATGCTGTTTTATGGTGACAGCTGGGAGTGGGAGCCCTTTCCTGGGTTAACCCCTTGGCCTGCTCTCTGTCGCCCAATACAGTCTTTGAGCTTATGATCCTCTTCTCAGCTTTTTGAGTAGTAGGGACGCCTACTAGTTGTACAGGCCTGCACAACTAGTTTCAGCTTGTTTCTTACCTTCTTAAAAAGAAAAAAAAATCCATTGATACCAATAGTTCCCTAAACTATTACCTCCTCTCTTTCTCTGAATTCTGTGGCAGGAAATACTAGTTCCCTAAAAGACTACTCTGACTGTAGAAAAACAAGTCCTTTAGTGAAACTAGGCAAATACAGGCATCAATATAGGAAAATGGGCTTCTTTTTTTTTGTGAATGTTGTACTCAACAACTCTAAGCCTTCATACCTGTGTGCGTATATGCATGCATATGCATGTATGGGGGTGGTGACAGCTAGGCAGACGGCCCATAAGCCCAGGATTTCTCATTGCTTCTGTTTCCCCAGTACTGGGATTGCGAGCAGGCCTGTACCATCATGCCTAGCATTTTTGGGCAGGTGTCAGGGATTGAACTCAGGTCCTCATGTTTGCCCAGCAAGTACTTGTCTGACTGAGCTGTGTCCCCACCCCCAAGAATGAGATTCTTCACTCTTTTTAGTGTCCAGAAAAAACTGTCTTGGGCAGTAGGCAGTATCGCCGCCTAGCAATGTGAACAAAGGAATATTATTTGCCGAAGCCTAGCCTCCTAACATTCAGGCTGGGGAATTTTGGAGTCACGTACTCCCTGCCATCACTTCTTCCAGTCACTTCTTCAGTGGCTTCACATGTTGGGAGCACCAACTTTTCAGCCTGGTGACATGACTCCTGAGCAGCCCAAGAAGCCAAAGGAGCCTTTGGCAGGGATCAGCAGTGACCTAGTGGCCGCCATATTCAATGATTGGTTCACTGGTTCTTCCACACCAGTCTGAGTTCACCCGTGTTTCTAAGGCATTTGCTTGCTGCTTTAAAGGCTCTGTCTGCCTTGCTAACTGTCCCTAAATACCTCCTTAGCTTTGGGCCTGAGATGGCAATACCATTGCTTTTCATAGCTTTACATCATACTTTTGTATAAATGACAGCCTCAAACGTGCATAGCAACAACCTGATGGGCATGTGCAGAAACCAAAGCTGCTCACCTCATGCCTCTGACAAGGGGCATATTCAAACTGGCTCCTTCCCTCCTTTTAGCGTTCCTTAAGTTAATTTCCTTACCTTGTCATGTGGGAAAGGGATTAGATTTGTTCTGTCACCCAAGGCATATTTCATTCAATGTAAGGATGAAAGCGCTCATAATAAAAAGTCTGAAATGGAATGGACTGCCTGCCTCTTGAGAGAAGATACTTGATTTTTTTGTCACTGAAGGGGTGACGTTTTGCCCTGGGCGTTGTACCTGGGCCTGTTGTGTGTGCTCTGAAGCTTTTAGTAGACTGCTGGCATCTTCAGCTTAAAGGGAACCCAAGGTCACCATGCATCATGACCTTTATTATTCTCTTTAAATGGTTTTTAAAAGCCTTTAAATAACGGTACATTATGATCCCATTTTGCATATGAGAAAATCGAGCCTGGAATGAGACAGCCAGGAAACTCCCAAACTGGAATGTGAACTGAGTTGCACTGGCCTTTAATAAAGTGTAATTCATTCAGTTTCCCCAACTCCCTGACTGATGGAATTAGCTGGAGTGCTGCTAAAAAAAAAAAAATAGATCCCTAGCTGTGTCTTCTAGAGCTTCAGGTCACTGTGTATAGTGATTGTTTTTCTTTTTTGGTCATTGTTGCTACTGTTTGGTCAGTTGATCGGTCCGCCCAGTACTCAGGATTGATTGAGCCTAGGGCCTCAGACATGCTACCATTAGGCTAGGTCCTCAGCCCTCTTCTCTTTCCTTCTTTTTTCTTTTGAGACAGAATCTCACTGTGTGACGCAGACTGACTTCCATCTTGAGCTCCTCCCACCCCAGCATCTCAAGTAGCTGGGATTACAGGCCTATGCCAGCGGGTCTGGTACAAAATGTGTTTTTAAGTCAGAATGCTCAAGAATGGCCACTTTATACTGTGATTGACACTTATTTTTACATCAGTGGAGCAACTAAACATTATGTTTCCTGTTCTGTGGAAGGCAGTAGTGCAGAACTAATAACTTGAGCCTGCTTGCTGGGATAGATTCAGGGAAGCGATGGTCTGCTTCCTGTCCTCCTGCAGCTGACTTTTACCCAGAGGGTGATGGGGTGATGTGGCTTCATTCAGTAGAGGTTTTAGTTTTGCTCTTCTCTCCCCTCCCCTCCCGTCCTCTCCCCTCTCCTTCCCTTCTCCCTCCCCTCTCCTCCCAAGGATCTATCTCCCCTTTGTTTACATGGGTTTGCAAAGCTATTTTGAAGGAGGTAACCCCCTCTCACAACTGTAGCAGGTAAAACCATAGGGTGCTGCAGCTGTTCTGAGCACAGGGGTTTGGGGAGTTTTCAAGAGGAAAGGTAACAATGTTTGGACACTGGCAATTGGCTTTAAAACCACCAGGAACGAGAAAGCCCTTTCCTCTCTTTACTACACCAGAACCATCTCTTATTGGGTGAATGTGAACAGAGCCTCTGTCTGTGCCCAGCCTAGGGCTTTTGTTCTGTTACTGTGGTGTTTGCTGGACTGGACCACAGAAATCACCTCTCATGCCACTGGCTCACAGTGTGTTGGCTAGATGTTTGATTTACACCATTTGCATGTGAAGGCAAGGCAATGCTTCTGAGTAGGTTCAAATTCCAGGCCTGACTTTAATTTTATAACTGAATGAATGAATGAATGAATGAATGAATGAATGAATGAATGAATGGCGTAGGACTCTAAAGGTTGCCCAAAAGGCTCAATTGTGCAATTGTAGAAGTAGGTTTTGAAAGTCTGTGCAGACTCATCTGACTGTATCCTTTGCAATCTCAGGACAGCATTCTGGCAGTTTAGGAATTTTGGCCTCCTGGCTGGCCATCTCCCAGTCTTCTTCCCACTCTAAAATGGAAATCCTGTTGAGGCATCTGTAGTTTTGGTTCAGTTAGTATATTGGCTTGGTCATCAGAAAAGACTGGAGAGTGCTTCTTCTGTCAACAACAGGACACTTTGCTCAGGGTGGTGTTCTTTGAAGTTCAGCTTGATTTAGTCTTTAAGCTCCAGTAGGGGATGAAGATGGTAAAAAGAAAATATTGGCAGGCTTCTCTGCCTGACAGAATTGTAGGTAGTGACAATATTATTTATTTTTGCAGGGTTAGGGGTCAAATTTAGAGCCTCACATGTACTAGTAAGCACTCTACTGCTGAACTGAACTACATACCCAGGCTGTGTTAAAAGCACCAGTAAATGTATGGAAGTCATTGGTGCTACCAGTGGCTGCTGGAACTGCCTGCTTCCAAGTAATAGTGCCAGTAATCATTCCCTTCTTCTCAGCATCTCAGGAGCTGTAAGCCCTGCACAGTCTCTTATTATGGATTGTTGGTCCTTGAATGTCTCTTAAAATTCATGGTTGCCCTTTAGGGCCTAGCACTTTTAAATAGACTAGAGATAAAGTCGCTGACCTGCTCCTTTTTTGAAGGTGCATCAAGATTCCTGACTCTAGTAGCCACATTTGGTGCTACTCTTATGATCCACACTCAGTGTCCCCTGAAAATTTGGCTTTAGAGTTTTAGGTTGTTCTTGGAAGGTGCTGGAAAGTTTAATTTTCTACTAAGGTCAAGAGCTGATGTATAACTCCTGCTTTATGGTTTTCTGTGCTCATATTATGCCAACCAGGCAATAGATAGGCTGTCCAGTGTTCAAACTATATGTGCCCTTTAACATTATAGTGATAACCCAGACCCCAGCTTCAAAGGAAGGGGAACACAGCAGAGTACTGAGGAATAATAACTTGAGGGTGTTCTGTGGGATAACCTGGGCTCATCACCCTCCACAAGCACTGAGAAGAGCTTACTTGGTGATCTGCTATGAAAACTCAAAAATAATCGTGCAAGAATTAAATTATAATAATAGAAATTATAATGGAAGGCTGCTACTAAATGCCTGGAATATATTACAAAGGAAATTTGGGGTGTGCGGTATCACAAAGCAGGAGAAACTTGGGCTGGACCATGGAGGATTTGTTCAGGGGGCTGAGGGGAACAACACAACCCAGGCAAGACAGGTGACCTGTAGGTCAGGAGGTCAGCACAATCCTGAGTTCTGTGGAAGCAGCCCTTTGCCTTCTAGACTATTAGTACTAAACTGTTGTTATTTGCTCTGTTGGGAAACCTGCCTAACCAGTTCCCTCCAGGGAGTTGATTTTCATTGTGTTCTTGCTTGTTAAGTTTAAGGTGCCAGAATGGCTGTGCAAGGTGCTTATGACTTCTTTGGATCTTTTATATGCAACCCTCACAATTTATGATCTGAACTACAAAGACTCGTGCTAGGTAATCTGTTTGCTTAAAGCTGACTATATCCTTCTTTCCCTCCTATTAGAGAGGGGTCAGCTGAAATGAAGATTTAGCAGTCTCCCAGAACCGTATGCACGACCCCTGTGGATGGGCACATGTAAGATCTCTTTGAAGATATTTAAAAGGTCACATCTAAAACAGTATAGCTCCCAAGACCTTTGGAAACATTGTCTCCTTAGAGGAGCAGGCAGTGGTCTTCAATGCTGGAATGCTGAAGGCCAGTCTGGGACGTGAAACTGGACACTCCTGAGTCTGTCCCACCTTGTGCTGATGGAACAGCAGTGTGGGGTTCTTTGTGCTATTTCTCTGTTTTCCCAGGTTTTATTGTGTAGTTTCTTTAAACAATTCAATATTTTTCTGGTTTGCCCTTGATGATAGATAAGTTGTAGGGGTACCCAGGGTCTGCCTCACCTTGGGGCTTCTTAAATACACAGCCATGGCTAAGAGGCTGGGAAGCTACTTTCTTCTGGTTACACAGAGCACTGTGGCTATGGACTTGTGAGAGGAACTATTTCTGGAAGCTTTGGCCTTGCATGACAGTGTTTCTCAGTGACCTCACTGGTCCTTAATTTAACCTTGACTTCATACAGTTTTTTTTATTGGGCCAACAAGATGGCTCAGTGAGTAAAGGCGCTTCTCATGGAGTCTGGAATCCTAATAACCTGACTTTGATTGGCTGGATCCCACCTGCAGGTTAAGGCAGATAATCAACTCCACAAAGTTGTTTCCACAATGTGCTGTGACATTCATGGCCAACAACAATAATAATAATTGAGGAAGAAGTTAAAAATTCTATTATGATTCAGAAGGAAAAGGGGTTTCTTGGACTCTTAGTCTTCCAACACACCTGTCCTTGGGTAAGCTTACTTGTACACACACATACATACACACACACACTGCAGCTCTTTTTATTACATTCTTTTCTTAGGTGTGTGAGGACAAAGGTTTAGCTTTCTTGTTTCCTTCCTGCTGTCTCTTTGAATCAGAGATTGAAGTGGTTCTGTGTCATTTGGGCCTTGCATATGGTAAACTTCAATTCTGGGAACTAGTGTCTACCCTTAATTCCCTTAGGCTAAAGGTGGAGAGGCTTGGCGGAAGGAGGTGCTTAGAATAAAAGGCTGAACCTGTCCCTTTATTAGGACTCTAGGCTACTTGGCCAACTGTCATTGATAGAAGGCCACAATTTTTTCTTTTAATTTTTTTGACATTTTCATGTGTGTGTGTGTGTGTGGGGGGGAAGCATGAATTTTGAACATTTTTACCCCCATTACTCTTTCTTGTTCCTTTTGTGTGTGACCCACTGAGGTTAATTATGGCTGCTTGCATGAACACTAATAGAGGTCTTTACTGGAGCTTGGGAAACTTTTCAATGAAGAAAATGACCCCTCTTCCAGCAACCATGTTAGAGGTGCACTGTTTAGATTTTTAAACATTATGTGTGTGAGTGTTTTGCCTGGTACCTGTGGAGGTCAGAAGATAGGGTCAGGTTCCCTGGAACTGGAATTATGAATGATTTTGACATCTAAGGGCCCTGGTCTGATGGTTGCCTACCACACAGTGCTGAATGATGTCCTGAGTACTTCTAGGTCTGGCCTTCATTTGGAGGATATCTTCTAGTTATTAGCATATCAGAATTTCTGCAGGAAAGGGGGAGTAGATTTGGAGAAAAAAAACATTGTGGGTTTTGAAAACAGACCAAAATCAGGACAAAGGAATTATTGAAGGAAAGACCCCGGCTCATTAAGTGCTAGAGCTAGAAAGAAGCTTCAAGAATATCTAAGAAATTTCTTCTTTTAGACAGCAAAGTGGACAGAGTGAACTTGGAGGCCCCAGTGTTCTGCTGAGTTCTTTTCCTATTGGCAGCCCTGCTTGATAGAAAGGGAGATTCTTAATTCATTGTTTGGGTTCATTACTGCACATATTAGTTCAGAATTTAAAAGTGAAATATCATGTTTGTATGTCCTTAACAGTCATAGCTTACAAGCACTGTCCATCCCTTTCTTTGATATAGCCTTGTCCATTCATTCATAAAGCTGTCAAACAAAAGCCAAACGGAACAGGTGCTACTTTTAATGGGAATTTGGAGTTATATAACCTTTTGACTTTGTTTGCCAGGGAACTTAGAGCCTCTCCTGAAGTAAAAGGCTCAAGCCTGTACTTAGTGGAGCTGTTTCTCAAATTCTCCGTTAATCGACTTACATTTTTGGAAATTGTAAAGGGAACACATGCTGTGGTTATAAAACAAAGTGAACACTACAGTGCTAATGTGGCTTTCTTGCTGGCTTGGATCTCTGTGTGTTGAGTGTTGTGCAGTGCCTGAGCTCATCTCACAAGTAGATGCCATCTAGATTTTAGTCAAACTTTCAGATGTTTTAAAATGATGAATTATTGGATTCTTGGCACCTAGAAAACTCATTTGTATTAATTTGTATGTCCCCTGGTTGCTATTGTTGTCACCAAAAGGTCAAGCCCAGTTCTTTGGGTGCTAAAATACACCTTATGTTTCTACACAGGCAACTCTCTCATCTGTCTGTCTGTCTGTCTGTCTGTCTGTCTGTCTATTTGTCTATCTATCTATCTATCTATCTATCTATCTATCTATCTATCTATCTGCCTACCTACTTACCTACCTACCTATACTGTAATCTACCTCAGTTCTTTTATTTGGCTTTAGTTTTGTTTTCAGTTTTTGAGACAGGATCTTACGAGTTGTCTTACTTACTTTTTTATTACTGTGACAAAACACCATGACCAAGGCAGCTAATAAAAGAAAGCATTTAATTACGGATTTGCTTACTATTTCAGAGGCTTAGTCCGTGGCCATTGTGGTGGGGGAGCATGGCAGCAGGGAGGGAGGCATGATGCTGGAGCAACAGCCAAAAGCTTACATCTGATCATCAAGCAGCAGGCAAAGAGAGCTGACTAAGAATGGCAAACCCGGAAGCCCATCCCCAGTGACATACCTTTTCCCACAAGGCCACACCTCCTAATCCTTCCCAAACGGCTCTTACAACTGGACCAAGCAGTAAAATATATAAGCCTACAGGGGCCATTCTCATTCAAACTATCATACTATGCATGTCATGCTCATGATCCTTCTGCCTTAGCCTCTCTGGAGCTTTAACTACCAGCCTGTGTCACTACACCCAATTCCTGATTCATTTTGGCATCTTTCTATTTCCCTCTCCAAACTTCCAAACTAATATGTGCTTAATACTAATTCTGTTCTTCTACTTCAGTCTTGGAACTCCTAATGACATTGTGTATTTCTCATCAGTTAGACTTACGTTGCTCAAGCTTGTTGGTCTTTGTAGAACAGCTGATAGATGCCTGCCTTGCATTAGGTTGCATAGAACTCAATTCATTTCAAATGCATTGTTCCTGTCATATAGAGCTTGGAAAAGACCTTGTAGACCAAATGCCTTATCTGCTGGTCTCTGCCTCTGCCCTTATTGCTAGGAGTGCATGCATTGTGAATTAAAGAGCTTTTGGTTAGAGCTTGGATATTTTCATCTTCAAGTTGTCTTGACACCATTCTCAAGAGGGTTCTGTTTCTATACCCTGTCATTCATCTGGGCTTGTACACATGGAGATATGGTATTTTGGACTTGTAGCTTCCTGATAAGTGAGACAACTGGAATGAAAATAAAGTCTTAGTATTGAGTGCTGGACAGTCCCCTGGCCCATGTGCACTGTTAAAGATGAATGAGAGAACCAGGCATGGTGGCACATGCCTTTAATCCCAGCACTGGGAAGGAAGAGGAAGTTGATCCCTATGAGTCTGAGCCCTGCCTACTCTACATAGTGAGTTCCAGGACAGCCAGAGCTACATAGTCACATAGTCAGACCCTGTCAAAACAGGAGGTGTGTGTGTGTGTGTGTGTGTGTGTGTGTGTGTGTGTGTATGTGTGTGTGTGTGTAGAGGTAGCCCAGCAGTTAAGAACATAAGCTGCTCTTCCAGAGGAGCTGAGTTTGGTTTTCAGCATCCAAGGTGGGCAGCTCACAACCACCTGTTTCTGCAGCTGTAGGAGTTCCTACACCCTCTTCTGGCCTCTATGGGTATCAGCATACGTATCACATACCCTTTAACACACATGTGCATAAGTAGCATGTTACTGAAGTCTCGTGTTTGTGCTGACTCCACACCCTTAGTTACCATGGGATGAGATGATTATATTTATTTGGAGTACTTGTTCCTGAGCAGGAAGCTCTGTTGGTACATGGTAGACTAGCTTCACTAGGACCTGAACTTGGGAGCTTTGCTTTACATTTGCTTCCAAATCTCCTCCTCTCTCACATCTCACTGCATTTTAGGGTAGAGTGCTAGCAGTGAAGCAGGTCCTACTTTTGGCTGTGTCTAGAAGCTCGGAGAAGATAGAATTTGTGGAAGAGTTTCCCAACACGCACACACACATACACACACACAAATTGGGGCCCAAAACGAGGTGCCATCTCACACAGTCTCTTCTTGTGTGCTCTGCTATTAGGTTGGCTCTCTTTTGATATCCTAGCTGGTTGCCAAATCTCCCAGAATTCCAGAGTAGGATAATTTCTCTTTACTTTTTATGTCTGTTTCAGGGCCCTGTTTGATTATGATCGGACTCGTGACAGCTGCCTACCAAGCCAGGGACTCAGTTTCTCTTATGGTGACATTCTGCACGTCATTAATGCCTCTGATGATGAGTGGTGGCAAGCAAGGCTGGTGACTCCACATGGAGAAAGTGAACAGATTGGTGTGATCCCTAGTAAAAAGAGGTGAGCTGTCAAGGTTTTTAATCCCAGCTTTTCCTGGCTTCTTGTTCTCATTCTCTGTCTCTGTCTATATCTCTGTCTCTTTTCTTCTCCCCCTCCCTCTCTCCTCTCTCTCTTCTTCCCTACTCCTCCCTCTTTGACCTTCCCTCCCTCTTTCTCTTCCCATCCATGCTCTGGTTGCTTTGTTTTATGAGACAATGTCTCACTCTGTAGCACAGGCTAGACTGGAACTTCTTTTGTAGCCTAGACTGGCCTTAAACTTGCTGCAGTCTTACTGCCTTTGCCTCCTGAGTGCTAGGAATTAGTAGTGCTCCAGCACACCAGTCCTTGTGTTTGTCTTTGCTTGCCTGTCATACTGTGAGTTACCTGAGAGCCCTGTGTATGCCTTCTTAGGCCTTTTGGAATAGTCAGTACTTGGGACATGGTACTCACTGAATGAGCCAGTGTGGTGGTTGTTCCTGCCACAGCCCATTGCTGGGACCTTGTACTGGCAGTAACTAGACTTCTTGACTCCCAAACAGGGTTGAAAAGAAAGAGCGAGCTCGATTGAAAACTGTGAAGTTCCATGCCAGGACAGGGATGATTGAGTCTAATCGGGTAAGTGAGGACCCCCACCCTCCCAAGGCAGTCAGCCAGAGTGTAAAGAAGAGTGAGAGGCTTGGAGTTTGGGTTGAAATACAGGAGAACTGGGAAGCATGAAACATTGTCTGTTAGTCAAAGACTGGCTCTGTCCTGCTAGGAAATTGCCCTGAAAGCCCACAGTTAGTGTGTGGGCCTGCTATTGGGTGACTGGCTCTGGAAGGGGTGGAGCTGGCTGACTTGGCGGGGTAGATGAAACCAGTCCTGGTTGTCTTCTGGCAGCAGACCCTGCCAGAGCTGTGGAGACCTTGAGCAGAACCTGTTGTTACCATACCATCTTGCCAAGAAGGTCAGCCCCAGAACATCTGCCTGCCTCCAGACAGCACGGGACAACATCACACATTTCCTTTTATGAGCTTTGCAGCAAAGGCCAAGGAACTTGAGGAGCAATAGAGGGAAGAGAGGCATGCTGACTGTATCAGTGACAGCTCAGGGCTATGTCTAGGAGGCAACAGTGACTTTTATCCTGTAGGAAGGTCAGTGAGTGATGCTGGACTCAGTAGAGCCTCTAACATCTACATCTCCCTCTTACCATCATTTCATTGAATCTCATAGACTCCATTTGTGAAAGATGGTCTTTTATTTAGCTCACCATTGTCTCCATTTTAGTTTTTCTTGCATGCTTTAAAATCCATTGTTGTTTTTTTTTTCTCCTTCTGTCTTCCCCTCCCCCTCCATCTTCATGTTCTTTCACAGTCGATCAAAACGAAACGTAAAAAGAGTTTTCGCCTCTCTCGAAAGTTTCCATTTTACAAGAGCAAAGAAAACATGGCCCAGGAGAACAGCATACAGGAACGTAAGTAGCAGCAGAGTCCAGAGAGCAAGCAGACCATTTGCAGCCCTGGCTTCTTGTCCTTAGTTGCCACTTCCCTTAGAAGGAGATGGTGGCCACCCAAGCATTTGTGTGCATATACCCACTTATTTGTAGTCATCATAGAACCTGGCCTGCACAGAGACATGTTGGGGCTTATTTGTCCAGCTCCTCACTCAGATTGAAGTGTTGGAGGCTCCGAGGCTATCCCAGGCACCTATGTTGGAAGTGTAAGACAGAGCTGTGCTATTGTGATAAGGAATGGTTTTCAGCTAGTGTCAGGGTTAGGAAATGGTTTACAAGAGGACAAGTTCAAGGCACTAAGTGTTGCTCTCCTGGCTCTCACCTCTTGTGTTTTCTTTCCCTTAATTTCATTCATAAATGTTAAAAGAAGAGCCTGTCCCTCCTCAGATCCCTAAGATTGGGGCTGCTTCTGGAATGCTCATGTGTGTATCAGCACACAGGACACCCATATGATTCACAGCAGGCTTCCTATTATGCCAGGGCACCCCCAGAGCCAGTTACCACAAGAAAACCTTGCTGCTTATATGAGTTGATGTGGACACAGTGTTGCTCAACATTATCTAAATAAAGATTTATTGAGAAACACAAAGCTGAGTTGGTAGGACAGGCTACAACACTGGGCTGCATTAGGAACCAATTCAATCCTACTAAATCTCTTTACTCTACCACATGCCTCAGAAACAAGTTGCTCTGACAGTATTCTTGAACACCAGGTCAGGTTTGTCCAGTAGGTTCTCATTCATGTCATTGTGAAATTGTAAATTGTAAATGTCTCATTTATCAATCATTCCTCCATCTTTCATGGAGCAATCTTGTCATCCAGAGCTATGGGGTCCGACAGGAGTCTGACTAGTTTGGATAAAAAATGGCCCCTAGTAGGCTTACCTGGTTTGTATAAGATCATGCTATGTATGGGTTCTGACCACCCATAGTAACCCTGATAAGAATGGCTTACTGTCCAAGGCTTGCTCAGTGACGGGGGATAGAGGAGGTTGACTGGACTTGTGAACAGTGGGAGCTTAAGACAAAGATCTGAGATAATGCTGCCACAGTTTACTAGATCAGTCCTGAACCTCCCCAAGGAGCCCAGCCTGGGACATGTCACTATTTAATGACCTAGCCAGTTAGGGGTACCCATTGGCCAATAAGGTTGCAACTTTTTGGTACCTGTTCTCCAGAAACAAAACTTAGGGAAGTTCTGTACACCATACCACAGAGAAGTTTTTTTATGAAGGGCTTGGACAGACTAAGGTATAGTATGGGGAAAAGCTCCCAGGGTAATGATAATTCTTTCTGCATATAGTTGGCATATAGACATGTCTCTTTCATACACCAATGGGAGATGTGTTGCAGGGGCAAAGCAGAGACCCGGCCTCTACAATTACACATTTGGTCAAAGCAGGTACTTTTAAGCCTTGGAGTGTTGCCTGCCATGTGCTATGGGTATGTGGGCTGTAGACTACCTCAGAAAGCCTGTCTACTCCAAGGCCTTCTGCCTCCAAGCTGAATAGCATAATGCCAGACATCTTACCTGACGTGGGCTATTCTTTCTTCGGCAGATGTCTTCATCTCACTGTAGTTCTAAGTCTTCATTGGATACTCCTATCACTAATGCTCAACTGCCTCTGTATTCTTCCTTCCCTTCGTTGTTTTTCTCTGTTGTTTTCTCTTTTCCCTGGTTTTCTCCATTTCTCCCCTCCCTCCCCTTCCCTTTCTGTCTCTGTTGTCTGTGAAATCAGGACTTCCCTGGGTTAAGTGACGATTATTATGGAGCAAAGAACCTGAGTAAGTCAAACTTACACACCATTAACTGTATCTGTGGCATGAATGGAGTTCACGGGGTGGGGGTGGGGATGTAGGGGACATGGGTAAAAGGGAAGGGTGAGGGAGGGTAGTGTTTGTGAGACCCTTCCCCATGGCAGGAGGAAATCTGTGGCTCCAAATGGTCCCTGGTATTCTAACAAATCTCTAGTATTCCTGTCTGCGTTCTTTGTACACCTCTGGGTGATAGTGGCCCCATAGAAGAGAGTTAGGTCTAATTGCATGGTCAGGGCGAGTGCTCAGCTGATGTGGAGCTTCCTGAAGATCGTGGGGCCTGCTGGTTGTGTTTTCTCCCAAGTAACCCTATGCCAAAGAGTTGAGCTTGGGAACCACAGCTTTACTAGTTCTTCTAACCTAGTACGGGGTGCTAACTGGGGATGGGGTGAACAAACTCCACATCTGAGCGGTCTTGGGAGTTCAGGTGGTACCACCAGGCCAGCTATCCATAGAACATCTCTAAGAAGCCCAGCTGCCCTGCTGGGGCTAGCTCACCGCTGACTGATTCCTATCCCAGAAAAGCTCTGACCGACATCTCCATTTGGAAAAATTTCCAGAGTGGATACTAGGAGGACCTAGGTACAGGTTCCTTAGCAGCCGTCCTTGCTCACTGCAAATCCAGAGTACAGCCTTCCAGGTGGGCTCTGTCCACATGTATTGTCCCTCAATAAAGGATAACAGTGGAAGACATAAGCCTGTCCTTAGGGGGAACTCAGGGCCTAGCCACGTGTGACAGACAACCCAGCAAGTCCTTGGGGAGGTATGCACAGCATATTATGGTCCTGGCTGAAACGAGCAGCATCTCTCCATAGTTTGGTGTGTCTGTGTCTCATTTCCATTTGCCTGCTGGTCCTTTGAGAGGGCTGCCATGTCTGTGCCTCCTGTGAATGCAGCCTTTTGCTTGAGCTTTCTCCACCCACACTCCAAGATGGGCAGGTCCCGACTGTCTGTGATGGGAGGGGTAGCCTGTCTTCCTTAGTCCTACTGGCTTGTTGTTTCTGTGTATTTGACGTGTGTCTTGTGGTGGATCAAGGTGTATCCCCTTCACTGCTGAAGCCAAGTTCTCCTCAGCATTGGTAGAAGGAAGGGCTGTGGGTTGCACCATAGTTCAGAGTAGTGTTCCTGGTGACTGTTACATCCATTCAGTGATGAGCCTCTAAGTTGGAGAGTGTCACACAATTCTGTACCTTTGGTGGCTCTGTCTTGGGAGAAAATGCGTGAGCAGCAGCATGCCTAGGCTTCTCTCTTTGACCGTCCTTATCCATTTCCTTCCTGCCCATTAGCCTTAGGAGATGAGTTCTGAGACAGGATTTGGAAACCATCCAAATTGGCTGGCATGATTCAGATGAAGAAAATGCTATGAAAGGAAATAAGCCTTCTAGTGCCTATGGAGGGACTTGGCAAATTGAGTGGGCTCTGGGGACATGGAGGAGGTGGCCAGAACATCAGGATTGGAGCTGTGCTTCCCAGTTAGTGGCCTGGATGTGGCAGGCCTCCTGTGGCCTGACTTGGTTGGCAGCTCGATGTCTCCCTCCTGGCGCATTTGAGTTTGTGCTGCATGCGACCTCTCAGTGGTGTGTTCTGAATTGGAGTCTCTTTTTTGTTGGCTTGCAGAGGGAGTGACATCCAACACCAGTGACAGCGAAAGCAGTTCCAGTAAGTGTGTGTCATGCCCCTGTGTCCTGTAGCTCCCCCATGTCTCCCTACCATCATCATTCCAGTGTCCACCGCTACCATCGCTGCTCAGAGGCTGCTGCTCCTTTTAGCCATGTATACTTTGAGCCCCTAGAGATGCTGTGGCCAGCTCATTCACCTTGTGGGATGGAATTTGTAGAATAGAGAGAGAATAAGCCCTACAGCTCTAGCTAGGACCTGGCTTGAAACCATCCCTGGGGTACTGGGGAGGATAAACTGCCACTGATTAGGTCCCTGCCATGGGCATGTAGGCTGCTGAGACTACCAGCTGTACAGATTTGCTCAGAGACCAAAAGTAAAATGGCTTCTGCCTTCCATCTGCCTTTCTGGGCTCCTAGGACCACCTTACCTTCCGACTGGGTTACATAGTCAGGAAAAGAATTGCCCCAAATTCCTTGGGAGCTCCTCTAACTACAACATTGAAGCCATAGTTCAAATCTCACAAGCTCTGGGGATACTGGCCTTTGAGGAGCTGCAGTGACTAGAGGTCTTTAAAATTCCACCGGGAGTCTCAGACTCAGGAGCTCTGTAGCAAGTATCCTGTGGCTCCATGCAGCTCTCACTGCCTTCCCAGAACTGCTGTCAGCTCATTTGGGAACCGTAGGCAACCAGCACCAAGTGTCTTAGTGACTTTCTTAGGAAGACATCGTCATTGCCAGGTCACGTGAGGGTCCACTATGAGCAGAAAGCAGGTTCAATATTGCTCTTAAAGGATACTGGGACCTTAGCTCAGATATGCACCACTTTCCTAGATGCTTCTTAGAGGTATGAGGTTGGTAAATAAATAGACATTTAAAGGGGCATCATTAGGCTGCAGCTTTGGAGGTTGGGCAAAGTGTCTGGACTCAGGTAAAGTGACTTTGCAAGTGTATTTCAACGAGTTGGAGCTTTGCTGTGATTCTTCCCAGAACAAGGGGACTACTGAATATAACCAATTGTTACCTATAAGAAGTAATTCCCTAGAGCTTGGGGTGGTTTGGTGGAGACTTGACTTCTGGGCCTAGCCCCATAATTGGGCAATATTTCACTGAATGAAAACAGCCCAGCCCAAGGCTAGTGAATGGCTCCTTAGCCTTCTTGCCAACAGAAAGTGAGACTGTTTTGTGGTGGGCGTGGGGTGTGATGAATGCTGTACACGGTCATCAGATCATAAAGTGCTAACATGTTTCCCTTTTTGCAGAAGGACAAGAGGATGCTATTTTGTCATATGAGCCAGTGACACGACAAGAAAGTAAGCCCCCTTCTGAGAGTCTCGCTTTTGTGCCAGTCTCCCGGTCATGGGGCTTAGTAAAGAGGGTAGCTTGGGGGAGCAGTGGGGAGGAGGCCTGGCAACATCCAGCCCTTGGCTCCTCCCTAGCATCGCTGGGTGGATGACATGCTGCACACATATCTTGGGATACTTTTGCCCACTGCTAGGATACCTTCCAAAGGACAGGTGGATTCCAGAGCAAAGCAGGAGAAGGCCTATTCCAGCAGAGGCAGTTGTTGCTGCACAGGCATCCCACCCTGGGCATCTGCTTTGCGAAAACCTTGCTTAGTAGCTAGGGTCTGTGTGGAAATTGCTCCTGAATCTGTTGGAAATGGAGATGCTTCTGATTTCAGACTTGCCTGAGACTTTTTTTTTTTTTTTTTTTTGGTTTTTCAAGACAGGGTTTCTCTGTATAGCCCTGGCTGTCCTGGAACTCACTCTGCAGACCAGGCTGGCCTCGAACTCAGAAATCCACCTGCCTCTGCCTCCCAAGTGCTGGGATTAAAGGCGTGCGCCACCACTGCCCGGCTTGCCTGAGACTTTAGATTGTCAAATTTAAAGGCTCTTTGAAATCTTTAATTAAAAGCCAGAGAATAGCCGTAGTTGCTTCACCTTGTCTGAGTGGTGGCCACAGAGCCTCTGTCCTCGGAGGCAGGGCAGGTCTTCCTGTGGGACCTCTGTTCATTGTCTTGTACTCTCCCTCCCCAGTTCACTATGCCAGGCCTGTGATCATCTTGGGCCCAATGAAGGACCGAGTCAATGATGACCTCATCTCTGAGTTCCCGCATAAATTTGGATCCTGCGTGCCACGTAAGAGCCCAGGCAGACCCAGATGAGTGAGGTTTGGTACTCTGGGAAGTGCTATTTTTTTGAAAGTGTCTAGGATCAGGGCCATTTGGGACTTCCTGGAAGGCAGTAGGAAGTAATGGATACCCCCAGAGTAAGTGGTATTGGTAGGGTTAAAGTCCAACTTGGCTGCTTGCCTGATGCTATGGAGTTAAAATTTGGGTGGTAGTCAGGATTAAGTTTACAAATGGAGAGACCCATCATTGTTTTGGTTTTTGTTTCCTTGTGGTGCTGGGAATTAAACCCAGGTCATTGTACACAAAGTGATTTGAGGAATCATTTTTTAGGGCTTCTTAAATGCCAAGTATTGCATCTCTACCAGGCCACATGTCAGGAAGCCCCACCTTTTTGGTCCATATTACCCTCAAGGACCCTGTGTATAATATCTGGAGTTTGGAAGAGGAAATAGGCTGGACAAAATCTTTCCAAGTGTTTTTTTTTCATTCATCTGAAAAATATTGGAGTAGCCTTGTGTCCTTCCTGTGAGAAAGGACGAAAGTGGCTTTTAATAGCCCAGATCATTGCCTTTGGAGCACACAACATTTCCTTCCTTCTTTCTCCTTCCTTCAGATACCACCCGGCCTCGGCGTGATAACGAGGTAGATGGACAGGATTACCACTTTGTGGTTTCCCGGGAACAGATGGAGAAGGATATTCAGGACAACAAGTTCATTGAGGCGGGCCAGTTCAATGATAATCTCTATGGGACCAGCATCCAGTCTGTGCGGGCAGTTGCAGAGAGGGTAAGCAAAGAGGAGGTGGTCTGGCTATCCTTGAGGGAAGGCCCTTATAGACATAGCAGACAGCTTCACTAATCTGTAAGGTGGTACTTTAAAAAATTATTTTTATTTCATGTGCTTTGGTATTTTTCCTGTATATATGATGGTGTGTGGGTGTTGTATCCCCTGGAATTTGAGTTCAGATGGTTGTTCACTGCTATGTGGGTGCTGGGTATTGAACCCCAGTCCTTTGGAAGGGCTTCCAGTGCTCTTGACCTCTGAGCCTCAACCTGATCTCTAACAATCATAAAGAACCATCCCAGAAACAAGAAACTTGTGGGACCTTTTTGGGACCTCTAGGATGTGTGTGTCTGGGTTCTTCTCAGGCTGATGTTTGGGTTACTACTGGCTTTCTTGGGGACCTATAGCCAGGAACTGTATGAGCTGATGCAGTCTACTCTTTCAGGGCAAGCACTGCATCTTAGATGTCTCCGGCAACGCTATAAAGAGACTGCAGCAAGCACAACTTTACCCCATTGCCATTTTCATCAAGCCCAAGTCCATTGAAGCACTTATGTAAGTGTCCACAGGGTTCAAATGACCCTGGAGAGGGAATAAAATAGATTTGCTGGGCAGGGGCAGCACCCAGAGAAAGGCTGAGACCAACTCTGAGTACCTGCTGTTCCTCCTGTTTGGGGGCCTAGGCATGTTCCTCCTTCCCAGTTGGGCTTTTCGGCTTGGAGGTTTGGAGGAGGGAGTTAGCCATGGTCTACTTTAAGGTAGCTGTTTAGCAGATTTTCAGAAAACCTAGACCATTTTGTTGCGTTAAGACATAGGATCTCCCTTGGAAATGGATTGCTACTGTGTCTTTGGCAGGGAAATGAACCGACGGCAGACATATGAACAAGCAAATAAGATCTATGACAAAGCCATGAAACTGGAGCAAGAATTTGGAGAATACTTTACAGGTAAGAATCCGGAGTCCTCTGAGAAGGCCAGATGCTAGCTCAGGGAGACTTAGAGCTAAATGCCCAAGGAGCTTTACAGTCACTGAGCACGGACCTTTCCCCGGCACTTAGGTTTCCAGTCAGCCAGGTTCTAGCACAAGCCACACCCAGGCATAGCTTTTGCTGGTTCCCTTGTTTAATCTATTTGCATGTTCTGTGAGATTACAGATTCCTTTGTCTCCTCCCTCCCTGCTCTTCCTCCTGAAAGTTTTTGCCTCACATGCTTTGGTGTTGATAAACGTTTGTTGGTGGTTTCTTAGTGTGGTGGTTAAGTCGTCGGTCAGTCTGCATGTGTATACTTTATGAAGGTCAGTTCTAAAAGTGGGGAAGATTCCCTTTAAAGTCCAGCACTAGGTGTACGAGAGCAGGCTGGTAGTGAGTAAATTCAAACTCATAACATTGGGTTAGCCAAGTAAAGAATTTGGAAATTATTCACATACCATGGGTCTTTGGAATCTTTTACCATCCATATGTATGCCCTTGTTTGCTGGGCTGACCTCTGACATAGCAGATGTGATGGCCCCTAGGATCTCTGCCTCTTGCCAGAAATTGTGGCTTTCTGCTCTTCCCCTGGATAACTGGGATTTTCCAAATCTTTGAGTGAAACTGCTTTAGAATTAAAGGCTGCCAGCCCATGGCAAAATCAATGGGAGCTTCCGTGTCTGGCACGCAGTGGGTACTCAATAAACATCTTTCCAATCAGCACACTGCCTGTGCATGGCTAGTCTCACTGTCTCACTGACTCTGGCAGTTGATGTCCAGCCCTGGGTTCTGGGCAGCTAGCCAGCCATATATATACTTCTTCTCTGAACCCTGGGCAGATAACTCAAGAAGCCAGACCCCATGCTTCTGTGAGCATCCATTATACCCTGGGGACATCATAGGAGAGTTGTTACTAGAGGCAGGATGGCCGGGACTTGGGGATACTATTATGGACCACAGTGGTAATTTTTTTTGTTCTCTCTTCACTTTAGCCATTGTACAGGGTGACTCACTGGAAGAGATTTATAACAAAATCAAACAAATCATTGAGGACCAGTCTGGGCACTACATTTGGGTCCCATCCCCTGAAAAACTCTGAAGAATCCCCTCCAACCATTCTCTTGTGAACAGAAGAAATCAAGTCCCTCTTCCCTCCTTCCTCTTCATTCCTGTCCCTACGGGGAGAACAAATGACTACTGTTCTTGTCCCCCTTTTTAGATATGTCAAAAATTGAGTTTTCTAGTCCTGTTCTTTTTTAAAAAATGTTGTTTTGTTTTGGTTTATTTTTTGGGATGATGCCATCTCACTCATCACGTGACCGTGCCCATTCCTGCATGGACCTTTCCCACGCGCTAGACAGGTGCAAATCCATCAGAGTTGTTGTTCTCATAAACACCCAGCAGAAGCGAAGAGAAGAGAGGAGGACTGATGGAAAGACAGACTCTGGACAACTGCACAGCTTGTGAAGTGAGCGAAACAGCCCACGTGCTGAGGTGCTCCTGGGCATTTCTACCCTGGACTGCTGGCTTGCAGCTCTGAACGGTGCAACGTAAAGGCTACAGAAAGTATCTTATTTATATATAGATATATATATGTAATTTATATAAAATATATAGAAATTATTATATATATATATTATACACTCTTCTATAATATATATATATATATATTCACATACATTGGAACTAGAAAATCTATGGAGACGTCCATCAATGGTACTATGTTATTAGAGAAATGCTTTAATTTTCATATTCCAATCAGATGACATCTTATGTTCCACCTGGTTGGGAAGGGGTTGACAACGGTAGCAAGTGCTATACCAAAGC
Organism: Grammomys surdaster; assembly: GCF_004785775.1. Lineage (NCBI taxonomy): Eukaryota > Metazoa > Chordata > Mammalia > Rodentia > Muridae > Grammomys > Grammomys surdaster. The sequence goes on along the minus strand of NW_021604642.1, from coordinate 718,360 downwards.
ACTTGAATTTGGTCATTCTCTTCAGAGCTAAGGTTTGCTCCAGGTGGGGCCAACCTACAGCATAAGAGAAGGGGCTTTGGCTGGGAGCTTAAGATTGGTGACTGAAAGCAGTTGCTGCCCCTGCAGGGCAGTCATTCCTGTGCAGGAAGAGAGAATGAATGGCTAATGACGCTCCGGATGAAATCGCCTATTGTTTTATGCCGCCTGATGTGTCTGCATGAGAGGTTTCCTTTTTGTTCATTTTTAAGCTGCTGTTAAACCAAAACCATGTTGTGCTACTGTGTCAGCCTTTTCATTATTCCAGATTTTACTTTTACTATTTAAGTGAATGCGTAGAATCCTATTTGCCAGTGTTCTAAAGGCTTGTGAGGTTCTGAAGGAGCCAGGCCTGGGCTACAGCAGTAACTCAGGCCTGGCCATCCAGTCAACAGAGGGAAAGCAGGGGCTGGTGAGGGCAGAGAGTACAAGCTGGGGTTCAGAGTTACCATGCTGGACTTAGCTAGGGGTTCCTTCATGGAGCCACTGACAGGCATAGGGAGGTGCTTGCCTTCCGGCTCTGTGCTAGGACAGTGGAAGAGCACCAGGCTTGGCCAGCCATGTAGTGAGTTGGATTTGGGTTCTTTTATTTTGCAACTGCTCCATTTGCCCTACCCCAGCCCCCTCACCAACAGCTGGTAGCTTACTGTTTCTTCAAGAAGAAAGTAGATTTTAATGCTGTAAATTTGAGCTGTAGAGCTAAGACTCGCTTACTGGTGAGCTGTGAAATCTTGTTGCTTTTTTCCCAGAGTCTGATGGCAGTGACTGGTCCAGGTAGTTTTCCTCCCACAGCCAGTGCAGGCAGCAGGTGTGGTCCAGGCCCTACCCCACCCCACTATGCTCCTTTGAAGCCAACGTGCCTCCCTCACCTCCACACTGGAGGGATGACGCAGGGGAGAACCTAGAATTGCTTGGCTCTCAACTGGGTTAGGACCATTGCAGGTGACACAGTGTTGAGGACACTTTCCAGCACTACCAGCCACATTCAGGAACTCTGTTCACAGGTATCCTACCAGCATAATGAGGCTAACTGTGACTCATGGGGCCCAGAGCTAGAAGAAAGAAAAGGCAGCAGCTTTCTCTTGGGCAGTACACTGGATTGAAGGCAAAGAGGAATAAAGCGACAGATGATTGTGACTCTCGTGAGGGAGGGTGAGCAGGGAGTGTTAATTCTCTGATGGTAACTAACAAGTGTGAGCAATGCTCAGCCCTCCCTCCCAGGGAAGAAAAGCAAAGATTCAAAGTAAGCATGATAATAGTTGGTTTACCAGTGTTCCTTCCAAGGAGACATATATTTTTTAATAAATGATAGTTGCAATGAACAATGGCTCAGAGACCTTCTTGAAGTAGTCGAGTAGGGTGGTTGGGGCCCAACAGCGGGAAGAACTCAAACCAATGTTTCAGAGTGCTGGGGGAGGGGCGACTGACCAGGCAGTCCTTGAGAAGGGTGTGGCCCTGGGTGGTACTGGATCCTTTGCTAAAACTAAGCTGAAAGTGTATACTGAGGCTTCTACCCTGGCCTAGAAGCTGCCCTTAACATTCTCAGCTGGGTAGGGGCCATGTCCTTGGTGGCAAAAAGCTGTCACTTTTCTCAAAAATTCCGTATGGTGGAAAATGCCGCCGTAACAAAGATGCATGTAGAGAAGCAGGGGCAGCCTGCCATCCCAGTACGGAAAGGGATGGCAAGAGAGAAAGCTGCCTGCCTGCCTGCCAGCTCCTCTTCCTACAATGGAGGTGGGATGGGCCTGGCCTGGAGAGGGTGCCAGTCATCCTTGTGGCCCTCAAGAGCTGGGAGAAGGGCTTGAAGCAAGTATTTCTGACTATGGCTGATGTCACGCAGGCAGCTCGTGGGAAGAAACCTCAAGTGGTGCTGCCATAATTAAGGTACACGAGTGAAAGCTGAATGGCTGAGCCACCACCCTAAGGTGTGTGGGCTGAGCCCCAGGAAGGATGCTTGCCCTCTCTCATTTGTGGGGTGTCATGGTATACACAAGAGCTTGCCTCGCTGTATTCTCTTGTGTGTTATAAGGTAACCCAATAAAGGGGAACCCCTAAAGAGCTCTGTGGGGCTGAGGAAATTCACTTGGCTTGTAAGTGCACTATGCAGAGACTGTCTTCACAGTTGATGTCCCGTCTACAGGAAGTGTACAGCTGGAGGAAATTAAGCCCCAGCACAAGAAAACAACTGAGTAACTTGAAAACACCAAACAGACAGGCCCCCTGGTGTGTGGGGCCAGACTGTCAGCAGAGCCTTGTCTCTGTGAAGAGTCAAGTGGGATCCTCTCAAGTCTGCTGCTGACTGAAGCCAAGCCTGACTAAATTTTTTCATCTCTAACAGGAAGAACTCAAAAATATTCACAGTTTGATGCCTATGACTAAATAAAATACTTGTTCAAACAAACACAAATTATCAACTTTATCCTACTTTGAAAGTGCTTTCAGACATTAGCTAGGGAAAGCACACTCTTTACCAGAAGCGAGCACAGATATTGAGGGGCCAAGTGTGAAGCTAATAAGGACACAGAAGAATGCAGGGCTGAGGACTGAGCCCGCCTGAGAAGGGATCTTGGGCTCAAGCACAGCAGGCATTACTAAAGGCCACCCATCTTTAGTGACGGGACAATGCCTGCTTGGTTCTAAGCACTGTCTAAGGCAAGGGAGCAGTAAGATGAGCAGCGTTCACCTTTTCAGGGTAGCCTGGACTGAGCAGAGCCCTGCCTTAGAGGCCTCTTTCTTCACATGAATGGCCTGTCTCTGCTTAGTCTTGCCACTCCTCAGGTTTGGTCTGTTGGCATGGTTTCCACCTGGCCTTCCATGGCTTCTATTCCACAAATCTTTTTTTATCCATTCAGTAATTTCCTTGGCACCTCTAGGACATAATATTGTCATTATGAATGACTTGGGACACTCAAATCCCAATTTCCTCAAAAGCTTCTGCTTCCATTGCTTCCAAGAGAAAGCAAAACTAGCTCCTGCACTTCTGGATTCCTTCCCAGAGGTGGATACCCGTGCTCTGTCAGAAGCTAGAACTTCAACAGTGACACCCCAAGTATGTTATATATGCAGAGACATGACCACTGGGCACAATGACTCCCTCTAGTGGGTTTTTCCAGAGGGCCACTCCCTCTTCCCACAGGGAGATGGAATTGACCTCTTCTTTTGTGCATTGTCATCTGTCACCATTCACACGTGTGTTCCTTCATCAAAAACATCTGTTGGCAGAAACATCTGTAAAGATGTCTTATTCTCCATTTTTCAGGCAAGGAAACTGAGGCACAGTATGATTGTATAGTTAATATGTGACAGAGAGGCGAGCCAAACACTATGGTTCTAGTAGCTGTGCTCTCAGGCACCCCAGCAGCCTGTTCCTTTGCTGTGCTCAAAACCTTGTCCTGTCCCTGTTCATGTGCCTTTTCTCACAGAGAGCCGTCTGCTCTTTCGCACATGCCCTCAAGTGTGGCCCCGGAGAGTAAAGCAGGTGAATGAGCAGCAGTCTGTCTGAACCCTGAGGACAAGATGGACGAGACCCCTGCCTGCAGTCATGCTTTACTTTCTGATCTAGCATCTTCCACGGGGATCTTGCTCCGTTTGCTTTCTTTGTTCTTTCCATTCTCCTTCAACCACTTGATTGTGCTTAGCTCATTTCCCCTTGTTTTCACTCAGCTACCTGTTTACCTGCCCTGTGCCACATACAAGTGACAACATGTGCTCAGCTGGGGCTATCCTTTAATAGCAACTGAGAGCTGTCAGAGGCCAGCATTTACTTCTGCAATAGGAAATTCCAAGACCCTAGAAATTTGACCAATCCCTGTCCCCACTCTTCCCCAGGGGACTTCATTTTACTCTGAGCATGGCCCTCCCCTTCCACTGGCTCCCCCATCCAGCAGCTCTGGCCCTGTCCCTCTGGATGTACCACATTTCCTACCCCCAGGCTCAATGCTGACTCCTTAGGTCATCATATAGGCTTTCCAGCCAAAGTCTGTTGGATATTTATGACTCTTTAGAATAGTTCTTTGTTGCTACACCTGCTCCACCCTGTATGTGAGGAGCTGCTGCTTGGAGAGCACTTACTGAGAGGCCTTCCTCTTGGTGATAGAAAGACAAGGGCACAAGAACAGCCCTAGTCTGAAAGATCCTGGGATCTAGACAAAAACAAGGAAGAAATAGAATTTTACATTAAGGCAGAAGGCGATGAAAGAAAAGGCCAGGATGGGGATTAGAAAAGGTGCATAGGTACAGCCTCTCTGGAAGTGATATTCAGAGTGAGACCTTTAGTCTCTGCAGGAAGGAATGGGGACTGAGACAGCATTTGCTGAGCACTCTTCGATCCACTCACTGGCAGTCTGCTCCTGCAGTGCTGCCGCCTGAGCAAGGTCTCTGAAGTCTCTGTAATCTACATCTCTTCTGTTACAAAACCTTCACGCTTCAGCTGAAATGTTACTATTCATGCTAATGTCGCTGATCTTTCGAGAAGAAGCCCCCCTTTGTACCCTCCTAGCAGCTTCTGCTGACTTGCTCTTTGCATGTTAGCTGTTGGTCCATATGTACTTCTCCAACTAGCAAAATGCTTCTAGAAGGTGTATCTGGTGTATGTTTTCATAATGCATGCCCTGCATATTACAGGTGATGGCTAATGACTGTTGGAATGTCCCTTTCTGGGCCTCAGTCTTTCTTTTTTTTTTTTTTTTTGTCCCCTTACCCCATCCCCCACCACCCCCTCGGAACCTCCAATCCCCTCGCCCCTCCTCCTTCTTCTCTGTGGATGTAACCTCTATCTACACCCCCCCCCCACTCCCACCTCCCCACCCTCAAAATTCCCACCCCCTGGGGCATCCAGCCTTCATGAGGTCAAGGTTCTCTTCTTCCACCTATGCCCAGCAGGGCCCTCCACTTTTACATATTCAGCTGAAGCCCTGGATTCCCCCCTAAGTGCTCCCAGGCTGGTGGTTTAGACCCTGGGAGCTGTGGTTGGTTGGTATTGTTGCTCTCCTCATGGTGCCACAAACCCTTTCAGCTCCTTCAGTCTTCACTCTAACTCCTCCATTGAGAACCCCATGATCAGTTCAATGGCTAGTTGTGAGCATCTGCCTCTGAATATGTCTGACTCTTGAAGGCCTCTGAGGAGATATCCATATCAGGCTCTTATCAGCATGCACTTCCTGTCTTCCACATCAGCATCTACCTTTGGTGATTGCACATGGGATAGATACTCAGGTGGGGTGGTCTTGAGACGGCCCCTCCTTCAGTTTCTGTCCCTCACTTTGTCTCCATATTTGCTCCCTTGAGTATTTTGTTGCTCCTTCTAAGAAGGACCGAATCACCCTCACTTGGTCTTCCTTCTTTATGGGCTTCATGTGGCCTGTGAGTTGCATCTTGGGCATTTCAAGGTTCTAGGCTAATATCCAATAATCAGTGAGTGAATACCATGTGTCTTCTTTTGTGATTGGCTTACCTCACTCAGGATGATAATTTCTAGTTCCATCCATTTACCTAGGAACCTCTCGAATTCATTGTTTTTAATAGCTGAGTAATACTCCATTGTGTAAATATACCACATTTTTTGAATCCATTCCTCAGTTGAAGGACATCTGGGTTCTTTCCAGCTCCTGGCTATTATAAATAAGGCTGCTATGAACATAGTTGAGCATATGTCCTTGTTATATGTTCGAACATCTTCTGGGTATATGCCTAGGAGTGGTATAGCTGGATCCTCGGGTAATGCTATGTCCAATTTTCTGAGGAACCGCCAGACTGATTTCCAAAGTGGTTGCACCATCTTGCAGTCCCACCAACAATGGAGGAGTGTTCCTCTTTCTCCACACCCTCGCCAGCATCTACTATCACCTGAGTTTTTAATCTTAGCCATTCTGACTGGTGTGAGATGGAATCTCAGGGTTGTTTTGATTTGCATTTCCCTGACGACTAAGGATGCTGAACATTTCTTTAGATGCTTCTCGGCCATTCGAGTTTCTTCCGTTGAAAATTCTTTGTTAAGCTCTATACCCCATTTTTTAATAGGGTTATTTGGTTGTCTGGAGTCTAATTTCTTGAGTTCTTTGTATATATTGGATATTAGCCCTCTATCAGATGAAGGATTGGTAAAGATCTTTTCCCAATTTGTTGGTTGTCGTTTTGTCCTATTGACAGTGTCCTTTGCCTTACAGAAACTTTGCAATTTTATGAAGTCCCATTTGTCAATTCTCGATCTTAGAGCATATGCCATTGGAGTTCTGTTCAGGAACTTTTCCCCTGTGCCCAAGTATTCGAGGCTTTTCCCCACCTTCTCTTCTATTAGTTTCAGTGTATCTGGTTTTATGTGGAGGTCCTTTATCCACATAGACTTGAGCTTTGTACAAGGAGATAAGAATGGATCAATTTTCATTCTTCTACATGTTGTCTTCCAGTTGAACCAGCACCATTTGTTGAAAATGCTGTCCTTTTTCCACTGGACAGTTTTAGCTCCTTTGTCAAAGATCAAGTGACCATAGGAGTGTGGGTTCATTTCTGGGTCTTCAATTCTATTCCATTGATCTTCCTGCCTGTCTCTGTACCAATACCAGGTAGTTTTTATCACTATTGCTCTGTAGTACAGCTTGAGGTCAGGGATGGTAATTCCTCCAGAAGTTCTTTTATTGTTGAGAATAGTTTTCGCTATCCTGGGTTTTTTGTTATTCCATATGAATTTGAGAATTTCCTTTTCTAACTCTGTGAAGAATTGAGTTGGGATTTTAATGGGGATTGCATTGAATCTGTAGATTGCTTTTGGCAAGATGGCCATTTTTATTATATTAATCCTGCCAATCCATGAGCATGGGAGATCTTTCCATCTTCTGAGATCTTCTTCAATTTCTTTCTTCAGAGACTTGAAGTTCTTGTCATACAGGTCTTTCACTTGCTTGGTTAGATTCACACCAAGGTATTTTATATTATTTGCAACTATTGTGAAGGGTGTCATTTCCCTAATTTCTTTTTCAGTCTGTTTATCTTTCATGTAGAGGAAGGCTACTGATTTGTTTGAGTTGATTTTATAACCAGCCACTTTGCTGAAGTTGTTTATCAGGTTTAGGAGTTCTCTGGTGGAAGTTTGGGGGTCACTTAAGTATACTATCATATCATCTGCAAATAGCGATATTTTGACTTCTTCCTTTCCTATTTGTATCCCTTTGACTTCTTTTTGCTGTCTAATTGCTCTGGCTAAGACTTCCAGTACTATATTGAATAGGTAGGGGGAGAGTGGGCAACCTTGTCTAGTCCCTGATCTTAGTGGGATTGCTTCAAGTTTCTCTCCATTTAGCTTGATGTTGGCTACTGGTTTGCTGTAAATTGCTTTTACTATGTTTAGGTAGGGGCCTTGAATTCCTGATCTTTCCAAGACTTTTATCATGAAGGGATGTTGAATTTTGTCAAATGCTTTCTCAGCATCTAGTGAGATGATCATGTGGTTTTTTTCTTTAAGTTTGTTTATATAGTGGATTACATTGATGGATTTCCGAATATTGAACCATCCCTGCATTCCTGGGATAAAACCTACTTGATCATGATGGATGATTGTTTTGATGTGGTCTTGGATTCGGTTTGCTAGAATTTTATTGAGTATTTTTGCATCGATGTTCATAAGGGAGATTGGTCTGAAGTTCTCTTTCTTTGTCGGGTCCTTGTGGGGTTTGGGTATGAGTGTAATTGTAGCTTCATAGAACGAATTGGGTAGTGTTCCTTCTGTCTCTATTTTGTGGAATAGTTTGAAGAGAATTGGTATTAGGTCTTCCTTGAAGGTCTGATAGAATTCAGCACTAAAACCATCTGGTCCTGGGCTTTTTTTAGTGGGGAGACTTTTAATGACTGCTGCTATTTCCTGAGGGGTTATGGGACTATTTAGATGGTTTATCTGCTCCTGGTTTAACTTCGGTACCTGGTATCTGTCTAGGAAATTGTCCATTTCATCCAGGTTTTCCAGTTTTGTTGAGTATAGGCCTTTGTAGTAGGATCTGATGATTTTTTGAATTTCTTCAGTTTCTGTTGTTATGTCTCCCTTTTCAGTTCTGATTTTATTAATTTGGATACTGTCTCTGTGCCCTCTGGTTAATCTGGCTAAGGGTTTATCTATCTTGTTGATTTTCTCAAAGAACCAACTCCTGGTTTTATTGATATTTTGTATTGTTCTTTCTGTTTCTACTTGGTTGATTTCAGCCCTGAGTTTGATTATTTCCTGCCTTCTACTCCTCCTGGGTGTATTTGCTTCTTTTTGTTCTAGAGCTTTTAGTTGTGCAGTCAACTTGTTAGTGTGTGCTCTTTCCAGTTTCTTTTTGTAGGCACTTAGAGCTATGAGCTTTCCTCTTAGCACTGCCTTCATGGAGTCCCACAAGTTTTGGTATGATGTGTCCTCATTTTCATTGAATTCTAAAAAGTCTTTTATTTCTTTCTTTATTTCTTCCTTGACCAAGTCATCATTGAGTAGAGAGTTGTTCAGTTTCCATGTGTACGTGGGTTTTCCATTGTTTTTGTCATTATTAAAGACCAGTCTTAGTCCGTGGTGATCTGATAAGATGCAAGGGATTATTTCAATCTTTTTGTATCTGTAGAGGCTTGTTTTGTGACCAATTATATGGTCTATTTTGGAGAAGGTACCATGAGGTGCTGAGAAAAAGGTATATTCTTTTGTTTTAGGATGAAATGTTCTATAGATGTCTGTTAAGTCCATTTGGTTCATAACTTCTGTTAATTTCAAAGTGTCTCTGTTTAGTTTCTGTTTCCATGATCTGTCCATTGCTGACAGTGGGGTGTTGAAATCCCCCACTATTATTGTGTGAGGTGTAATGTGTGTTTTGAGCTTTAGTAAAGTTTCTTTTATGTATGTAGGTGCCCTTGCATTTGGAGCATAGATGTTCAGAATTGAGAGTTCACCTTGGTAGATTTTTCCTTTGATGAGTATGAAGTGTCCTTCCTTATCTTTTTTGATTAATTTTGGATGAAAGTCGATTTTATTTGATATTAGAATGGCTACTCCAGCTTGTTTCTTGGGACCATTGGCTTGAAAAATTGTTTTCCACCCTTTTATTCTGAGGTAGTGTCTGTCTTTGTCACTGAGGTGCGTTTCTTGTATGCAGCAAAATTCTGGGTCTTGTTTGTGTATCCAGTCTGATAGTCTGCGTCTTTTTATTGGGGAATTGAGACCATTGATGTTAAGAGATATTAAGGAAAAATGATTGTTGCTTCCTGTTATTTTTTTTATTAGAGGTAAAGTTATGTTTGTATCTTTTTTGGGGGTTGTTGGAAGATTACTTACTTGCTTTTCCTAGGTTGTAGTTTCCCTCCTTGTGTTGGCATTTTCCATCAATTATCCTTTGAAGTGCTGGGTTTGTGGGAAGATATTGTGCAAATTTGGTTTTGTCATGGAATATCTTGGTTTCACCATCTATAGTGATTGAGAGTTTTGCTGGGTATAGTAATCTGGGCTGGCAATTGTGTTCTCTTAGTGTCTGTATGATGTCCGTCCAGGCTCTTCTGGCTTTTATAGTCTCTGGTGAGAAGTCTGGTGTAATTCTTATAGGTCTGCCTTTATATGTTACTTGACCTTTTTCCCTTACTGCTTTTAGTATTTTTTCTTTGTTTTGTGCATCTGATGTTTTGATTATTATGTGACGGGAGGTATTTCTTTTCTGGTCTAGTCTATTTGGTGTTCTGTAGGCTTCTTGTATGTTTATGGGCATCTTGTTCTTTAGGTTAGGGAAGTTTTCCTCAATAATTTTGTTGAAGATATTTACTGGCCCTTTAAGTTGGGAATCTTCATTCTCATCTATACCTATTATCCTTAGGTTTGGTCTTCTCATTGTGTCCTGGATTTCCTGGATGTTTTGAGTTAGGAGTTTTTTGCGTTTTGCATTTTCTTTGACAACTGTGTCAATATTTTCCACCGTATCTTCTGCATTTGAGATTCTCTCTTCTATCTCTTGTATTCGGTTGGTGATGCTTGCGTCTGTGACTCCTGATCTCTTTCTTAGGTTTTCTATCTCCATGGTTGTCTCCCTTTGAACTTTCTTTATTGTTTCTATTTCTAGTTTCAGGTCCTGAATGTTTTTGTTTAACTCCTTCTTTGTGTTTTCTTCCATTTCTTTAAGGGATTTCTGTGATTCCTCTTTAAGGGCTTCTATCTGTTTACTTGTACTCTCCTGTATTTCTTTAAGGGAGTTACTTAATTCCTTCTTATAATCCTCTATCATCATCATGAGAAGTGATTTTAATTCTGAATCCTGCTTTTCAGGTGTGATGGGGTGTTCAGGGCTTGCTATATTGGGAGAATTGGGCACTGATGATGCCAAGAAACTTTGGTTTCCGTTGCTTATGTTCTTGCGCTTGCCTTTCGCCATCTGGTTAACTCTAGTGGTACCTGCTCTCACTGTGTAAAACTGGAGTCTGTATTTCCAGTTATCTTGCTTATTGCAGAGCTCCTCAGAGTCCAGAGGTCTCTGTGGTCTTATGCTCCTAATCTCCTGGGTGGAATAACTCCTGGGACTCAGGCCACCTCTTGGATCTGGAAATCCTTCTGCTCTGAGTGCAGTGGGTCCTCGATGACTCAGGATTCAGTTTCAGCTGCTCTGAGTGCAGTGGCTCCAGCTGCTCTGAGTGCAGTGGCTCCTGGATGACTCAGGATTCAGTT
>NW_021604642.1:637359-707660 GCF_004785775.1 Grammomys surdaster | reverse complement strand
CTCCTGGATGACTCAGGATTCAGTTTCTCCACAGGACAGGAGCAGACTGACTCTGTGTCTTCTCCAGCCCGGAGGACCAGGCAGGGGCAGAAGGGCGGCCTCAGTCTTTCTTAAAACTAAGGTTTTGGGCAGATGCTCTCAAGACTCTCCCAACTCTACTACCTAAAAGTGATTCAGTAGAATCCTAAAGAGTGTGGCTTTGCCAAGGGCTTCACAAAACATTCATGTTTTTGTGAACTTGCACTTAGAGCCAAAGAGGCAGGTGACATAAAAAGTTGTAAGAACAGGTTAGTTACCATAGGTCTTAGGGTTTTACTGCTGTGGACAGACACCATGACCAAGGCAACTCTTATAAGGGACAATATTTTACTGGAGCTGGCTTACAGGTTCAGAGGGTCAGTCCGTTATCATCAAGGCGGGAACATGGCAGCATCGGCAGGCATGGCTCAGGAGGAACTGAGAGTTCTACATCTTCATCTGAAGGCAAACAAGAGAGGACAGGCTTCCACATGGTTAGGAGGAGGGTCTCCATAGCCCACCCCTACAGTGACACACGTCCTCCAACAATGCCACTCCTCCTAATAGTGCCACTACCTAGACCAAGCATATACAAACCACTATACCATACAACCAAACATCACTTGTTGGCAGGCTAGGGGCTTTCCTCTAATAAGGAGCAAGGGTACAAATGACCCTGGGGCTGTGAGCAGGGGAAGTGTTTCTATTGGCTGGCAACGGGGTCAAATTCCAGAACAGATACAAAAATTAGAACGCTTTGGGTTAAAATAGATTATTTGGATTTTATGAAGAAGTTGTACTAGGGAAATTAGGGAATGAAGGTGCCAAAAACCTACCCATATGTCTGCCTTTGGGGAGATTAGATGGTCCTTAGCTTGAATGGGGCTACTGAAGCAGCAAAAAGTTGACAGAGTAGCAATCCTGGGTGAGATTAACCAGGTTTGAGTCCTGCCCCCCAGTGTCCTGCAGCTAATGAGGGGCTCGGTTTGTCTTTCTGGTGGGCTTATAGAATATGGGTGGGGGGTAGGTACAGAGTATGACTGACCCCAAAGCAGCACACCACCAAGCAGTCTCTTCTCAGGATGAATGATGGCTTCTCCATAGATATATAGGTGGAATCACCTCTACACTAGACTGTTATTGCCTCCAGAGACCAGGAGAATAACATACAGCTTCAAGGGAAGCATAAGAAAGAGTGGCTAGAATCTTAGGCGAGGTTCCAATGGTCCTCCCCACTTCCCCTTTTAGGAGGGAATGTCAACAGATCTAGTCTGGAAGGTGTCTTGCAATGAGTGAGCTGCTTTGATAAGGATGATGATAGCTCCAACTCCACCCCTTCTAGATCTTTGAGTCTTTCTGCTTCAACCTCTTGCATGTTGGAGGGGCTGACATAAATGACTGTTTTCTTCCATTTGGCCACTATGCTACAGCAACAGTCACTTGTTCTTGAGTAGCTTGACTGATTGTGCCTCTATAGTAGCTATTCACTGCAAAACAAGTGTTCTTCAAGGCTGAGAGCAGCAATATCTATGTGCATAAACACACGTGTTTAGGAGGCACTAGGCAGGAACATATTTAACAACCGTTATTTTCCCACCAGGGCCTATGACCTCCTTAGCCACAAGTTTTGTTCTAGCTTATAGTACCAGTTATAAATTCCCTCCTTTGGAGCAGGTCTTAAATCCAATGGGAAAGTTACTGGTCACACCCATGACACTCTGTGCCACTGCTGTAGCAGCTAGCAATTTGGGCTACAGTGTAGGTGACGTAGTATATAGGGTTAACAGTCTGGAAGCATTGATGACAATTCTCTCCCAGAAGACTGCAAAATGCACCTTCCAGCACAGTGAAAGCTAGCCAACTGGGAGGGAACTTTCAGCTCTGTCCCAGATTGTTTTCCTTCTTATGTCCTGCAACCAAAGCACTAACTATTTTTGGCAATGGAAGAGAGGGTCCTTAAAACCATCACATTGTGGCATACAACCAACAACAATAGCCTTTGTTGTTTTGAGGTATTCTAGGGCTTCCCTGGCCAGCAAGTCAGGGTGGTAGCCCATTCCTGGCACTGAGCTTTTTCAATTAATAATCTTATGGCTTCTGGGAACATTTTTCCCCCTCAATGCAGAGTACTTTTGGTCATTCTTTAGCCACTGTTCTAACATTTACAGGTACAAACTATTGTAGTGTTTTCTCAATTACCCTGTTGTGTATAATCTGAGCTTTACACAAACAAAAGCTCCCAAGAATCATATCTATGCCTAGCGTTTACACCTTATATGAACTCGTTTTCCATGCTTGCTAATGTCGGTGCACTGTCTTTGGGGTGATTTTCTACATCTTCAAAATACTCAGAGGTTAGTTAGCACTATTCCTAATCAATACGATGAAATCTATTTATAGAGATTAGGCAGGACCTCTGAAAGTTCACTGCTGTTCATGGTACCAAGTATCAGTTGATCTAGGAGTCAGCACCTAAATGGGTACTCAAGAAAAATATTAGCAATACACGAAAAGATCTCATCTCTTTTGTCAATTGTTTCATCAAAAGAGCAAAGATTGGAACAGTGGCATGATGGGAGGTAGGTACTACTTATATAACCTATAATCTTTATATTCTACAATCTATAATATGTACATCTGTAATCTGTATCTCTCGATAATCAGTCATTCTTCATAATCCACTTTGTTACCTCATCCAGTGGTGCTGCCGTGGGCACCCACACATCACTCCAGACCAAATGGGCTTCATGGGGTGACTCAAGCTGCTTGGCTTGGTCCAAGGTCAAGAGGGAATGAAGCTGCACTATCTCATGGCTTGCTCAGTCTTGGCTGCCCCCCTCCAGGGGAGGGCGTCTGACAGGCACCTTCTGACTGTATCTGACGTATATTTTGACACCTTCATTCCCTAATTTCTAGAACAACTTCATGAAATTCAAAGAATCTATTCTAACCCAGAGTTCTCTGTCAACCACATCTGGCTGCTGAGAGGGGCCTGGACTGGGTGTCAATCTCTGCCCTAGCATAATATTTTTTGTAGGAAAGAAATGTAGAGAGCTTACTCTGGGGGGGGGGATAACTACCCACTCCTGGGACACACCATCTTCACCTGTATCGTTTTTATCATTTATGCCTTCTATGAACTGCTCTTTAGCCTTTAAAAGCCTCCAGAAGCTCACTAGCACAGCATTTGGCTGTCATTTCCCACCCCACCCCCCTTGGGAAGGCTAGCTTGACACAAATCTTGTTATACTTGCCTTCAAATAAGTCAAACAGACCTTTCTCTTCGTCCTTTTCTTTTTCTTTTTTCTTTTTTTTGGTTGAATCATCTCTGTGTTGTTTTACCACTTTACAATTTATATGTCAGTCTAAGCCACTCAGATCAGCCAGAGCCAAAGCCACTAAAGTTCCTTACTGGTTCCAAAGTCCATATTGAATTAAATTCTTAACTCTGGTGATCAGCGAGCTGGGCAGCAGACATCACCCTTGGCATTCTCTCAGTAATTCCGGGCTCCTCTGTTGCCTTCCAGTCACTGATATGCATGGGGACCTCAGCCTGTGATAACTAAGTGTCCCTAATGGCTCACCTGAGCCAGCCCATCAGTGACTGATTTCCCTCATACTGCCTGGGGTTATGCAGCTTTGGATGGATAGTTATATTTTTCAGTTTCTATTACTTTCAAAGCACTGTCATCCTACATGTTCCCATGTCTGACAGTCTCATAAGCCAGGCTGTGAAAGCCTCTTTCATTCGTTTGTAAAAATTTTTCCCTTAACTCAAGCAGCCCCGGTGGTAGGTGTTCCCAGATTTTCATAGTTTTTTTTTTTTTTTTTTTGTCCTGGGCCATTCATTTAAAGGCTCCAGTCTGCAAGCTGAGTCCTGGATTTTCCCTTCCTCTGTAATAAATGTTGGAGCTAAGGGCTAGCTTGTATCATATGTACCTCATCTTCTTCTTTCTCCTTATACAATCCTTCCCGTGGTTCCCAAGGCTTTAGATCACAGGAAGGGCTCTCTAGCATAGATATAACTTATGCTGTCCTTTCCTTGCACCCTGCTACCTTTAAGAAACAGCAACACATGGCTGGGGCTGGGGCTGGGGCTGGATATAGCTTCAGTTGGTAGAGTGCCTAGTATGCACAGTACTGCATATTGGGCTCTGTGGCACATGCCTATATGTCCAGTACCAGGGATATGAAGATAAGATCATAAGTTCAAGGCTACGTAGGGAGTTCAAGGCTAGCCTGGGCCACATGAGACCCTGACTCAAGCAAGCAAACAATAAAGCACAAGTCAGCACCTCTACGTCATCCTTCCCTTTCCCAGTTCATAAATCAGAGGCTAACGTGGAGAATACTATCTTTTTCTTCTTGAAATTCCCCCTTACATGGTCAAGTTCTTTTCTGTGATAATAGCTGCACCTCAGTTGCATGTTTTATCACCCACCCATACAACTGACACCACAGCTCCTTCTAGGAACTGTGATATGTTCTCTAGTTCATCAACTATTTGGGGAACATCCAATTCATCAAGTAGGCAATTACCACCACAGCAAGAAGGTATACCCTCCCATTCCACATGGGGAAAGGTAGCTGCGATGGTTTGTATATGCTAGGCCCAGGGAGTGGCACTATTAGGAAGTGTGGCCTTGTTGGAGTAGGTGTGGCCTCGTTGGAGTAGGTGTGTCACTGTGGGCATGGGCTTTAAGACCCTCATCCTAGCTGCCTGGAAGCCAGTATTCTGCTAGCAGCCTTCAGATGAAGAGGTGGAACTCTCAGCTCCTCCTGCACCATGCTGCCTGAATGCCGCCATGTTCCTGCCCTGATGATAATGGACTGAACCTCTGAATCTTTAAGCTAGCCCACATTAAATGCTGTCCTTTATAAGACTTGCCTTGGTCATGGTGTCTGTTCACAGCAGTAAAACTCAGATGACTTCTGGATGCCCCCTGTGGACTCGCTACTGTTACAGGGATCAGTTTCAGTTATGTTTCAGCATCTGTTGAAGGGGCCACGTCACACACTCCCAAACTTATTTTTGATTCTGTCATGTCTCTATTTTAGGTACCAAGTGTTCAGGGACCTTTTTCTAGGGAGATATGAACAAATGCCTACTTCCCCTAGATAAGATAACCAATCACAAACCAAAGTACAAATTTTACCAAAGTCCAGTTTGGTGAACTAACAAGTTTATTTGATGTACTTATAGAAGCACAGGTAAGGAAGGGATTACTTAAGGAACATTGGTGACCTCAAAACAGACACATCATGAAAAAGCCTCAGCCCAGCATGAATGAGGATATCTCCATGGTTATAGAAATGAAGTCTAGCTTCCTTCAATGAGTCTGTCACACTGTGTATACTGTCACTTCCTGAGACCATAAGACCATATGCAGCTGAGGCATGATTGCATGCAGCTGGCAAGAAGCTGCAGGAGGATGTGGCTGAGATCTCAGGTAAGAGTCTAATGACCCTTCCACCTCCTTCTAGATGAAGCATCAATAAACGTGATCAAGGGTGGCTTATGGATAATCACAGCTTCTCTGAGGCTGATAACGGCTGTCATACTCAGAGGTCACTGTTCTACAACATGTGGTGTCTGTCTTGTATAAACTACGGTCTTGGAAGTAGACAATCACACAAATGTGTTCTGTTAAGTTCTGTTAATTGAAGGCTCAACGAGTAACTGTGACAGCCTGTAAACTAGCCTTTCTTCTTCTTCACTCTCCTTTCTACAATTTACCCACGGTTGTCTAGGTTAACATTTTTAGGAGTCATTTCTGATTGCTAATTAAACTCCGTCAGTGGTTAAGTTGGTCCTGACTCAGAAAAGAGCAGCTTTTCCCGACTCTTTCTTTTGGATGCCTCTCAAAACCTAAGTATGTCCAAAAACAAATAAAACAAAACAAAAAAAAAACAACAACAAAAAACAAAACAAAAAGAAAAAACAAAAAACCCCACCTAAGTATGCTTTTTCTGATACTTTGGGCTTCCTCAGTCTTTCTCAACAGGTCCCATATTAGTTATTTCTCCGCTGGCTGTGATTAAATGCCCTGATCAGAACAAGGAAGGAACAGTTTAGTTTGGCTCGTGGTTTCAGAGGGAGGGTCCATAATGGTGAGAGAGGTAGCAGGTGGCCAGAGCAGGAGGCAGAAGAACAGCTCCAACTGCAAACATGGGACAGAAAAGGCAAACTGGAAGTGAGGTGGGCTATGAGGTATTAAAACCTGGCCCCAGTGACATACTTCTTCTAGCAAAGCTGTACCTCCTGAGGGTTTTACAATGCAAACTCAAACAAACTTGTTACCAACTGGGAAGCAAGTGTTAAAATACATAAGCCTACGGTGGGGGAGCGTCTCACTCAAAGCACAGCACTCCATTTTCTTGCCCCCATAGCCTCATAGCCATATTACGATGCAAAAATGCATTTAGTCCAACTTCAAAAGCCCTCATACTATTTCAGTCTCGATGCTATTTGAAAGTTCAAAGTCTCTTTTGAGACTCAAGGTACACTTTTAATTGTAACTCCCTGTAAAATAAAAAAAAGTCACCTACTTCTAGCACATAATGGTAGCAGAATATGCACTACCATTCAAAAAAGAAGGAATGGGGCGACAGTGAGGACATCTGACAGTGAGGACATCTGACAGTGAGGACATACTGGACAAAGATAATGGAACCCAGCGGGGCAGACCCAAATCCTGCAGTTCCATCTGTGGTGCCTGGGACTTCACCTTTAGAAGGCTTACATGGTCCCACCTTCCTGCTTTGCTTCCTACAACACACGCCTCTTTCTTGGGCTGGTCCTACTCTCTGTATGCAGTTGTTATTGACAAATGTCTTACAGCTCCGGCATCTCCAACATCTTGCGGTTTCCACTACAATGTAGGTCTCACCTTTGCAGCTTCATATAACAGCCTCTCAGGCTCCTCTTCTTGCAGTGACCCCAGCATTGCCACACTTCGCCTGCCCTCAGTGGTTCTCTAAAACTGTAGAAGCATAGCACATGGTGCCTTCACTCTTGTTCTTCTCATGCCTCCAAAGCCTGTGGATGGCACTGTCATGCTTGAGTGGACCTTGAGATGGACCTTGGTCCCTTAAGTCATATTTGCAGTAATGTTTGTATGCTGTTTTCTGGGAGCAGAAAACTCACTAGGCCTGTTCCTTTCACAAATTAGAAGCTTAGCTATGTGGGAATCTGGACTTGAGGGCACCCTTGCCATTGTTCCAAGGCTTGGTGGCACTAACCTCCCTAACAATCACAGTCTCTCTCAGCACAAGTTGTAACATTAAGCTTCTTAGTGGTCTTTTTCTGTCCAAATTGTACCCTTTTGATCTCCTTCTACCCCAGTTGCTCTTTACATTAACACTCAAATAAGAGAAATCAGTCATCACAACGTCTTCATTAGGGTGCCTGTTCCTGTGATGAAACACTATGACCCTAAGGAACGTGGAGAGGAAAGGGTTTATTTGTGCTTCCACATTATAGTCCAGCATCCATGGAAGTCAGGACAGGAACTCAAGGTAGAACCTGGAGACAGGAACTGAAGCAGAAGCATGGAGGGGCACTGTTTACTGGCCTGCTTTTCGTGGCTCGCTCAGCTTGATTTTATATGGCACTCAGGACCACCTGAGGGTGGGCCCACATCAACCACCAACCAAGAAAATGCACCACAGGTTTGTCTACAAGCCAATCCAGTGCGGACATTTTCCTCAATTGAGGTTCCTTTTCCCAAAGTGACTAGCTTGTGTAAAGTTGACGTAAAACTAGACAGCACAATTGTCAACTTGACACACAGACATATCACTATTCAACCAGAACCATTTCTTTCTCATTTATCCCTAAGATGGTATATTTAATATTAATAACATGATACAAAATATAAATAACTTTAACATTTCTAAGTCTGTAAGAGTTTAAAACATCTAAAGTTTCTTTCAAAGTTCAAAGTTTCTCTACAATATACAAACTTTGTAAAATATCCAGTCTCTCTAAAATAGTCAAAGTCTGTAAAATTTCAAAGTCTCTTAACTGTGGGCTCCTATAAAATGAAAAAGTAAGTCTCATAGTTATTTAACTCCAAGAAAGAAGAACCAGGGAAGAGTGGTGATCTGAACAAAGTAAAACTGAACTCTAACGCTAGCAAAGATCCCAGTGTCCAATATATGAGCTTCACTCATAATCTGGGCTCCAATGGCCTCGTGGAACCATTCACACACAGCACAAATGGCTTGTCTTGCAGGATTAGGTCAGCATCACTTCCATGGTTTCCGTTGTCCTAGTATACTGGTATCTTCACAATGCCTGACTCTCCATTGCAACCGGGGCTGCAATACCTTCACCAATAGTGTCTCCTTGGTTCTCTTTAGGGATCCTAAACCTGCCGCATAGTGCAAAGCCTCAGTCTCTCTCTAACCTTCTTCCATACTGATACTGGGTCTCACCAATGACCTGTCCTTGCAAATCATGGTGTCAAGCCTCAGCTTCTCTTCATGACTCTTCTATACTTTCAAAAAATACTACCTGGAAAACTCTTATAATACCAAATGCATCTGTCAGCATGAGATTCAGCCTCAGGCCCCTCTGGACCATAGTTTCTGTGGACTGACCTAAGGAAACATTTCCCAGAAGATTTCAATTGTCCCAGCAAAGCAAAGCTTCCACTTTAGCGGTTCTGGTCTTTTGTTAATGACAGATGACTCTTCAGCCCCACATGACCATGACCAGAACCACAAATTAATATTCTCATTCTCTCTCTCTCTCTCTCTCTCTCTCTCTCTCCTTTCTTCTTTCTTTCTTTCTTTCTTTCTTTCTTTCTTTCTTCCTATTACTTATTCACTTTACATCCCGCTCACTGCCCCCTCCCAGTCACCCCTCCCACAATCCTTCCCCCCCCTCCCCTTCTCCTCTGAGTAGGCAGGGTCCCCCTGGGTATCCTCCCATCCTGGCACCTTAAGTCTTTGTGAGGCTAGCTTCCTCTCCCACTGAGGCCAGACAAGGCAGCCCAGCTTGAAGAACGTATCCCACATACAGGCTTTTGGGATCGCTGCTGCTCCAGTTCCGGACTAACATGAAGACCAAGCTGTATAACCTCTACATATGGAACCACAAATTTTTACTAAAAATATAGAATTGCCTTTATAGTCTTCATAAGCCAAGCCTCCATCATCTGCATGTCCCCCAACATTCTTATCTTCTAAGCTCCCACAGAACAGCCACTGAGCTCTCAACACTAGATGTTTGTTTTTCCCAACCCAAAGGTTAAACTCCACTAAAACTTTCACCAAAACACATGGTCATGTCTCAGAGCAATATCCCATGACCTGGTACCAATTTATGTCTTAGTTAGAATTGCAATAGCTATAATAAAATAACATGATTATAAGCAATTGAGGAAAGGGTTTCTTTTGCTTACACTCCCACATAATAGTCCATTTTTGAAGGAAGTCAGGGCAGGAACTCAAGGCAGGATGCTAGAGGCAGGAACTGAAGCAAAGGTCATGGAGGAACACTGCTTACTGGCTTGTTTCTCATGGCTTGCTCAGCCTGATTATAACACCCTTGACCACCAACCCAGGGGAGACATTCTCCACCATGAGCTGGTCCCTCCCAAAGCAATCACTAACCAAGAAAATGCACCGTAAGCTTGCCTACGAGCCAGTCTAGTAAGGATAGTTTCTTAATTGAGGTTCCCTTTTCCAAAATGACTCTAGCTTGTGTCAAGTTGACAAAAAATTAGCCAGCACACCATGCCACAGACAGTTAAGATATCATGCAGTCTTAAGACTTCTTTTGTTAAAGAAATTAGTCCATTATTTTCTATTTCACTTCAGGTAAGTTCCCAGAACATGGGTTTAGAAAGCAGACGGTGTCACCCATATTTAGAGTGTGTTTTCCTGCTTCAAATAATCTGATCAAGAAAATTCCTCACAGGAGTCCCAACAGCTGGTGCTTTAGTTGGTTCCAGAAGCAGTCTAGTTGACAACCAAGACATAGCCACCACAGCCCCATCGCTTTGCCACGTAGCTGCCTACTGTCATGTGGCATGTCCATGCTTATTTATTTATTTATATTTATTTATTTGACATTATATTTACATTTCAGATGTTATCCCCTTACCCCATTCCCCCCCGCCCAGGAACCCCCTATCCCATCCCCACGCCTCCTGCTTCTATGAGGATGTGCCCCCACCCACACCCACTCCCACCTCCCCACTCTCTAATTCCCCTACACTAGGTGTCCAGCCTTCATGGGACCAAGGATCTCCTCTCCCACCTATGCCCGACAGTGCCATCCTCCCCTATATATACAGCTGGAGCCATGGATCCCTCCCTAAGTGCTCCCAGGCTGGTGGTTTAGACCCTGGGGGCTCTGGTTGGTTGGTATTGTTCCTCTGCTCATGGTGCCGCAAACCCTTTCTGCTCCTTCAGTCTTTTCTCTCACTCCTCCATAGGGAACCCCATGATCAGTTCAATGGTTAGCTGTGAGCATCTGCCTATGAATATGTCAGAATGTGGCAGACCTGTAAGGAGACAGCTATATCAGGCTCCTGTCAGCATGCACTTCCTGACTTCCACATCAGTGTCTGCCTTTGGTGACTGCACATGGGATGGATACCCAGGTGGAACAGTATCCAGATGGCCCCTCCTTAAATCAAACAGTATGGCTGGTTTTCCTTGCCTCTTACAATCTTATCTGGGCAGAAGCTAAGATTTACAGCTTGTTTACTGGTATGATTTTCTTTCAAACTCTTAATAAAATTGTTCTTGAGCATCATAAAAGTAATCCTTCAGTGGATTATATTATGCAGTCCAAAGTCCTTAGAAACATAGTGGGAATCCTTCTCCCAACCTTCTAACCTTTCCTCAGCCAGCATTCCCAGCTGAATCCTCCATGCAGCATGTGCACAGAGCCATGCATGGTGCTTTGTACAGAAAGACTCTGCCTTTGCTCTGTTATTTGCTTCCTCTGGGAACACCCTTCTCCTCACTTCTTATGTCCAAATCTCATATATCTCTTCTTCCTTTTCCTTTTGGTTTTGTTTTTTTTTTTTTTTGTCTTGGTCTGTTGCCTAGGATGGCCTAGCTTCTAGAATGCATATGGGCAGACAGTGTATACAGTGCTATAGGCATGCCCCACCATGCCAAGCTCAAACCTTATCTTTAAAGGCCACTTCAATATTCTCCACAAAGCATGCTCTGGTCTTCTACCTTGGAATCCTTGTTCTTCCCTGACTAGACATTTCCACACAACCCTTCTACTTCTAATACTGTACTGGTTCTAATCTAATAAAATATAAGCCCACCCTCTTCTACTATCAGGACATAAAACTCACTGAGGAAAAGATCTTGGTCTAAACCACGATCATTTATTGGCTAGAAGAACAGATGAATGGATGGATAAAAAATGCACACATTGCATGGATGGGTAATCATTGGTGGCTTCTCGATTAATAGCAGGGAAAGGGAATGTAGGTATGCGGGCTGCTACATGACTACTGTCATTGATCGTGTATTCTCATCATTTGCCAGGGAGCTGTGTGCCACTTTCAAGTCAACCAAATGCTGCTGACATTCACCTCTTCCATCTCTTATTCTAACAAGTGGCCCCCCTGTAGAGATGAGTGGCCTCACAAAAGGTGAGACTCTCCAAGGACTATGAAGTTGTGTGTGTGATGGGGGGCAAGGTTGAAGACTTGCAAAAACCAGTTGGTTTTCGCTGTTGTTGTTTTAGAGACAAGGGCTAACTATGTAGCCCAGGCTGGCCATAACTAAAGATATATCTTCCTTGGTTTCCTAATTGTTGAGATCATAAGTACATGCCACTATATCTGGCTTATTTTATTTTCTTATGGAAGGAAACTGGTACTTTGGAATAGAGGAAAATACATGAAAGATGAAATTGCTGCCTTTTTGAAGTACTAGGGATTTAACCTAGGGCCATGTACTAGTCAAGTGCTACACCATTGAGTTACATTCTTAGCTGGAGATGGCTGTATTTAGAGACAGAATTTTAGAATGAAATGGTGTAAAATACTAGATTACTGGGCTCTTAGCTAAGGACAGAGCTCTCTGTGATAACTGGCGAAAATATTTTTCAAAGAGCTTTGATTATATGATAAAAGTGAAGTCAGGAGGACCCGGGATAGTTAGAAGGGCAGCTGGTGAGGGAAATGGCAGTGTTGCAAGAGTTAGCAATAGGTAAAGGAGGGAAGACTACAATAAATCTGAGTACCAGATTGAAAATGGAGGCATCAGTACAATCCCATGGTTTTATACATGTGTGCGTGCATGTTGGGAATCATGTATGTGTATACACATTCCCAGATGTTTATTTCCTAGCTCTGCTCACTCTGAAGACTGTCACCCCAGTTAACAACGGATGTTAACTAGAAACTAGATCTTGGGACCTATCACCATTCTCTATCCAAAAGAACCAGATCTCTTTGCAGAAATCACTTATTTCAAGACTGGGGCAGGAAGTGTACGAGATGAACCTGGAGCATCTCACTGTGCTTCCAGAAAAATGGGGACATGCCAAAAGAGCACAGAACTGATCATGATAATGGTGAGTTAGTATCCACTGAACAAGTAGACGCTACTAATGTATATTAAAATGCAGGTTAAAAGGGGGGCTGGACTACTGGGTAAATAAGTGGAGATAAGCTCTGAGGCAGAGCATTTACATGGACAGGGCCCTGGAAAGAATAAAAAGTGAAGGAGCAGAAAATGCCTTATCTTGTTAAAGCCAACTAGTAAAGGGAACAATGGAGACAGAAAACCCAACAATTGACAAGCCTCCACAGTAAAATGGACCCAGGTTAAGACTTATCAATTGATGCTAAAACTGGCTTATGAACATTAATGAGGAACAGGATATTTACTTAGCCTCTATCTTCCACCAAGGACTCCATAATTACTTAGTAATTGCAAAGTACAAAATGTTTATCAATTACCCTTACACTGGAGAAACCTGGAAGAGACCATCTTAACTTTAAGTCCATAACAGGGCAAATTGACACTGAGTGCTTGCTAGTGGGCAATGGGAAGCAATGTGACCATGAACACTGCTTCTGTGGCTCTGCTTGTCCAATGTGGGTAAACAGAATCTAATCAGCAGGAAACATCTGACCTAAACTGCTGTTCTTGCTACAAAGCCATTAGTCTGTGCTCTGAAATGTTAAGGTCATTTGCAGGAGATGAAAAGAACATGACAACTAAGTGTAGCTTCTGCTCTTGACTTTCTGAAGGACTATTAGGCCAACTGCTGTGAATGGAGCTGCGGAACAAATGGCAGAATTGAATCACTGCTAGTTTTCTGACTCTGATGTTTCTACTCTTGTTACGCATGGATTGGATTTTTTTTTTAACACGCACTCTTGTAGCCAGCAGGGTATGTTTTGTTTCCAGCTCCTCCTTCTCATGCCCCACCATGCACTCTTTACAGTGATATTCCAGCCACATGCCTGGAGACAACAGAGCCCAGCAGCCACGGACTGAAACCTCTGAAAGTGTGAGCCAAAATTAAGCTTTCTCCCTCTAAGTTGATTTTCTTACATATCTGTCACAATGGAAAAGGGACTAAATGGTGCCCCTAGATCTTTGTACGCGGTTCATTCTGTTTACAGTTAGGAATTTTTAAAAAGTGTTTTTCTTTTTAAAAATATCAGCATGCAAAAAGTTTGAAGCGAAGACTTCAGAAGCCTATTAAGAATCTGAGAAAATTATACTGGCAAAGATAGCATGAATAAGAAGATATCAAGTCCTGAAACCTGCATAAGAAACTGTGAAATCTGTCTACTTTCAAATATATCACATCTTACAAAATTCACTCTAAATATTATTATTGATAATATGTACAACAAAATATTAAACATCATTTTAAATATCATCTTTGAGAATATGTATAACCAACTCTCTGATTTTAGGACTAGGAGCAGAGTGACCAAAACATAGTGACTAAATAAAACTGACTGCTTGAACAAAATAATTAGGGTAATATAGGAACTCCTCTCAGGTTCATGGTGGTGTGTCTTCATGTCACCTGCCCAGCATGTGACATTCTTGAATTCCAGAATTGCTAAAGTGTTCCTCCAATCTTTCCTCTGTGTTACTCGCACCATCGAAGTTCTCACTATAATGCTAAATGGTTGACACATACATGTTTCATGGATCACAAAAAGTTGAGGAGTCACTATGAATTTGATGCAGAAGAGCACTTGTTCCTAGAGAGTCTGTGAAACAATCTCAAGGGACTGAGAAAGCAAGCAAGCAGCAAGAAGAGAATGTAGTTAACCTGCATCCATTGGACAAAGGGTGTTTGTGCTTACCTGTAGCCATCCAGCAGCCACGAAAGAACTGGGTTTACCTGAAAGGAAGGCTGGAAATGAAAAGGAGACGGAGGGGAGGAGGGGTGAGAGAAACGTGGATCAAGGCTCTAAGTTTATTATTCAGCACTGTGTTTATATAGGGGAAGCCCACCAAACCCATCCTTTGTTTCAGTTGCAAAGCAGGCTCAGCAGGCAGTCTCTTCTTCTAAGTTCTGCAGGAAGTTGCAAGTGTAAACAAAGCAGCAGGATTCACCTAGGTGTTAAGGTCCTGTGTGCAAGCTAGGTCTGTTCAGACTGCTCAAGGCTGGGAAGGGCATACTTACCCATGACTTTTATTCCATATGCAAGTATTTGAAAACCAGTGGTTGGAAATAACTAGAATAGAAGCCATCCAAGAGAGGGAGAGCAACATGCCACTACTTAATGTTAGTGCAGAAGGAATGAGCATACTGAACCCTGCTGGCCAGGCCTCTCTAGAGATTTGGTTCTTGGAAGGGAAAGGAAAGTGACCAGATCATAGGACTAATGGCTGAGAGGCCGAAGGATATTGAACCCAAAGAAGAAAAAGCTGGATGATGGGGTGGTGGTGAGTGGGGACAATTTCTGTCTTTGATTCTCTAAAGGGCACCAGGAACGGAAATAGCAGACTTATTACTGGGAAACAGATTTTTTGTTGAGTATAAGGAAAAGCTTTTTACCAATTAGACAAGCCAAAAAGAAGGGTGTGTTTGAACAGTCATAGGATATGATTCATTCTCAGTCCCCAACTCTCTGACAGGTTCTGAATTTGTAGCACAGGATGTGTTTTAATAGACTGGGTAATGAATTTTCAAGGATTTCAAAGAAAGATCTCATGAATCCGATGAATTTAAAAGTCAGTGGCCGCTAGGCCCTCCCAACCATGTTTATGGTTTTGTCTTATCTCTTATTGTAAGGAGCAGGCCCTTAAACAGGACCAACTCCATTTTGTAATAGTAAACTTGTAGAGACTAGTCTGGTACTTGTAAAGACAAGTTTGGAAGTAAAAGTTGTGCTGTGATAACCAGCTGTGATGAGGTCAGAGCCCAGGGATAACATACACGAGTGGTTATCTGCTGTGCATGTCAGCAGTAGCCAAATCCAACATAAAAGAGGAGCCTGTCTGGAGCACTTCATCACACTTGTAGCCATGACTGGCCAATGTGATGCTCTGGACAAAGCCTCCTCAGCACCAGGTCATCAAAGAGTTAACCAATGCCTCCAGCTTCTTCGTGGTCAAGCACCCTAAGAGGTCAAATTAGCAATTCAACTATCTGGAAGTCACAGCCTGACCCCGCCTTCTCAAGACTCCGGACCTGTAATCCAAAACCAACATAAGGACTCAGGTCGTATAATCCATGAAGGAATGGTGCATTTATTGCTATGCTTATTTCTTTGGTAATTAGCAATTTGTTATTTGTGTTCATTGTGTATATTGTTAGAGGCAATGCATAGGAAATGTGGCAATATCTTGTAGCAATAGCCTTAGCATTGATGATAATATATTGCTTGCTATGCATCATTAAAGAAGTATCTGAATCCCACAACCTCTGTCTTTCTGGCGTACAATCTCTTCCCACTCGAGGAGAGATGGTCTCACAGTCAAATCCAGCATAGGATCCTGAGTGGAGCAGGACCTGTCGCTCCTCTCTCCGCTGGGGATTCTAACCCCTTATCAATAGCCTGCTCATAACAGATAAGAGTCCATGCTCTCGACACTCATCTTAGAGAGTTTGGGCATTTTGGGAATAAAATATTACATATATTGGGGAGGGATTCACATGAGGCATCTTGCTCTAGCATGGGCTGTTTCAATTACAATTCTTAACAATTAGGAACATTCATGGTTTTTCTAGAAATCAGCTGATCACTGAGGTGACAGTCAAAATGCTTTTATTTGAGAAAATTTCAGTCAACTAAAAACAGGGCTTAAGAAAACAAAAGTTCAAGGGAACATATGACAAACACTGAAATATTTAGCAGCTCATGAATATACACCTTCAAGTTGCTGTGAGCCAGCCTGCTTTCTACAACTTCCTTCAATCATTATGATTCTTCACTGAAATCATTCTTTAATTTTATCATATGCATTGTGGTACTTGTTGTGACCAGATGAGAGTATCAGATTCCCTAGAACTGGAGTTACAGATGGTTGTGAGCTGCCATGTTGGTGCTGGGAACTGAACCTTGATCCTCTGGAGGAACAATAAGTGCTCTTAACTTGTTAAGTCATCTCCGTAGACCTTAAGTCCTTTTATCTAATGCTTCCATGAGGTTGGCATACAGAAGATTCACCTGAGAAAGAAAACAGCAGATCAACTTTGGGGAAAAAAAAAACAGTGTGGGAAAGCTTCCCAGATCCATAGCACAGAAGTCTGGCTGTTGCAGACTGAGATCTGAGTTGCTATTGGGAGTACAAATAGTCCTTTCTTGAAGAAGAGGAATCCCAGGATAGTAGGTCTGTTTACTTAGGAACAGGCAGCTCTACTAAGGGAGGTAATCAAAACAGAAAAGATTCATTGTTCTTATTTGGTAACAAGGCTTTTTCCTTACCAAACCTACCCTGGTTAGCTAATGGTCTAGATGCTTGAAAGAGAATAGTCCCTAGAGAAATGCCTGTTTGACCAGCCATTGTTTGTACAGAGGCCAGCCCTTACCCACACACATTGGCACTGACAGTGATATCTTTCCAGAGTGCACTCCTGGCAGTCCTCGTAATTAGATTCCACTCAGTATCCCTGCTTCCTCTTCCCCACCCTTTTTGGTTTCACTCTAAGAAATTAGTACACAATCTCCTACCACATGAAGTGATAGGGAAGCACTGAGCTCTTCAACGATGAAGATCTTTACCTAGTCAAGCAAGGTAGGATGTGTCCTTATGGGAGCCTGTCATGCCTTCTGTGGCCTCTAAGTTATGCCACCCACTGCAGGGTTCTCCCACCTACCTTTGCTTCATAGCTGGGTTTGAGGGAGTCAAGGTGGCCAAGGAACTCCAATGCCATTCCAGCCCACTTTTCTGCAGATACATACTTGTCCTTGCTATACATCAATACTCCAATATTCCAAGCCTTGATCATTAGCCATGCAATCTCCTCTTCTGGGTAGATTTCCTGAAATCCAAGAAGACTGAGTGTTTTCAGTTGTAATCGCCATACCGATTGTAACACTCTGTCCCATTCCAGTTAAATAAGAGGTGCTGGGCTAGCACTGAGGAAAGATTGCTCCTGGAGAACAGGAGAGTACCTTGAAGGTATGGCAGTTGTAGAATGTTTCACAGTGAAGTCTTAGGAAGTGACACAGATGTGGAAAAAAAGCACTGAGGCCCTCTTCTTCTAAAAGAAAATAAACTCAGAACAAACAGATCTTGGTCTCCCTGAAGCAAGAGAAAAACCTGTATCCTGCTTGGATCTTTCATTGCTGCCATCCTCAGCCAATTATCTCCTCAATCCTGAGATAGTCAAGAAATTGTTTTACTGAGTCTCTTAATTTCCTTGATCAAAACGAATTTCTATTCTTACAACAGTAATAATATTAATCGTTACTGTTGAGATAATCTACTAAGCTATGAACAAAGGTCACATTTCTGAGATGGTCCCACAGCCTTATCAGTGGTTTTTAATACCACTAATCACAAAGTTACATTGATGTCTTTGTAGTATTCTGCACTAGTGAAAAGGAGTAGTGTAGGAGCAACTGTCCCTGCCCTTGTCTAGGAGATGGGAAACAGAGTATTCATGCTGAAGCCTTCATTTACCCAGTATGTCTCAGGCTCTGGAGGGCAAAGATGTCACAGACGACTTCAGAAAAGCTTCCTGAGTGGCAAGAATGTCATTGACTATTATTCATTATTGTTTTGCTGAAGATGGGGACCTTCCTATGTTGTCTAGTCTGCTCTGAAACTTTTGGGTTGCAGTGATCGTCCCATCTCAGCCTCCTGATATAGACTCAGACTATCATACCCAGCTGTCCTTCAGCTGGATCTATAAAACATGCTATGTATAAGACACTATGATAATGAGGGTGCTGGAAGAGATAAAACAAAGCTCTCATCTTAAAGGACACATGGCAGCTTTGTGGAAACAAGGCATCTGCATATAAAGATGACTTCATGGAGCTGAGATTCTATCTCAGTGACAGAGTGCTTGTCTAGTTTATGAGGCTCTGGATTCCACCCCTAGTACCACATGGGAAAATGAGTTCCCAAGGTATTATTAAGGGTTTGTTAAAGTGCCATGGACATTAGGTGCCCTGGTACAGTGATCAAAAAGAACACTAGCGGAGCTTGGTAGGAGACAAGTCTTGTTTGCCTGAAATATTAACCTTATAAACATCTACCTTTCAAATTCACTCTGTTTTTTCCCTTTTTCTTTTTTTTTTAGTTTTGAGACAGAGTTTCTCTGTGTAGCCCTGGCTGTCCTGGAACTCACTCTGTAGACCAGGCTGGCCTCGAACTCAGAAATCCGCCTGCCTCTGCCTCCCAAGTGCTGGGATTAAAGGTGTGTGCCACCACTGCCTGGCTTAGTCATTTCTTTCTCTCCATTCCTATAGCAAATTTTACATTTCTCTAATATAAGTTATATCACATAGTTTTGAATTGTTATATATTTATTTCTTCCAGCCTGTTGAAATTTTTGTGGTACAGAATTTCTCATTTCATTTTTGTATTCTTGGAGTCCAACACTATGCCTGGCACACAATAAAGGCACAAGTTTGCTGCATGAATTAATGAATGAATAAATGATTCAATCCTCAATCAAATGCTACCATCTCAGTGAAAATTTACCTTGATTGTTTACAACTTCTTGCATAAACTTTTGTTCTCTGAAATTTTGGTCATAACCCTGTAGAGTATTTCTAATACATCACTGTCTTTCTCCTTTACTCGCAGGAGTGAAGTGTTGTTACAGCAAAAGGCCATTCACCTTTGTGTATTCATGGCCTGGCACAGTGTTTGGTACATAGTAAAAATGTGGTTATCTTAGCTTTGTCCACTGGAAGAGAATGTGGCCGTCTTTATAGAGTTGTAAGATTTCTTTATACATTCCTAATGTAAATCTCTTATCTCCAACATTTACTACCAAGCTTTCAGTTATCTTTTTACTTCCATAATGGTGTCTTTTATAGAACAAGGATTAGTTTTTTTCCTCAAAACTAATTGTTTATTTTCATTTTATTGGATATTTTTATGATAGGCTATCTAAGAATCCATTTCTCTATTATAAGATCACAAAAGATTTAAAAATCTGTTTTAGAAAACCTGAGACAGATGTGGTGGTGCAGGGTGCAAAGCAGATGCAAGAGGATCAGGTGTCCAAGATAACCTCAGCTATGTAATGACTTTGAGGACAGGCTGGGCTACATGAAATCTACTCTTAAAAAAAAATAACAACAAGGGCTAGAGAAATGACTCAGCAGTGAAGAGCACTGGCTGTTCTTCCAGAGGTCCTGAGTTCAAATCCCAGCAACCACATGGTGGCTCATGACCATCTGTAATGGGATCCAATGACCTCTTCTGGTGTGTCTAAAGATATCTACAGTGTACTCATATACATAAAATAAATAAATCTTTAAAAATA
Source organism: Grammomys surdaster (assembly GCF_004785775.1). NCBI lineage: Eukaryota > Metazoa > Chordata > Mammalia > Rodentia > Muridae > Grammomys > Grammomys surdaster. The sequence goes on along the minus strand of NW_021604642.1, from coordinate 687,724 downwards.
ACAAGAAAACCAAATCTTTGAGTTGGCAATGAGTGTGAAGCAATGGAATAGTAGGCTACTTGTATGGAGTATCTGTAAGGCTGAACACCTGCTAAGATGGGTAATAAAAATTGCATAGAATAATAAATAACCATGAAATTATCAAGGACGGAGAAACTGCCTGTTGGTATTAGGCCAGAACTCAGTGACATCACATCTAGGCGACCCTACTTCGTTGCTAAGGCAACCACCATACACTCCCAGAATCCACCTGGCTACCTCACCTTTACCTGGGAAAAGGCTACGTCACCACCCATATAAATAGGCAGAACTCCCTGACCTAGCTCTCTTTTCTCTCCACCATCTTCTCCTGTTTCTCTTCCCACCTTTGCCCTCTGCACTGAATAACCGCCCCCACCCCCCACTGGAACCGTTTGGTCTGGTGTTGTCTGTTCTAAGCTGCGCGCCGAGTCTAACACTGCCCACGATAACACTGGTGATTAAGAAATAGAAGACACAGATCACAGATTTGTTTGATTTTGTTTGAGATACTCTTTATGTATCTCAGACTCTTCTTGAACTCACTATGTAGCCAGGCTCATCTCAAACTTACAGTCTTCTTGCCTCAGTCTCTTGAGTGCTAGGGTTATAAATATGTTCCACTATGTCTGGCTCTTACACATAGGTTTTAAGTGAAGAGAAGAATCAGAAAATAGTGTGTAAATTGTATACAGCAGGGAGAGGAAGAAGTGATGGTTGATAAACAAAGCAATGTTGATTATTGTATGGGAAAGGGAACATCTTGTTTTTTAGTTGGATGAAGTTCTGAGTAAGGATTCAGAAAATAAACGAACGTCTACAGATCTTTGGGGGAGAAAATGATATATAAAGGTTTTGTTTTGAGAAGATATACTTGATAGGGATACATAGAAAAAAAAAAGAAGAAAGAGTCAAAGAGAAACTAGAAATCAAAGTACAGAAACAGGAGAAAACAAGTTTTCAAAGTCTAATTCCAAGATGCCTTTGCAAAAACCACAATTCCAACACCAGGGACATATGAGATTAGGATGAAGGAAAACCCAAATATCACCGCATTGTAAAGAAAGAATTCTAGATTTTCTTCTCAGCTTTTCCATTATATATATTTACATGCTTAGTATAAGATATTTAACCTTTTATTGTCTCACTTGACAAAATAATGAATTCAACTTAGTGTAGTTGTGCACACCTATAATCCCAGCACACAGGGAGCTGAGACAGGAGGATCATAAGTTTAACACCAGTCTGAAATACATACTGAGACTCCATTTAAGAGATTTAATTCAGTAACCTCAAAGGCTATTTTAAGTTATCCTAGTCACAGACTGAAAATTTATGTCTTTTAGATCCTAACAGTGTTACCTAATCTAAGAGATGATCAAAGACAGAAGATACAATTGCTAAATGAGGTTCTTTTTTCTTGGATATTTTATTTATATTTCAGATGTGATCCCCTTTCCCCATTTCCCCCCACCCAGGAACACCCTATCCTATCTCCCCTCCTCCTGCTTCTATGAAGATGTGCCCTCAACTACCAAACCACCCCCTCCCCCCTCCCTACCCTCAAATTCCCCCACACTGGGGCGTCCAGCCTTCATGGGACCAAGGATCTCCTCTCCCACCTATGCCCGACAGGGCCATCCTCCCCTACATATACAGCTGGAGCCATGGGTCCCTCCCTATGTGCTCCCAGGCTGGTGGTTTAGACCCTGGGAGCTCTAGTGGGTTGGTATTGTTGCTCTCCTCATGGGGTCACAAACCCTTTCAGCTCCTTCAGTCTTCTCTCTCACTCCTACATTGGGAACCCCATGATTAGTTCAATGGTTGGCTGTGAGCATCTGCCTCTGAATATGTCAGATTCTGGCAGACCTCTAAGGAGACAGCTATATCAGGTTCCTGTCAGCATGCACTTCCTGACTTCCACAACAGCATCTGCCTTTGGTGACTGAACATGAGATGGCTACCCAGATGGAACAGTCTCCAGACGGCCCCTCCTTCAGTTTCTGTCCCTCACTTTGTCTCAATATTTGTTCCCATGAGTATTTTGTTGCTCCTTCTAAGAAGTACCGAAGCATCCACACTTTGGACTTCCTTCTTCATGAGCTTCATGTAGTCTGTGAGTTGTACCTTGGGTATTGCCAGATTTTGGGCTAATATCCACTTATCAGTGAGTGTATACCATGTGTGTTCTTTTGTGATTGGGTTACCTTACTCAGGATGATTTTCCTAGTTCCATCCATTTACCTGGAATTTCTCAAATTCATTGTTTTTAATAGCTGAGTAATATTCCATTGTGTAAATGTACCACATTTTCTGTATCCATTCCTCTGTTGAAGGACATCTGGGTTCTTTCCAGTTTCTGGCTATTATAAATAAGGCTACTATGAACATAGTGGAGCATATGTCCTTGTTATATGTTGGAACATCTTCTGGGTATATGCCTAGGAGTGGTATAACTGGGTCCTGAGGTAATGCTATGTCCAATTTTTTGAGGAACCACCAGACTGATATCCAAAGTGCCTGGACATAAAATCAACTCAAACAAATCAGTAACCTTCCTCTAATCGAAGGATAAAGAGGCTGAGAAAGAAATTAGGGAAATGACACCCTTCACAATAGTCACAAATAATGTAAAATACCTTGGTGTGAAATCAAGCAAGTGAAAGACCTGTATGACAAGAACTTCAAGTCCCTGAAGAAAGAAATCGAAGATCTCAGAAGATAGAAAGATCTCCCACACTCATGGATTGGCAGGATTAATATAATAAAAATGGCCATCTTGCCAAAAGCAATCTACAGATTCAATGCAATTCTCATTAAAATTCCAACTCAATTTTTCACATAGATAGAAAGAGCAATTTGCAAATTCATTTGGAATAACAAAAAAAACCAGGATAGCAAAAACTATTCTCAACAATAAAAGAACTTCTGGCCATCCCTGAACTCAAGCTGTACTACAGAGCAATAGTGATAAAAACTACATGGTATTGGTACAGAGACGGGCAGGAAGATCAATGGAATAGAATTGAAGACCCAGAAATGAACCTACACACCTATGGTCACTTGATCTTTTACAAAGGAGCTAAAACTGTCCAGTGGAAAAAGGAAAGCATTTTCAACAAATGGTGCTGGTTCAACTGGAAGTCAGCATGTAGAAAAATGCAAATTGATCCATTCTTATCTCCTTGTACAAACCTCAAATCCTAGTGGAAAAAGGACCTTCACATAAAACCAGATACACTGAAACTAATAGAAGAGAAGGTGGGAAAGACCCTCAAATACCTAGGCACAGGGGAAATTTTCCTGAACAGAACACCAATGGCATATGCTCTAAGATCAAGAATTGACAAATGGTACATCACAACATTGCAAAGCTTCTGTAAGGCATAGGACACTGTCAATAGGACAAAACAGCAACCAACAGATTCAGAAAAGATCTTTACCAACCCTACATCCGATAGAGGGCTAATATCCAATATATACAAAGAACTCAAGCAATTAGACTCCAGACAATCACCCTGCATCTTTTCTGTTTTCCATGGGTTAAAGCTGGATATTAACAATAGAAACAACAAAAAGTATACAAACTCATTGAAACATAAGAACTCACTACTGAAAACTGGGTTAAGACAGAAATCAAGAAGTAGATTAAAACCTTTGTAGAATTGGATGAAAATGAAAGTGGAACACACCTGTATTAGTTAGGGTCATTATTGCTGTGATGAAACACAGAATAAAACAACTTGGGGAGGAACCAGTTTTTTTTCTCAGCTTATATTTCTGCATCACAATTCACTATCAGAGGAAGTCAGGATAGGTACTCAAGCAGGGTAGGAACCTGCCAGTAGGAGCTGATGCAGAGATCATGGAGGAGTGCTGTTTACTGGCTTGCTCCTCATATTTCATCAGTTTGTTTTTTATAGAATCCAGGACCACCTGCCTAGGGATGGTACCACCCACAGTGGGCTGGACCCTCCCCTATTAATCACTAAGAAAATGCCAAGCTTGCCTACAGCCTGGTCTTATGGAGGCATTTTCTCAATTGAGGACCCCTCCTCTCTGATGACTCCAGCTTGTGCCAAGTTGATATAAAACCAGCCAGTACAACACCCAAACTCATGGGAAACAAGGAAGGCAGTTCTAGGAGGCAAACTGATAGCACTAAGTGCCTTCATTAAAAAATACTGGGGAGATCTAATATTAATAATGTAATGACACACTTCTAGGAAAACAAGGAGAAACAATACCCCCAAAATGAGTAGATGGCAGGAAATACTCAAACTTAGAGCTGAAATCAATGAAATAAAAGTAACAATAAAAGGAATACAAATAATCAAGAGTCAGTTTTTAAATAAAATCAATACACTTGACAAACCTATAGCCAAATTAACCAAGAGATAAAGAAAGATCCAAGTTAATAAAATTAGAGATTAAATGGAGATATTACAACAAACTCAGAAAGTTTAGAGGACCATAGTGGCAAATTTTTTAAAAAGTCATATTTTTTTGTACTCCATCTAACTAGAAACTCTGAAAAAAAGAAGAATTTCTTTTTGTTGTTGTTTTTGAGATAGGTTTTCAGTACATAGCCCTGGCTGTCCTGAAACTCACTATGTAGACCAGGCTGGTCTTGAACTCAAGAGATCCAGCTGCCTCTGCCTTCTAAGCACTGCAATTAAATGAAGGAGCATTTCCTAGTTCCTTTTACAAAGCTACTATTACCTTGATACCAAAACCACACAAAGCCCTCCACCCCCAATTCACAAATAAACTTCACTTATGAACATAGATGCAGACATTCTTAATAAAATCCTTTCATCCTGAATCCAAGAACATATCAAATAGATCATACACCATGATCAAGTAGGCTTCATCCTGGGGATAAATGATTGACTCAACACATGTAAATCAATAAACATAATTCACCACAGAAACTGGCTGAAAGACAAGACCACATGATCACCATAATGCAGAAAAGGCTTTTGACAAAATCCAACATCACTTCATGATAAAAGTCCTGAAGTGACTAAGGTACAAGGGACATACTCAGTATAATAAAGGCAATTTATGGTAAGCCCACAGCCAACATCATTCTAAATGGAGAGAAATTCAAAGCAATTCCACCAAAATTAGGAAGAAGACAAGGGTGTCCGTTCTGTCTGTATCTATTCAATATAGTACTCAAAGTGTTAGCTAGAACAATAAGACAACTGCAGGAGATCAAAGGGATACAAATTGGAAAGGAAGAAGTAAAAGTATCACTATTTGCAGATAATATGATAGTATACAAAAGTGACACCCCAAACTTCCACCAGAGAACTCCTACAGCTGAAAAACACCTTCAGCCAAGTGGCTGGATATAAAAGTAATTCACAAAAATTGGTATGATAGTGTTCTTATATACAAACAAACTGAAAAGGAATTCAGTGAAACAGTACTTTTCACAATAACCTCAAAAGTATCTTGGGACAACTCTAAGCAAGTGAAAGAAGCCCTAAGGGCCAGCAGGAAGAATGGAAATGGGCAACCTCTGGAGGTAAGAGGTGGGAGCACCCTGACACTATAAATGACACTATTACTGATGATATGGTGTGCTTGGACAGGACCCTAGCATGGCTGCCCTCCAAGAGGCCCAACAAGCAGCTGAAAGAGTCAGATGCAGATGCTTACACCCAACCAATGGGCAGAAGCAGGGGACCCCTATGGTTGAATTAAGGAAAGTCTGGAAGAAGCTGAGGAGGAAGGTGACCCCATAGGAAGACCAGCAGTCTCAACTAACTTGGACCTCTGAGATCTCTCATACACTAGTTGGTATGAGGCCCCTGACACATATACAGCAGAGGACTGCCAGGTCTGGCCTCAGTGAGAGAAGATGCACCTAACCCTGGAGAGACTTGAGGCCCCCAGGGATTGAAGAGGTCTGGTGTGAGGGTGTAGGGACATCCTCTTGGAGACGTGGGAGGAGGAGTGGGATGAGGAACTGTCAGAGAGAAAAACAGGAGGGGGATAATGACTGGATTGTAAAAACAAAGATTAAAGATAATTGAAAAAAACACAAAACTTTAAGACAATGAAGGGAAAAAATTGAAAAAAAAAAACCTACTAGAAGATGGAAAGATCTCCCATGCTTGAACTCACTGAAGGCCTTTCTGACTGGACCCAATAGCACAGGCATTAGGACCAACAATAAAGAAATGGGACCTCATGAAGCTAAAAAAGCTTCTGTATAGCTAAGGGCATTATCATTCAAGCAACTAGCAGCCTACACAATGGGAGAGAAAACATTATCAATTATATAACTGATAGGGTGTATCTAGAATATATAAAGAACTAAAAAAAAAAAAGAACATCAAGAAAACAAATGACCCAATTTAAAAATGTGGTATAGAACTAAGATCTCTAAACAGATCTCAAAAGGTGAAACACAAATGACTGAGAGACACTTAAAAACTGTTCAACACCTTTAGGCATCAGGCAAATGCAAATGAAAACTTTAATATTTCATCTTATCCAGTCATAATAGCCAAGATCAATAAAACAAATGACAGCACATGCCAGTGAGGAACACTTATTCATTGTTGGTAGGAGTATAAATTTGTACAGTCACTATGGAAAGCAGTGTGGATGTATCTCAAAATGCTGAAAATAGATCTATCACAAAACCCAGCTATACCACTCTTGGATATAAAACTAAAAACTCTGCATCTTACTATAGAGATACTTGTTTATCCATGTTCACTGGTGCTCTATTCATAATAGCTGGAAATTAGAAACAGCCTAGATGGGCCGCTGATAAATGGATAATGAAAATGTGGTGCATTTATACAATGGAATATCATTTACCTGTTAAGAAAAGTGAAATGTGCATGCAAATGGTTGGAGACAGAAACAATTACTTTAAGTGTGATAACCAAGACCGCAAAAGACAATTTTTTTTCTTTTATGTGGATGTTAGTTTTTAAGCTTTACATATGTGTGTTTCATTCAGACTATCCAAAGTTTATGTAGCTAGTAAGGGATCAGGAGAGAGGAGGGATTCTTCTAAGGAAAGGAACAGAGAATATAGCAGTATAAATATTAAACCAGAAAGTAGAATAGAAATATTAAATGCAGAGGGAGACAGGAGCGAAGAGTAAAGGAGGATATATGGGGAGGGAAAACTAACACTTAAAAGCTTCTTTGATGCTTCTGAGATGGTACAAATGTTACAATATTGGCTAAATTTTTTTCTATGGCTTTTAAAAATAGTGTAAAAGTACAGCTCACAATTTACTAGCTTACCACTTCTAAGTGAACATTCACATTGCAGTGCTACGATCAGCACTACCCAGCCACCTACAGAACTGCTTTAATCTTTAAAAACTCAAATTCTATAGGCTCCATCCCTAGCAACCACCAGCACTCTATTTTTCATATTTCTCAATTTTACCACTCTTCGGTACTTCACATAAGTGGAGTCATATAATATATATCCCGTTGTGAAACATAATCATTTTATAAATTGTCAGAGAATTATGACAAGTGGAAAGGGCAATTTGAGAAGGTTATGTACTGTACTATTCTAAAGCTCAATGCACACTATATGATTCCATTTAGGTAACATTCTCAGAATGACAAAATTATAGAAATTGGCAATATTTTAGTAGCTGGCTATTTTTAAAGCTGGGACTGAGAGAGAAGTGGAAGGGATAAAAGGGCAACAAGAAAAATCTCTGTGGTGATGGAGAGGTTCCCTATGTTGTTTGAAATAATGTCAGCAGTTTGGTTGTGATTTTGTTTTTGTTTTCTCTTTTAGAATTTTGAGGCAGGTATTTTTATGTAGTCCATACTTGACTCAAACTCTCTGTGTAGTAGAGTATGACCTTCAATTCCTAACTTTCCTTTCCTGTATTATAGTGTGTGCTACCATGCCTGGCTTTTGATTGTGATATTGTGATATTATTTTGTAAGGTATTATTGTGGAAATCTGGGTAAAGAGTGTACAAGATTGCTATTCTATTTCTTATAAGTATATATAACTATAACTAGTTCAAAATAATAATTTAATCAGAAGCAACCTAAAGAACCCAATTTCTAAAAATAAATCTAGAATACTATAAAACCTATTATAGAGTACATAGGAAGCATGTGATCCCTCTTTCATTGTCACTAGCTCTGAATATCAGCCTAAGTTTCTCATTTAACCTAAAATTTCCTACTAAAAACAGGTAAAGATACACTAATAGAACGAGTCCAGTAATAAAGGAGAAATTAAATGAGTATTTATGTAACTTCCAAAGTCACATGTTAAAGCCCTAACTTTCTGTCTTAGTCAGGGTTTCTATTCCTGTACAGACATCATCACCAAGAAGCCAGTTGGGGAGGAAAGGGTTTATTCAGCTTACGCTTCCACACTGCTGTTCATCACCAAAGGAAGTCAGGACTGAGACTCAATCAAGCAGGTCAGGAAGCAGGAGCTGATGCAGAGGTCACAGAGGGATGTTACGTACTAGCTTGCTTCCCCTGGCTTGCTCAGCTTGCTTTCTTATAGAACCCAGGACTACCAGCCCAGGGATGGCACCACCCACAATGGGCCCTCCCACCCTTGATCACTAATTGAGAAAATGCCTTACAGCTGGATCTCATGGAGGCATTTTCTCAACTGAGGCTCCTTTCTCTGTGATAACTCCAGCTTGTGTCAAGTTGACACAAAACCAGCCAGTACACCTTCAAATTGCCAATATTAAGAATTTGGATCATCAGGAAGTGAATAGGTAAAAAGGGTAGTCCTCACAAATAGGGTTAGTGCCATTATAAAAGACCTCAGAGAGATCCCTTTCCCTTTTTGCCATTTGAAGTAACAGAAAGAAACTATCTCATATATGAGGAAGCAGGGTCTTACCAGAGACTGTACCAGGGCCCATTTGTTAACCACAGATGATTTTAACTAAATTAGTAACCTGACTTTTAAAAAACGTCTTCAATTGAAAATCCAAGATAAGTAACAGTGACACTGTCTATTGAATCACAGTAAGACAATGGATATAAAAGTAAAGCATGAATGCTAACTGTAACGCATGGTGTATGAAGCAGAGGCTTTATATTTGTGTAATAGGCATTTTGCCAGTGTATGGAGGTAGCTGATAAAAGTTATCAACTTAATAAATTTTGAAAAAAATGATAAAGGGAGACTTTTCTCCGGAGCATTTGAAACACAGCACATTCAATCAAAAAGAAAAAAGCAATATATGCAAGATAAAGAGCTAATAGAGTCACTAAATCATTTTCTGTATAAAAACCTAAGCATATGATCACGTTTCGGGTATGGGTAATAATGGACAGGAAACTCATCAGAAAATTAGAAATCAGCAGGATAGCAGAAGAGTGGTAGGGATTAGAACTGTAGTGTCATGGATAAAATCAAACTCCTCAGAGAAGCTCTGGCCTCGCAGAGACATAGAGATTGATCAGTGTGGAGTTACAGTAAGTCTAATTTTTAATTTGCGTATAGAAAACAGCTGAAGTTCCAGATGTAGCTTCTGGCTTAGAAGTGAATTTCCCCCTCTTCCTAAAAGGTTAAAAGTTGCAAAGAAAAAGAAAATCCAAATCGATTAGTCCTGAAGTTTTTTCATATTTAAATTCATATAGGCTAGAATTAAGTTGTTCCAGGAAAATCTTAGATTTCGTTAGCTTGTATCAGATTGGCATCCTACTTACTGTCTTATATTGTGATTTACAAATCTTGCTATATAAAGAACAGCCAAGAAGATTCTTCAATTTTGTTGTTGGTTTTGTTTACCGGCTTGCTTTTGAGACAGAGTTTCATGATCTCAAAATCACTATGTAGCCAAGGATGACCATGAATTTCTGATGCTTTCAGGTGTTAGATTACAGGTGTGTGCCACCACATTTGGCTATGTGATGTTGGAGACAGAACCCTCAGCAAGCACTATACAAATTGAGCTACATCCCAAACCAATATACTTAGATATATCATCATGAATGTAAGTAATTACTTTCTGCATGATTTTAAGCAAGCCATCTTACTCTCCTGTTTTATGGCTTTCATAAAAATAACAGTTAACATCTTACATATTCATTAATAAGCTTATAACACAGATACTATTTTCATTGACCCATGTATGTGCAATGTGGTAGACTCAGAAGAGAACATTTTACAAATGAGAAAACTCAAAGAACAGAAAGGTACCCATATGCAAACGTACATAAGAAGCCACTTAAACTCTTACTTTATACCATATACAAAAATTAATTTAAAATGTATCATAAACCTATATTCAAAAGATAGAAATATAAACTTCAAGAATACATAAGAGAAGATATCTGTAAACTTGGATTGGGCAAAGGTTTTTTACATTACAAAAACACTACCTATAAAAGTAAAATACCTATAAAAGTATAATATCTATAAAAGTGGGATGCTTGATAAATTAGACTTCATTAATATTTTTTCTTTTCAAATGATTACATTGGGGAAAAGGAAAAGATTTAAAGAAAATATTTATGAATAAAGGACCTTATCCAGAATATATAAAGAACTCTTATAACTCAATTAAAAGACAACCCAATTTTTAGAAAGGGGGAAAACCAAATACACATTTTTCCAGGAAAGAAATAAAAAGTCAATAAATATATGGTCAACACACCATTAGCTATGAAGAATCTACTAATCTCAAACCTCAGAAGTTACCACCCCATACTCACTAAGATTATTATAATAAAAACATGAGTGATAACAATGCTGGTGTAGTAGAGAAATCAGAATCTGCACATAGTGGGAACATGGAGTGGCTTGAATGAAATTATCTTCCACAGGCTTAGATACTTTCCAGTTGGTGGCACTGTTGAGGAAGGTAGTACAGGCTTGCTAGAGGAAGGACATCCCTGGTGGTAGGTTTTGAACTCTCAAAGTTCTAGTTCATTTTTTTTTCTGCTTTGTGTGTGTGATTGAGAATATCTTGGCTTCCTGCTCCCTTGCCATTGTGTACTTTTCCTCTCAAACTATAAACTCTTCTGTCAGTTTTCTTGGTAATTGTATTTTATCGCAGCAATAGAAAAAGAACTAAACCAGGATGTAAAGTGGTGTTTCCATTTTGGAAAACAGAGGGTAGCTCTTTACAAAGCTAACCACAGAGCTAGCAGGGGACCCTACAATTCTACTTGTACATATACATTTAAGAAAATTAAATATATATACTACAGCCAGGCTTAGTGGTGCACACCTTTAGTCCTAGATGGAGTGTCAGGTAGATCTTTGTGAGTTCAAGTCCAGCCTGGTATAAATAATGAGTTACAGGCCAGCCAGAGCTATACAGTGATATAGTGGGGCCTGTCCTTCACCTCTCTTTTTCCCCTCTCCCTCCCCCTCCCTGCCTCCTTCTCTCTCTCCCTCTCCCTCCCTTTCTATCTATACACATACACACACACATTAATTACAGAAACACAAAACAACTATATACAAATGGTCATAGGAAAATCATTCATAGTGGTACAATAGAAACAACATAAATGCTTAACAACTAATGAATAAACAAACAAAATGTGGTATAGAATTTTTTCAACAAAAAGAATGAAATACTGGTAAAATGATAACATAGATGGACTCAAAGGGCAAGAAAGAAGGCAGGAACCAAAAGAATCTTCACTGAAAACAAACAATTGAAAGGGACCAAAATACACATTTTTGTTCCTTCTATTTTATCACCTGCCTCTGAGATATGGTGGGAATAATAATAAGCCTTTTTACAAAATTAATATAATAATCACAGGGGAATGAATTATATCAGGCTCCAAAAATACAAAACAATTCAAGATGCCTAGTAGTCTTGTTATTCTGACCCAAACCTTAGTAAACTTATACTAGAAAATTCGTACCATTAACTATTTATATTTTATAGATCCAGGGAGACTTTTAAGTGGATAGCTACATTGCAATGTGAATTTACCATAAAACTCCTATCAGAAAGTTGTCATTTTATATGAATTCAAATATACATGACACTTTGGTTCCTTACAATCATTTGCAAGTTTACTATTGCTCTTTGACTTACTGTTTGGCTAATGAGGCTGAGAGCATTTTTTAAATGGCTCCAAACTTCTTTTAGGGGGTACAATGCTACATTCCATACTTCATCTGTCACCAGAAGTTCAATCAACTTGTGCATGCATACGCTGAAAAATAAAAAGAGAAAAGTCATCTGTAAGAGAAGAAATCACTGCCCTGGCTAAGAGAAATCAACGGAGTCTCATGTCACACTGAGAGCTTCGAGGCAGCTCTTTGTTTCCCTCGATTTTGATCTTGCTTCTAACCTTGGAAGACAGAGTTTTGAAGGTGTAAAAGAGGTTGACCAGTTCTTCCTTTGACACTTGTGGTTGGTTGTCTTTTTAGGAAAGTTCATCTCCCTCATGAAGGAATTGTTTAATTAACTTATTATTTTTATTTGTGTGTGGGACCAGCACTCAAAGGTCAGGGAACAACTCTAGAGTTGTTTCTATCCTTCCACTATGTGGGCCCTGGAGATTGAACTCAGATCATCAGATTTGGCAGCAGGTACCTTCATCTGAGGAACCATTTTGCCAGCCCAGTTATGCCATTGCCATATTTTATGAGCTGATTCAATTTATGGGCATACAAAGAATCATGCTACCTCTTCAAGGGAACAAAGAAATTAAAATTGGATTTAAATTGACAAAAAAATTGAAAATCTCACTTCTCAGAGCAGAAAGACTATAATGATTTTTTCCTTGGAAAAACAACTAAACCACATAACATTATTGATACTTAAAAGTACTAGGGGAAAAACAGAAGAAAATATAGGAAAAATGTTGGAGTTGAGTGGTGGCTACCAATTTATGATCATTTGGGATATTTAGTAAATTACATGAAGAAAGGAAGATACATAGTACTATTTTATTATATGACAAGAAAAATAAAGGGAACCAGGATGGACCCTTCTTTTTCTCCCCTGGGAACAGTATATTCCTTAATCTTGCTTAATATTCCCCAGTGTCTAATACAATTTTCACTACAAAGAAGTTTACAGGATAGTTTCCTTATAATCTTCTATGTTGGACCAGTTGGTTACAGTGGGTGACTTATGGGACAGTGACTAGAGGTCTTGGTTTTGTTTGTTTTTGGCCTACATGAAACTTAATTTAGGTGTCAAATTACATTTACTAACCTGTATTTCAAAACATCAACTGGCTTTTTCTTTCTGTAGATCAGTAAAAGTTTTTTCAAGGCCTTCTGTGCAATAGTAGGAAAGTGTGCAGGCTTATCCATAGCTAGTACTATAAGAAGACAAAGGAACGGGTTCTGAACGCCACGTTATCTTATTCATTACAGTTTTCATGCAGGACTATAACATGCATTCTCTATTGGAACAAAAAGATTCTCTCTCTCTCTCTCTCTCTCTCTCTCACACACACACACACACACACACTCACACACACTCACAGACACACACAGACACACACAGACACACACACCAAATTTTATAAAAATTATGACTCTACAGAAGCTTTCAGAAAGAATCTCTTATTTCCAGGTAGAGTACTATGATAGGACTTTCAGGTAACATTCATTCTTCAACAATTAGTGTCCAAAAAGCTACTATTTCTGTAACCATGCACATAGTTCTACAGGTGATGCAACTATCTTATGAATCACAGTGAAGGAAAGGCAAGCTAAGAAAGAAATAGAAGCAGATAAAAAAAAAAAAAGCTGCCAATCAAAGGCTTCAGTGGCCCCACGGCTCTAGAAAACTCAAGGCAACTGTAGTTGTACTGGAGGCTATCTAATACCTTTCCTAAGCATGCTCAAGGTCTGGAGGAAAGTGACAAGTAAAAGGGAAGATAATCAGGGCATTTCCAGCAGTATATACCCCAAATGGCTTTGAGGCCCATACGTCCTATAGAATAGTTTTAAAAATTGAAAATGACACTTGTGTTAAAATATTTCCAAATTTCTAGGGGCTAGTGAGATGGCTCAGTGTGTTAAAAGGTACTTCCTACCTATCCTGATGACCAGATTTCAATCACTGGGGCCTATATGCTGCAAAGAGAACTGCTTCCTGCAAGTCTTCAGTTAACCTTCACACATGTAAACACACACACACACACACACACACACACACACACACACACACACACAGAGACAGAGACAGAGACAGAGACAGAGAGAAATGTAAAAACTTTAAAAACTTTTGCAAGTTTCTCCATACATTTTAGTAAATTACTAAGGCTGAGTCATCTTTGATCATCAAAGCAGCTATCTATCATTTTTAGCTACTTCCCCATCATGTTGTTACATAATTAAATTCTACATATAGACTGCACTTGAGCACCTATTATGAACAATGCTCTTCACTAAGATTTATTAATATAATACATATAAGTAATTATTGCTCATGATCCTAATGAGATTACAATCGTATAGAGTGAAAAAGATAACTATATAAATGATTTTAATTCGAAATAGTTTAAGAATACATCAGAGAGGGAGAAACAATACACTATAAGGAAAATCATCTCAAGGTCAGAAGACAGAAAACAGTAGGATCTAAATGGGCAGTGGCCTTACACAGGTACAAATAGAGCACTCACATGCTATTGTTTCAAGGGTTCTACTTCCTAAACCAGGCATCTTCCAAACTGAATCCAGAAAGCTTTTCAGTGATGGGTCATTCGTTTTGGTTTTAATTTCAAATTCATACAGCAGAAGCATTACTCCACAGTCATCACCTGAGAAGTCCCCTAAAGAAAAGAGAAAGTTTAACATTTTCTGTTACTTCAACATTAGTACCCTAGCCTAGCCTAGCCTAGCCTAGCCTATCCTAACTGGACAAGTTTTCCCTTAAGGGAACACTAATTTCACTTACAGTTTGAAGGCCATCCTAGTCTCTATTGATAGACTTTCAACATTTTAATATTTATAAGTACATCACTAATTTTACTACCCTAAAACACATTTACTAGCATTTACTACATATTCTGAAACTTCAACTGTGATTCTTTTAACTGGCCTGAAAGTGTTCTGGTGCTATTGCTAAGACTCTAATGGACATGCCTGTGTCCTTTGAGCTGACACTCACTGTCATGGCTGAATTAAACAGAAAACATAATGCTGCATGAACTAACAATAGTTTTATGAGCAAAAGAGTTTCCAAATTTGTTTCATTTATTCAGTCAATAATGTGTCTTGGCTCTCATCATGAGAAGAATATGATTTCAGATGCAACACACCATACTTGAGTTCTATTTACCATCTGTTGAATGAGTATTTGAGGTAGCTTGATGCAGCAGCATGACATCATGGTGCATGGTACGGTGCTCCACATCTGTAATCTTGGAAGACTTGGTTGTCTGAGCCTCTTCTAGGCAGCTTGCTGGTCTCTGCTTCTTCCAAGCAGCTCAGATTGACAATCGCTAAGCAGTTCTTACTGCTTATTTATGCATAGGGTAAGAAGGACCTAGTACATTTGGTCAGTTTCAGGGACTTTCTGAAGCTACTGAGTTATTTACTTCCTGAGCATAAAGAGTTTCTCTGCAGCAGGCATGTTTTACTTTCCCTTAGAGCATCCTGTTTGACCTCCCTACAAGCATCCCAAGTCTTAGTGAGCCATCCGCCCAGGATATCCTGTTGTTTACTTGCCTTTGAATACATATCCTGTCTTAAATATCTAATTGTTGAATTTCCTTTAATATCCTGTGTTTTAATGAGCTTCCTTCCAAGATGGAAAGTTTTAATCCTGGAGGAAAGTGCTACACAATAGTACCCCCTTTCTGAAAATGTTTAGGAGCAGAAATAATTCAGTTTTCTAGATTTTTGAATACTCACATTACATTATCTACAATGAGATATATTGAAAATTAGACAAAATCTAAAGTAGTTTCTTTAGATGTTGTGTGTGGGTCGAGTGTATGCCACATGTGTGTGGGCACCTGCAGAGGCTAGAAATGGTCGACAGATCCCTTGGTGCTGGCTTTACACGTGACTATGAATTGCCAATATGGGTGCCAGGAACTGAACTTGGAGCCCCTAAAAATCAGCAAGCATTCTTGACTGTTTATCCATCTCTCTAACCACCCCAACACATTCATTGTTCAGCTTGAATCCAGTGTATCCTATTGTGCCTGATTTCTTTTCCTCATGATAGATAATGCCTGTGATTTTCATTTATATTTTTGCATGGACCAGAGACTATTTTCTTTTCTTGCTTTGCAAGTGTTCTACTATACAAACATTATTCAATTTATTTAATTCATCCTTTTGTTGACATGGTTGCTTCAGATTTTTAGCTCTTATGAATAGAAATATTGTGAAGATTCTTGTGCATATTTTAGTGAATAGATAAAATTATTCCACTTGAATATATGCTTATGGGTGAGATTGCAAAGTCATTGCTAAGATTGTGTGTGTGTGTGTGTGTTTGTGCATGGTTTTACGAGATACCACTAAACAGTTTTCCAAAGAAGTTTTATTAATGGCATGCCTCCCAGCTGTGCTCCCTATCCTTATAACAGTTGGTATTAAAAAAATCTTTTAAAATTTATTATCACAGGGATGGGGCACGCATGCCTTGGTATGCATGTGGAGGTGAAAAGACAAATTTGTGCACTGAGTTGTCTCTACCTTTCCATTAAGTCCTGGAGACTGAATCTAGTTCATTGAATTTGCATGGTTGTGAAGCAAATGCTTTTACCCATTGAGCCATCTTGCTGGCCCAGTAACTGTTACTTTGATCTTCAATTTGTATGCAGTATGTGGTGGTTCAAATAAGGAATATCTTCCATGGGCTCATGGATTTTAACACTTAATCCCTAATTGGTGAAACTCTTTGGAATAGTTTATGGAATCTTTAGGAGATGGAGCCTTGTAGAGAAAGTATGTCACTGGGGACAGGCCTTGAGGGTTTATGGTCTTGCCCCACCTCCTGCTTTTTCTCTCTGCTTCTTGTATGAGGATGAAAATTTGATCACACTGCTTCCCACTTCTGCTGACAGAAATGCCTTACCTGTTGCCATGCCTTCTCCACCATGACACACAATATCCCCTTGGAACTGGAATCCCAAATATACCCTTTTCACTTCTAAATTTCTCGTGACCAGGTCAGCATTTTAGCACAACAGAGAGTTATCAATACATAGTAGCATCACATTTTACTTCTAATTTGTATTTCCTTGATAAATAATGATATAGAGCATCTTTTCTATTATTTGTGGACTACTTGGACATTTTCTTTTGTGATATTCTCATGTAATTCTTTTGCCTATTTGTATTGAGCTATAGGAGTATTTTTTTTTACATAGCCTGAAATATGTCAAATTTATGTGTCGTTTTCTTCCTTTTTGTGGTTTGTATTTTTTCAGTGGTAGCCTTTGACAATCTGAAGTTCCCTTTTGTTCTTTTGTTGTTGTTCTGTTTTGTTTTTCGAGACAAGGTTTCTCTGTGTAGCCTTGGCTGTCCTGGAACTTGCTCTGTAGACCAGGCTGGCCTCAAACTCAGAGATCTGCCTGCCTCTCCTTCCCAAATGCTTTGATTAAAGTTTTATGTCACTACTGCCAGGTTTGACAATCTGAAGTTCTTAATTGTATCAAAGTGTATTTTATTATTTTCTTATATGGTTGATAATTTGCATTCCCAAGGTCACAACGATATTCCTCTACAATTTTTCTTAGAAATCTTACTGTTTTACACTTCATCTTTTGAGAAAGAATCTTACCATACCACCAAGGATGGCCTTGAATTCCTGATCTTACGTAGTCTTCCTGTTTCAGCCTCCTGGGTAGCCATGATTACAGAATGTGCCAAGCGTATCTCAAGTCAATGTTTATATATGGTGTGTGTGTGTGTGTGTGTGTGTGTGTGTGTGTGTGTGTGTGTATGGTGTAAAGGTAGATCAATGTTAATGTTTTTCCCATATTTACATAAAATTATCCCATTTTAAGATAAAACAAGAGCAACACAACAGTCCTTTCCCCATTGTAAAATATTAGACACACTGTCGCAAATCAAATCACTATTTGTCGGTCTATTTCCAGGTTATATTCTGGATTCTTTGTTTTGAGATTTAAATCCTAGGATTCTACCTATCTTTTTCATTGCCCTTTGTATCTCCATAAAGATTTTCATATTATCCTTCCAGTTTATGCAACTGAATCAGCTGGGATTTTGACTGGGATTCTTTCAGTCTATGGATCAAACTAGAGAAAACTTCATAATACTGACTTTTCTAGCCCATGAACATTATACATTATATGTGTATGTACATACACACACATATATAAACCTCATTTATTTAGGTCTTTAAAATTTCCAGTGTTTTAAGAATGTCTGCATAGAGATCTTCTACATCTTTCCTTATTGTTTTATTTTTATACATTTAATGGATTTTGATGCTACTTAAAGTGATATTTTAAAAGTTTTTCAATCATATTTTGCTAGAATGGAGTAACAGAATTAATTTTGTATGATGGCTTGTATCTACTAACCATACCAAATTACTTACTTTTCCCAACATTAATGAAAATAAAACACAGATAATGAAAACCACATTATCAGTGTGCCTGTGTGCTCATGCATATGCACACAGACATATGCATAACATTTGAAAGCTTCAATTTGCTCTAACACGATTGGTGTAACACAGAACATTTACATACATATAACGTAAAGTAAGTGTTTGCTTATGTTCCGATTTCTATGTAAAGTAATAGATGAATACAGAGCACTGCACCTAGCTGTACTATGCTGTATAGGGATACATAAAACACACGGAAGTGCACAACTCAAATTTGCATCAGACACCTCAGTGCACTGCATATGTTATGAGCTATATCTGTCTATTACTATTGTTACAACTTCCCCTCAAGTTCAGACACTTCTCCTTCCACTACTTCATATTTCACAAGCTGCAATCCCTTTGATATTGTCTTCCACAAGCAGCCATCAGGCCCATTTCAAGCCAAAATGGCATATTTATTGTAGTATTGACACACTTTATTCATTTCACATATACCAAAATATAATTTTATTTGGTTGTTATGTGTCTTTAGGTTCTCATGTATATTTCCAACCCAATTTTCCCCACAGCTCCTTAGAATTTATCACACACATTTGCGTGGTAGAATCATTTTTAGTAACATATGTGTCATGATATAGTAGAAATGACTATACATGTAACGAACGTATAACTGCTAGCCAATATACCAATACAAACAAAAGTTCTTAACTAGAGCACAGTATTATGCATACTATTTTTGTCCTTAAACTTGTGTCCAAGTCAAAACAGTATTTTTCAAAGTTATTTAAGTCAGCTTTCTTTCCTAAGTTCCTTCAGTATATGCAGTTAATTTTTATATAGTCAGATTCATTTATCACAGCATGAATTCTATCTGTAGTTCCCTCCACTATCTGATTCATTTTAATATTGTATACAGTGGAATTACTCTTCATGGTATATAGTTATAAGGGTTTTAATAATATATTCATATGTAAACACGTGTATACTATCATAGCTCCTTACAAACATCCCTTTGTCCTATTTTATTCCTTACATTGCCCCTTTATAATGAATTCATCTCATTTAAACCTCTGGCCATCACTAAAGTTATTTTTGGTTCCTGTATTTTTATTTATTCCAAGATGACAAACAAATAATCCATATAGATAGCCTGGCAATTTTTAAGTTAGCAAATACATTTAATATCAGCTTACCACTGAATGGTATTTCCTTGCAAAGGTATATCACAGTTCATTTATCCATTTCAGTTTACCATCTGTGTTCCTGTTGGAATCAGATGGGCATATCCTAGGAATGGTAGATTGGTCAGTTTTCTATGACACCTTCAAAGTCATGGTATATAGAAACAGCTCCACTTTTACAATCTCTTTAGAGAGGCAGAATTCCCAACCAATATATATCCAGTGCCGAGAGTGTTTCCTCCACTCTCCAATACAGAAATAAGGCCAAGAGTCATGGAATACACCTGTGATCCCAGCACTCAGGAGGCTGAAGCAGAAGAATGAAAGGTTGGGCCAGGTTGGGCAAACTAAGGTTGAGAGGTTAAAAATCTGCCCATAGAAATCCAACAAACTACATTGAGTGAGAACTATACTTCCAGGTGGTCTGATTCACAGTCTACTACTAAAAAACATAGAAAAAGAGAGATGTAAATGGCTAGAATGTTGAAAAACAAAACCCAAGAAATTAATTTTTGAAGCATTTGGCCCAACAAAGAGAGAGTCTAGCAAAGTTTTGAAAATGGGCTTATATTGAGATGATCACAGATGGTCACTAGGAGCCAGCCAGAAAAATGTGATCAATTAAACCAGAAATGTGAAATGGGAGTCCTGGCATTATTCCAGCACAGTGTTGGGTGGAAGCAATGATAGCACATAGCTCATTTTCTTGACACAGGTGGGGAATTTTTTACATCCCATCATCAAAAATTAATTAAGGGCCTTTTGCTGGGGCAGACTCCTAGCTGGTCTGCTCCTGTGAAGACACCAACCATATCCTGACCCATCCTAGAGGAACCACTGTACTCAGAGCAGCCGGTAAGAATACTCCCCCACAACCCAATGCCCCAGACCTGCTGCTGGGAGTCTGAGGCACTCAGGACACAACACCAACCAAAACACCACTCTCTCGAATACCACTCCCCTTCCACTCCCTGCTTGGTCATTTTTGCTGGGGCAGACTCCTAGCTGGCCTGTTCCTGTGAAGACATCACATCCTGAGCCATCCTAGAGGAACCACTGCACTCAGAGCAGTTGAGGAAGCTGGACTCCCAGGGGTTCTAACATGCCCAGGATCATAGAATTTCAGGATCCCAGAGGCAGCCTGAGTCCCAGGAGCTCTTTAACCCAGGATCTCAGGATCACAGGATCACAGGATCACAGAGACAGCTAAACTCTGAGGAGTTCTGACACAACCAAGATAACAGGAGAGACAGGCTCCAGTCAGAGACAGTGAGTGCAGGTAGAACTAGAGATAACCAGATGGTGAAAGGCAAGCGCAAGAACACAAGCAACAGAAACCAAAGTTACTTGGCATCATCAGAACCCAGTTCTCCCACCATAGAAAGTTCTGAATACCCCATCACACCAGAAAAAGCAAGATTCAGATTTAAAATCACTTCTAATGATGATGATAGAGGAATGTAAGAAGGACATAAATAACACTCTCAAAGAATTTGAGGAGAACACAGGTAAACAGATAGAAGCCCTTAAAGAGGAAACACAAAAAATCCTTAAAGAATTACAAGAAAACACAACCAAACAGGTGAAGGAATTGAACAAAACCATCCAGGACATAAAAATAGAAATAGAAACAATAAAGAAATCACAAAGGGAGACTACCCTGGAGATAGAAAACCTAGGAAAGAGATCAGGAGTTATAGATGCAAGCATCACCAACAGAATACAAGAGATAGAAGAGAGAATCTCAGGTGCAGAAGATACCATAGAAAATATTGACACAACTGTCAAAGAAACTGCAAAATGCAAAAAGTTCTTAACACAAAACGTCCAGGAAATCCAGAACACAATAAGACCAAACCTAAGGATAATAGGTATAGATGAGAGTGAAGATTCCCAACTTAAAGGGCCAATAAATATCTTCAACAAAATTATAGAAGAAAACTTTCCTAACCTAAAGAACAAGATGCCCATAAACATACAAGAAGCCTACAGAACACCAAATAGACTAGACCAGAAATACCTCCCGTCACATAATAATCAAAACACAAAATGCACAAAACAAAGAAAGAATATTAAATGCAGTAAGGGAAAAAGGCCAAGTAACATATAAAGGCAGACCTATGAGAAATACACCAGACTTCTCACCAGAGACTATAAAAGCCAGAAGATCCTGGACACATGTCATACAGACCCTAAGAGAACACAAATGCCAGCCCAGGCTACTATACCCAGCAAAACTCTCAATTACCATAGATGGAGAAACCAAGATATTCCATGACAAATCCAAATTTACAGAATATCTTTCCACAAACCTAGCACTACAAAGGATAATAGCAGGAAAGATCCAATACAAGGAGGGAAATTATACCCTAGAAAGAGCAAGAAAGTAATCCTCTTCCAACAAATCCAAAAGAAGATAGCCACACAAAGATAATTCCATCTCTAATAACAAAAATAACAGGAAGCAACAATCACTGTTCCTTAATATCTCAACATCAATGGACTCAATTCCACAATAAAAAGACATAGGCTAATGGACTGGATACGCAAACGGGACCCAGCATTTTGCTGCATACAGGAAACCCACCTCAATGACAAAGACAGACACTACCTTAGAGTAAAAGGCTGGAAAACAATTTTTCAAGCAAATGGTCCTAAGAAACAAGCTGGAGTAGCCATTCTAAAACCTCTAGCCCGAGAACTCATGGCTCCACCTGTATAGGTAGTTGAGGGTGGCCTTGTCAGGCATCAGTGAAAGTGGAGGGCCTTGGTGCCTGAAAGTTTGGATTCCCTAGTTTTGGGGAATTCAAGAGCAGGGAGGCAGGAATGGGAGGATGGTGGGAGCATATCCTCATAGAAACTCCCAGAATTGTAAGGATTAGACATGACAGAGGCAGGCTGCCAGAAGACTAGATTCTGGAATTCAAACAAAAAATTATCTTGATACTAAAATTTGTTTTGAGAATTGTATATTGCAGAATACACAGCCTTGGTGTATCTACTCATCAAGCAAGCTGAGCAGACCTGCTCGAACCTTTCATGTCCTGGAATCTCAGCTGAATGCAGTGAAGTCACAGACGTCAGAGGCTTATTAATTTACTCTTCCCCCCACCCCTCTTCTAATATCTCAATGCCCGTAATCAGCTTGAAGAAGTTAATGAAGAGTCAGCACCCCTATTCCCTGGGCTTGGGGACTGAGGTGGTTAATATTGGGCTTTCTTTCTAGGGAAAAGTAGTGGTTTTGTTGGAACAGGGAGGAATAACTAGGATTTACTGCATAGCCATAACCTATTGGTAGAAATCTGTATAATTGTTATTAAGCTGAAGTTACAATTTCTTAAAGGGTACAATATTTACTTTGATTTCAAATTTAAGGTTTTCATTGGTACAAGTTTCTTATTGATATAAAAGTGAGATTAATACTGTTACTCTCATAGGCATTGTGCCTATATAACACATTAGGAATACAAGGCTTAGACTCAGTCCTTCTTTAACTTTTTTAACTGATTTGAGATGGTTAGCCTGTGAGTTAAGGGCCTATAGCAAATTCATGACTCTGAGTTTATTTTAGGATGCTTTCTATATTTTAATTAGAAATAGCTGAGAAGAGTTAACAGACAACATTCCAGATTGCCTTACATGGATAGTTGGTTTTCAAAACGTCAGAAGTCCACAGAATTGACTTTACAAACATTTCTGTATTAATGTTCATTTTGATTAGAGACCTGTCTTGTTCCTGACAGCTTCCTGTCTTGGATTCTAAGAATAAATTGAGCATCTTTGGAGTTACTCCAGTTGTGGTGAGATAGCCACTAGGCAAGAATTGCCTCTTTTCATCTACAGACAAATTACTGTCCTGAAAAGTACACACTTGTGGAATAGTTGACTGATTATATCTGCCAAGACAAAGTAATCAGCCCTTAATAATTCTGCATCACTAGGTCTGTCAGATGATCCTGGGCCAGAAGGCTGAAGAGCGGATGCTCCAATGTTTTGTAGTATAGGGACTGTCCAGGTGTTCAGAGGTCTCTATAAATTTGCTAAGTTTTAGAAGCTATGCTTTGTGCTTCCCGTAATTTCAGTTAATCCAGTCATTCTGGATTTTGGATGGGGTTGAAAACTTATAGTCTCTCATAGCCAATCCTGGCTATTTACTTTGAGAGAAAAGATTTGAGAGGATGGTTTTCAGCTGACATTCATTCTAAAGCCAAGAAAAAAGCCAGGTTCAGAACTAAGTCTTTTAGTTAGGAGAGATGACAGAGGTTCTGGTTAGACAACAAAATGATGGACTGGGTATTAGGTCTATCTTGTACCTTACTGATACAAATTGGTATAGTTATGCTCTTTATTTTAACAGAAAGGGTGATATGTAGGAGGAGCTAAGGTGGGAGGAGTAAGGAGAGGAAGAGGAAGAGTAAGGAGAGGAGGAGGAGAGGAGGAGCTAGGAGACCAGAGAGGAGGGCAGTGGGGGGAGAGGGAGAGGGAGAGGGAGAGGGAGAGGGAGGAACATGGAGGCAGATGTTCTCGTGTTTCTGCCAGTCAAAGATAGTTGGTATATCTAGTTTGAGTATTGGGTTACACTTCTGATTGTATGGGCATCTTGTTATTGAGTATTACCAAACTTATAAAGCCTCTGATTAACATTTTTTTAAAAAGTTACTAACAAAAAAAAGATGAGGAGGGAAGGTGATGAAATACATGTGACAGGAAATCAGATGAGGAAACTAGCTGGAGGAAGAAAGGGAAGGGGCAGAGGGAAACAAATAAGAACTCTAATGACACATGTATGAGGATGCTGTAATAAAACCCAGTACTTTGTATGTTAACTTAAAATACTAATAAAGAAAAAAAAGCAAGAAGGAGGAGGGGGGATAGGATAGGGGGTTTCTGGGGGAGGGATGGGGAAAGGGGATGACATCTGAAATGTAAATAAATAAAATATACAATAAAAAAATTAAAAAAAAGAACATCCTTGCAATCATACCCTGAGGTTTACCATACTAGTCTGTTAGGTGCTACTACGGTCCATAAAGTTGTCAATTAGGATTAGCCCTCATATTATTTAACTGGCTACATCACAAGTAATAGGATGTAATGTGAAATTTAGGGCATACATAGGAGCAAAATGTACAATAGAAGTATTACAAAGGTCTGGATTGGGGAATTCAAGTGTATTTTTACAAATGTCGCATATAGTATATGAAGTTTTAGAAGATCATTAGAAGACAGTCTAAAATGAACTGAGGACACATTCCACAAGGTCTGAATTAACTATAAAAATGCCAATAATTCATTATGAAAATAAAATATTATTTTATTAAAAAATAATTAAGGAGTAATATTGGTAATATTTGTCAGAGTGAAGATGTCATGTTCCAGTCTTAGTTTTCTGCATATTTTCATCAAGAACAGGTATTAAATTTTTCTTTCATGCTTCTCTTTCATTAAGATGAGCACATTTCCTCATTTCTTTGTTTAATGTGCACTACCTTTTACATTGTTGAATTCTTTAAATATTAATTGGCCATAATTCTGTTTGTATATCACTGAATTAAACTTCTTAATTTTTGTGGGGGAGGGACTTCTGTACCTATTACTCAAGGTAAAGATAGTTTTGTTTGCTTGTCTTGTTTTATTTTGTGATGGATACTCTTTCCTGATTTTCATATCAGCGTCATGGTAACCCCATAAGATCAATGTCTCACTTGTATATTTTTCATATGTTTTTACAATAGAATTAAACCACTTTCGTCCTCTTTTGCCTTCCTCTAGCCTCTTCTGGCTATGCTCTCTCTACTCCTCTAATGTCCCCCTCCATTCTCTATATATCTCAGATTGATAGACTCTTTTTCTTTGATTATTACATGTATATATGTATGCATGTATCCATAAAACATATGCACACACACATAGAGACAGACACACATACTGAGTCCATTTTTGTTGTTTATTTGATATCATTTTAGGGATGACCACTCTGCACTGGACAATCCTGGGAGAGGCTATTTTTCCTTTTCCTAACAGTCACTAGTTGCTAGTAGTTTTTTTTTGTCTATGGGTGGGGAAGAAATATCCATACAAGATCGCCATTACTTAATATGCTTGGAAGAGTCTACTAATGGAATAATTTACTTTATATAAAGTTATTTAAGATTTCATCTCTTTAACAGGTACAGAACTATTTAAAATATTTGAAACTGGTTCATTCAGATTGTTTCTCTTTGGGTCAATTCTGATGTATTATCAAGAAAAAAAAAGTTTTCAAGGAATTTATTCATTTTGTCCATGGTCAAATTTACTGGCATAAAGTTTTTTAAAAATCACTTTTAGTGTGTGTGTGTTTAGCCAGAGAGCTTCCCTTCCTGGGCATCCCTTCCTGCAAAAGGTATTTAATCCCTGGTTCACTTTGAGTAATACATATGCATTCACATCCACCATAACAATAAAACAGTTTGGACAAACAAGGACCATCTCTTTCATCAAGGATTGCCACCAGGTGGGGGTTGGAACTTTGTCATAAAGAGCTGCTCCTAAATCTCCCAGAGAATGCCTCTCTTCCAGCCCCTCTATTCTCATAGCCAGTCTGGAGGACCCTTGTTCCCAACTCCTTGCTGCAGGAGCCTGAGAACCACCATTCTCAACTCCTTGAGGCAGTGGGTACACTCCCAGTGGCATCTGGGTACACAAGAAATTGAAAATCACAACATCGGTCCCAGCCCCTGCTGTTTCTCATTTAGGGAAACACGGCCTGGGACCCCCTATCTTGGATTGTGTTCTGCCTTCCCTGAGCAACAGACATGCTGGTGGCACTCCATATCCCAGCGGTGAGGCAGGCATGCAGCCCAACAAGTAGATATTAGCCATAATATACAGGATAACCATGCTATAATCAACAGACTCAAAGAAGCCAAATAACAAGGAGACACAAGGGAAGATGGTTGAATTTTTCTCAAAAATGGAAACAAAACAGACATCGCAGGTCAATGGAAGGAGGGAACTGGTCCAACTTGAGGCCCATCCCATGGGCAAGTACCAGTCCCTGACACTATTGATAAAACTCTGTTATGCTTGCAGACAGGAGTCTAGCATGGCTGTCCTCTGAGAGGCTCAGACAGCCGACTCAGACAGATGCAGATACCCAAAGCCAAACATTGGATGGAGCTTGGGGACTCTTATGGAAGAATAGGAGGAAGGATTACAGCCCCTAAGGGGATAGAACTCCACAGGAAGACCAACAGAGTCAATTAACCTAGACCCTTGGGTATCTCAGAGACTGAACCATTAACATACACGGGCTGGGTCTAGGCCTCCCTGCATATGTAGCAGATGTGCAGCTTGGTCTTCATGTGAGTCCTGAACAACTGTGGCAGGGGCTATCCCAAAAGCTCTTGCCAGTCTGTGGGATATGTTCTTCTATCTGGGCTGCCTTGTCTGGCTTCAGTGGGAGAGGAAATGCCTAGCCTCACAGAGACTTGATGCACCAGGGTGGGGGATACCCTGGGGAGTCCTCAGAGAGGAGAGGGGAGAGAGGATGGGGGAAGAATTGTGGGAGGGGGTGACAGGGAGGGGGTGACAGGGAGGAGGAAATGAGCGGGATGTAAAGCGAATAAGTTAAAAAGCAATTAAATAAGAAAGAAAGATCAGAAGTCTGAGGCCAGCAAAAGCTACAAAATGAGAAAAGCACAGGGTAGGGGGATTGCAATGGTACAAAGTGTGGCACACATGTTCACAATTTCTGCTCATCAGCTATGTCTGTGTGTTTATGGAAACTGTAGCCTTCAAATTTTCATTTGCACTTGAAATTCTGAGTAAAGGTTAAATATAAACCAAGTGGTTGTTAGTTTATGCCTATAATTCCAGCACCCGAGAACAAGAAGATAACAAATTGAAACGGCAGCCTAGGATACATATTGAGTCTATTTCAAGGAAAAAAGCAAAACAAAATGAAACTAATTCTCTCCTCCAATAAACAGCAATAAATAGTTAAAAATCATATTATGTACAGTAATGAAAAATAAGTATGCACTTCTCTTTCTTAAGGAAAATGAAGTTTGCTCCTGAGCTGGTGTGTATAGAGGGCAGGATACTAGAAAAAGGCCTATGAAAGGGGAAAAGGCATTCATCTAACTGTGCCTTTCTTTCCTTCTTTCCTTTCCATTTCTTTTTCTTTTCTTTTCAACTCTCTCTGGCTTATAAAGAGTTAAGGAACTTCAAGCCTTCTGCCTGGTCAGTGAAAGGCAAACCAAGCAACTAAATTTTTTTTTTTTTTACTGCTACAAGAGTTAACTGTCAGAAGCCAGCTGCTTTTGGCACCCTGGAATAGCAAGAAAGAGTTAAATCACCAGAAGTCATCAGCTTCTGGCCCCAGAGACAGAAAGAGTTAAATTGACCAAAGTAAAGTGTTTTTGGCCCTGATTGCCAATGCTACCCTTGCTGCCTGCCTCAGTTTACCCTGTGATGTAGAGCTGGTCCTTGACAGATAACTCTAACTTGTACCTAGTTGACAATAAACTAGCTAAGATAGTCTCCCTTCTTTAATGACAATACAGTTATTTGCATTGCTCCATAAGAATTTGCCTATTTTTCCAACCAGGATATAAGTGAGAAACCTGAGAGCACAGTTAAGGCCTTGCCTAGAGAATCGTAATTAAAATGATATATATGCAATTCTACATGAGGGCTATGATAAGTTCCATTGGAAAATGGTAGAATTTCTGGTAACTTCATAAAGCAAGTGCTCACAAATGTGTCTCAGGGAATTGAGCTGACTTACAGGCTCTTAAAAGAAAGAGTAAGTTTACTTTCAGAATGTTTGATAAATTCGTATGCTCTCAAGAAAAAGGACTTCCCCAAATTTGTAAGCATGACAAGTGACATCTGACAATATTTCTTGGAGTTCATTACCTAGTTTTGTAATAGCTTGTAAGAGAGTGTTAGGAATCTATCATGAGATTCCCTGTAAGCTCTTCTATTCAGAAGTGGCCTTAGCAGTTGGTTAGTGCTATATAGCTTTAAACTTACAATGTAAATTTGAGGCGTTCTATTTGTTTGTTTGTTTTTGAGACAGGGTCTCACTATATAGCCCTGGTTGTGCTGCAACTCACAGGATCTACCTGTCTCTGTCTTCAGAGTGTTTGAACTAAAGGTATGTGTTATCATGCCCAGTAAAGAAGTCCATTTGGTTAATATACCAATTTTGTTGTGTCTATGTAAGTAATCAGTGCAAAACTAGTAAAATTAGCCTGGTCTGTGATCAAGAGTACAGTTTCTCTAGGATTCTCAGAACCATAGATAGAGTAGTGAATGGGAAAAATTGTGAAAGACTATGAAGGAGGAAAAAGAAATTACCAAGTGCCCTATCTAATGTACCGTTCAGAAATATCTCTACTTAAATGTATTCTGAGTTATTTTTAACTCAATAAGTCATAGGAAACTTATTAATGTGAGTTAATATTGTCTAAAGAATGAGGAGTGTTCTGACATGGAGAGAAGATTGAACACTGAATAGTTTTGCATTTATTAATAAATTTATTTAAAATTAATTCAATTAATTATATGTGTATAGGTGTTTGTATGCATGTGTATTTGTATACCACTTGGGTGCCTGATGCTTGTAGAGGCCAGAAGACAGCTTTAGATCTCCTGGGACTGGACTTACTAAAGTTGTAAGTGGCCTTGTGGAGTAGAACCAGAACCCAGTTCCTCTGGGAGAATAGTCAGTGCTCTTAACCATGGAGCCATCTATCCAGCCTCTACTTCAGAATTCTAAATTGTGTTTGTTTTTTGAGCCACATGCAAAAACTTAACAGTTCCTTTACTAATGAGTTAAATAAAATTTTGACATCTGTTCTAAAATGAAAATTAAATCTTTAAAATGTAGAGATATGGAAGACAATAGCCAAACACAATTAGTAGGTAGAGAATTGGTCAAAGAAACCTCAAATATGCCAGTTGACTTAGAAGAAAATAAAAATAAGAAAATAAAAACACATATTTAAAAACAATTATATAGGACATTTTAAAAACAGAGTTATACTTAAATTTACGCATTGAAAATATATCACATTTCAAGGGAAAATGGCTCAGAATAGAATATTGTATACTAACTAATTTCCTAGCTGTTTTTCAATAAGTATTTATTCATTCATTTTAAGCTTATTACGTTTTATTTGTGTGTACCACCATGCATACATGGAGGTTAAAGAATGGCTTATGGGAGTCAGTTCTCTCCTTCTACTATATAGGATCCCAGGGATTAAACTCAGGTCTTTAGGCTTGGCAGCTGATGCCTTTACCTGCTGAGCCATCTCACAGGCTTTGAATGAATGGATTTTATTTTTAAAGCATCTTTAGGTTCAAAATTTAAGTTTATCAAAATTGAGAGCAAAATACAGATGGTTCCTTTAACTCCTCCCAAACTCTCTCCACCGTATCTCCACCTGTTTGAACATTAGTTCCAAATGATGAACCAGCACTGACACATAATTTTCAACCAAAGCCCATGTTTGCTTTAGAGTTCCTGCTGTGTTGTATATCTTATGGGCTCTGGTAAATGTATGATAACATCTATGCACACCTTTCATGGCATACAGATATTTTTCTTTCCAGGAACATCTCTCTCATCTACGTATTCATCCTGTTTCCTAAGTCTCTGATTTTTCTCTCTTTCCACCATCTTGCCTTTCCTACAATACCATAGAGTTACAACGACATGATTTGTATGTAGTCTTTCAGGCTGGCTTCACTTAGTAAAATGCATTTAAGATTTCTCTATGTGACTTTCTGGCTTGATATCTCGTATTTGTTTTTTAGTGCTTAATTATGTCCTGTATATAAAATGTACCATATTTTACTGATTAATTCACCTATATTGTAGGATACGTTAGGTGCTTTTAACTTTGGATAATTATGAATAAAGCTTCCATAAACATGAATACAAGTTGTGTGGCCATAAGTTTTTTACCTCATTTGGGTAAATACAAAATAGTACAATTGTTGAGTCATACTGGTAAGATTAAGTTTAATTTTAAAAGGAGCTCCAAACTTCCAAATTGACTATACCACATTTCCATCTGTAATATGTGAGAGCTTTCTTGCTTTGTACTGTCACTGGGATTTGTTTTTACCAGTATTTTGTATTTGGTAATTTAAATGTGTCTAGTAGTATCTTAGTATGGTATTCATTTGAAATTCCCTAGTGATTGTACACGTAAGCATACACATACATACAAACACCAACATCAAGGAGCCATAGATACTTAATGATGCGGAGAAAGGCAGTATACTTATACAAGAGAGTTATGTTGTCACTAGGCAACATAAATTTATGGAATCACTACTGTATACACAATCTTTTTATTTTTTTATTTTTTGATACAGTTTTTTTCTGTGTAGCCGGGGCTGTCCTGGAACTTGCTCTGTAAACCAGGCTGGCCTTGAATACATAGAGGTCCACCTGCCTCTGTGTCCTGCATACAGGGCTTAAAGGTTTAAGCTGCCTCCATCACCACCACCTGGCTAATCAATCCATTCTTAACTGTTACATTATTAAGCTATATATGATGCATGATTGTATACATAAATGTTTATAGTGTTAGTGATCAAAGCCAGAGCCTCACATAGTAGGTATACTCTACCCTGAGTTCCTGAGTTCTATCTTCATGTCTTGCATGTGTGTGTGTGTATTCACACAAACTTAGACTATAAATACTTGTATGTATGTATGTATGTATGTATGTATGTATCTATCTATCTATCTATCTATCTATCTATCTACCTTCTATCATCTATTACCTAGTTGTATTCCTGGAGAGAAGACAAGATTTTGGAGAGACAGCTAGCATTCTCCCATACTTTCATTAATTAAAATCACTAAGACTATGCATTTTGCTCTAAGCAATGCTCCAGCCTTTTAGATTCTAGCATGAAGTTTTTCTTTTTACCATTTTTCTCCTCAAAATAATTGGTATCTATGGAGACCTGACTCACATAATCACAGCTATCTATTCTACAGCAAGAGTCTTTTAAAAACATCTTATATCAAAACCTAACAGTACTCACAATTTTCTTAGGACAAAGACCCTAAGCTAAGTTATAGATTCCCCACAGGGACTCAAAGGTAGATGGAAGGTCACAGGAACTTTGGCTCTTTAGGTAGGCTAAGTGTCCTGCTCTATTTTAAAAACAATCATTGAGAAGTTCCCCTAGTACTGAGCAGCTTTTGATCTTTCATATGTTTTGAGTCTTAATCACTTCCCCCAACAACTGTTTCTTGCTGCCTCTTTTCACTTTCCTACTTTGTTTTTCCCCTTCTTCTTCAACTCCTGCATGGTGTCTAAATTCTTTACTGCCACCTTCACAGATATCCTCTTTCTTGTCTACATATTCATCTTTATCCTCTCCAGAAGTTCTTCCTTACCATCCTATTATAAGATATTTTTCAGATGTCTTTTAATTTTGTTTTTTAAAAATACTCGGCATCCTTAGTCGTCAGGGAAATGCAAATCAAAACAACCCTGAGATTCCATCTCACACCAGTCAGAATGGCTAAGATTAAAAACTCAGGTGATAGTAGATGCTGGCGAGGGTGTGGAGAAAGAGGAACACTCCTCCATTGTTGGTGGGACTGCAAGATGGTGCAACCACTTTGGAAATCAGTGTGGCGGTTCCTCAGAAAATTGGACATAGCATTACCCGAGGATCCAGCTATACCACTCCTAGGCATATACCCAGAAGGTGCTCGAACATATAATAAGGACATATGCTCAACTATGTTCATAGCAGCCTTATTTATAATAGCCAGGAGCTGGAAAGAACCCAGATGTCCTTCAACTGAGGAATGGATTAAAAAAATGTGGTATATTTACACAATGGAGTATTACTCAGCTATTAAAAACAATGAATTTGAGAGGTTCCTAGGTAAATGGATGGAACTAGAAATTATCATACTGAGTGAGGTAAGCCAATCACAAAAGAACACACATGGTATTCACTCACTGATTATTGGATATTAGCCCAGAACCTTAAAATGCCCAAGATGCAACTCACAGGCCACATGAAGTCCATAAAGAATGAAGACCAAGTGGGGGTGATTCGGTCCTTCTTAGAAGGAGCAACAAAATACTCAAGGGAGCAAATATGGAGACAAAGCGAGGGACAAAAACTGAAGGAGGGGCCGTCTGAAGACCTTTCCACCTGAGTATCCATCCCATGTGCAGTCACCAAAGGTAGATGCTGATGTGGAAGTCAGGAAGTGCATGCTGATAAGAGCCTGATATGGATGTCTCCTCAGAGGTCTTCAAGAGTCTGACATATTCAGAGGCAGATGCTCACAACTAGCCATTGAAGTGATCATGGTGTTCTCAATGGAGGAGTTAGAGTGAAGACTGAAGGAGCTGAAAGGATTTGTGGCCCCATGAGGAGAGCAACAATACCAACCAACCACAGCTCCCAGGGTCTAAACCACCAGCCTGGGAGCACTTATGGAGGGATCCAGGGCCTTAGCTGAATATATAAGAGTGGAGGGCCCTGCTGGGCACAGGTGGAAGATGAGATCCTTGACCTCATGAAGGCTGGACGCCCCAGGGGGTGGGAGTTTTGAGGGTGGGGAGGTGGGAGTGGGGGGGTAGATAGAGGTTACATCCACAAAGAAGAAGGAGGAGGTGTGAGGGGATTGGGGGTTCCTGGGTGGGTGGGGGATGGGGTAAGGGGACAACATATGAAATGTAAATAAAACATCCAATAAAAAAATTAAAAAAAAATACTCATGTTTTTTTGATTCAGTTACTAACTCCTATTTTTTATTTAATTATCAAATAATTTTATTTTGCTTATATGTCTTAGAATATATTTAGACTTGTCTTATAATTAGTTCTGTAGCTATTAAAAGAAGCACACATAAAACGAAGACATGTTTTTGTTCTTAAGATGTAGCATATATTTTCAGGTATTGTTAAGTTTTTATGAAATTTTCTATAGTAGGTATGTTATAGGTCTTTTTATTTTGACTTTTGCCCTTGTTATTTATTTAAATGGTTGTCATAGATTGAAAATAAGTTAAATCTTGGCGGTTTATGTTCACTTCTAATTACTAAAATCTGTCAAAGATATTACATATGCATAAAAAGGAAACAACAGGCCAATAATCTCTAAATCCTATGAAACATAACTCATCCACATATTAAAATAATGACAGACCATAACCAAATAGGTTTTATTCTAGAAAAGCTATTTTGATTTAATTCTAGGAAATCTATTATTATAATTTAGTATACTCATAGTTTAAAAAGAAAAACAATTATTTCCTTAGAGTCTGGCAAAGCATATAATTCAACTCAATATCCATTGACTCAAAAAAAAAAAAAAAACTAAAACATGAACAAAATCTAAAAGCCAAACAAATTTACTAAAGAAACAGGAAGAATCTGTCTATTGACTTATAACAATTTTGATAATCACGAAATTTAGCAATATATAATATTTACTTTGAAGTCTACTGGTAAATTTGACTAAAGTAAAATCTAATGATGTAAGACTAATAACATCATGTTAGACAATAATGGCCTGTTTTTAAACTTAATATTATACTTTCTTAGAAACTAAGTATTATTCTCACTACTTGTATGAAGTAAAAATTCTAACATACACTATGGAAAAATTCTAAAAGAATTATTTTACTGGTTATGAAGTACAGTGCAAATTTCTGGTAGCCATAGTTTCTAGTGACTTTATTATTCAGATCATAAACTCCTATTTGTGGTACTAGGGATTAAACTTAGTAGGACCTCATGCACACTAGACAAACACTGTACTAAATAAATTCACTTTGTAAATGTGTTAGCAAATCCACTTCTCATTGTACCTGTTTGTTTCAGGAGATTCCAAACACTTTTGCATTTCTGGATTTGCTTAAGTGCGGTTCTTAGTAACTTGTTCTATATGGAAAAAAAGAGATAATTACGCTAAGCTAAAAGAACTTTAAGCAAATTAATATTTCAAATTTCATTCATTAAAAGTTAATAGAAAAATAAAATAATAATTGCTTAGCCAAACATTTTGCAATTAGTATAGAAACACTAGCTTCTAAATGTTCTCTTCCTTATTGTACCAAGAAAGTGAGAATTAATAGAAAACCTTGACCCTTACCAATTTCTTTAATAATATAGAAACATATTTCCCCCTGGATAAGAGTATGACGATCTCTATAAACTCTTCCAAACAAAACAGACATAACTGATACAATTATAACATATAATCTTGCAGGGCTGTGAGTAAAGCAGTATATGTTAAGAGTTTGCTGATATAAAGCACTGGTTCCATGCCCAGAAACTTTCCTCTCTCTCCTCCCAATAAAACCAAACAAAATGCAATCACATAAAGTAATAGAAAATTGTCCAGAGGGTATGTTTTTCTTTGCTCCCAGAGACCTACTAAGTATCAGTAAGAGCAGTGAAAGCCTATACATGTTTAAGTAAACACTCATGTCACTGTGGTGTAAGCACTGCTTTAATCAGATGTGGCCAAGTTTATATAGGCTGGGATTCCTAGGAGGTCCATGACTGCTGGACCTCCCCATCACCAGCTCTGTATTGTAAATGTTCTAATATGAACAAGTATAAGTGAGAGGCCTGGTATTCTCCTCTACTGAGACTGTATTTATAGGACAAGTGCAAGGCAAGTTCAAAGTACTTGGTGTCAACTGTTCTAATGTCAGTTAGCATACAGGACAGTTACCCATGCCAAGAGACACAAGGCAAAATATCAAGGACCACAAGTCTTGCTTAGTCTTCTACTCAGAGATGAATATCTGATATAAACCAACCACTACTATCCTTGCCTCCATATCTAAAACAGTGGTTAGGATGAAGCCTGATCCCCTTAAACCACACTGTGGAGTGAGCATTGAGCCATTATACTTGGGGAAACTAGAGCTCAATGAACTAAGCTAGTGAAATTTACCAAAAATTACAAAATGTAAACAAGACAGAATAGTAGTTAAGAACATTTGCTGGTTTTGCAGAGGACCTGGGTTTGATTCTCAGCACTCATAGAGCTGCTTAGAACTGTCTGTAATTTCAGTTCTTATTTCTGGTCTCCAAGACCACCAGGCAAGTATGTCAACCACATGCAGGCAAACATATGCATAAAAAAATAGAAATGACTTTGTAAAGGCCCAGATGTTAAACTTAGAAGACATACATTTCAAAACAGCTATTTTAATACATAATTAAATAACTAAAGGAATCCACACTTAAAGAAGGAATGTATAAGAATGTTCAACAAATATATCTCTATTAACAAAGTCATACAAATAAAAGATAAATAAAAAATTCTAGAATTAAAAAGACAATGAAAGAGAAAGTAAGCAATCAGGAATAAAAGACACACGAGATGTCTGAGCTGGAGCTAGGACCCAGTGGTTAAGAGCACTTGGTACTCTTGCAGAGGACCCAGGTCTGGTTTCCAGCACACGTATCAGGTATCTCACTACCACCTTAATACAATTCCAGAAGGTCTAATGCCCTCTTTTGCCCTTTGTGGACACTTGCACACACATACAGGTAAGCAGGCACATACATGTGTGTGCACACATGTGTACACACACACACACAAATTAAGGAAAAGATATGTGAGATCTATAGAAGACAAAAGATAAAATGGCAGTTTAACTATGAAATAATAGTAATTGTCAGTGTATTAAAACTATGTATCAAGAGACAGGATGCCACACTAGTTTAAAATATAGTTTAAATTCTGTCTAGAGGAGATGAGCTCTGTATCTAAAGACACAGACTGAAAATAAAGGGATGAAAAAGGTTATGAGTTAAATATTTCAATACCTCTATAAACAATAGAACTAGGAAGAAAACAAGACACCTTTAGTCATGGGAAAACCTTGCTTTCCAATTCCACCACTGATCTAGACTACATTACTCTTCCACTGTTCACCTGGAGCACTGTCAGTCGCTTTGATTGATCTTTAAGCATTAGAGTCTCATTTTTCTACCGGGCCCGCGTGGATGGCGGGATGGTCTGTGAAATGCCCAGCCTTGCAGAGACGGTGTGGAAGATTGGCAGAGCCATCTCCTCAACGCTGACATCTCATGGGTGGTAGGGCTGATGTTTCTGGCTGGCAGTTTCTAGCTGCTGCACATGGAACATGGCGGCTGAGGTAGGCAGAGCCACCGCAGCTTAGATAGTCGGCTTGACCAGAGGCCGTTTTTAAATAATTACCGCAACAAAGTGGCTTTCATGTCCTTCTTAGAGACAGTTTAAGTTTGTACCCATTGTCTACTTCAATGAGTTTCTTACAGTCAGTGGATTCATCTTGACAGGGGCAATGGCCTAGAAGGTGCCATGAAGAAGAGCTTTTATTTTTTTCTTGATTTCCTCAATGACTCATTTGTCATTCAGTATTGTGTTGCTTCATTTCTGTGAGTTCGTGAATGCTCTATAGTTCTTTTGCTGTTGATTTGTAATTTTATTTCACTAATGAGATTCAATAGGAGAAATTATTTTAGTGGTCCTCTATGTGTTAAGATTTGCTTTTTATATTCTTATATGTTCTGTTTTAGATAAAGTTCCAGGACCTGCAGAGAAGAATGTATACTCTGCATTGGATTGAATGTTTGGATGAAATGTGCTGTATAGTTAGCTTCCTTGGGTCTATGGATCATAGCATGGTTATACTGTTCTTTAAGGCTAACGTCCACTTATAAGTGAGTACAAACCATTTTTGTCTTTCTAGGTCTGGATTACATCATTCAGGATGATCTTTTCTAGTTCCATCTATTTGCCTGCAAATTTGCCTACAAATCATGATGTCCTTGTTTTAAATAACTGAATAATATTCCATCATTAACTCTTTAAAATCAAACGGAAAGCGATAACCATGTGACTAGGTACAACTTTCTTTGATTTGAAAGAAAAATGAAGAATTGAAGGTGTATGAGAGATGACAATGCTAGTAGCTTTCAAAGAGGTAGATTTAAGAAAAGTGGAGGCAGTGTGATGGCTAATATCTACAATCTCAGAAAGGCTGAGGCAGAAGCACTCCCATGAATTGGGAGGCCAGTATGGTCTACAATTTGAAACCTTATCTCAAAAAAGCCTACTGAAAGGAGTTGAGAGTGGAATTCAGGCAAAGGTAAGGGATTCTGTCTTGTTAGACATGAGATGCTGACTTACTAAAGCAAATGCAACTGAGTAAAAAAAGCAAGCTGAGTAAATCAGTTCATCTGACTATTAGAACTCAAGAAATAGATAAGCCTTTCCATAGCAAATGTGTTAAAGGAAACAAACGTGGAAGAAACATTTTGATGGATTATATATAACCAAAGAGGGACAAGATAATGAAGATAAATATTAATAATATATTAGGAAATTCTAGGCCATGGTAAGGGACATCTAAAAAGAAGAGGCTAAGCCAAATATAGTGACATTTGCTTAGGAAGGGATTAACCATTATAAACCTTTGAAATGAAGATTCTTCCAGAATGAAGGAAAAATATTTTCTAAGGGGAATAAAAATAAATGTGTCAGAAAAAAGAAATAGACCAAAGAGCACACTTAACCCTCATCTGGTCTTTGAAGATTGCACATTACCTGTTCAGAAGCTGTTGTAGCTTTTCTTCCTTGCTGTAGATCAACTGCAGCTGCTACAAGTAAACATGTTTTCTGTGCAATCAGTAGTCCTTGATCCGAAGGACAAAAAAGGGACAGCTGATAAGAAATAACCAGAACATCAATGAATAGTGAGAATGCTGTCAGGTGAACACAATCAGAATGAAAATCAGCAACATCTTGTCTGAATGAGAAAATGCTGCTGGGAAACCACATGTTGCCATAAAAATGATATAGACTATCACCCTGATTTACAGTTTTAATTTTATATTACTTTTCATTGTTTTTAGCACCTTCCTAGATATAAAAAGCTTCTCTTCTTCAGTTTTCTTTCTCAATGACAAGTACTGTCATTTGGCCCTGAATGCCTATCTAGCAATTTACTCCTTGGGTGACGCTGTCATTTATGGGTGATTTTCCCCCTGGGAAGTAGTTTTCCCTTTATACTGAACAGAGCCCAAATCAGTACTTAAATTGTTATGCTTGAAGGGGACAATGTCAAATCTTGGCAGGCATTAAGCATAACCTCATCATTAACCCTTGTCCTCTAGGTTTAGGAAATACTTGGAGCTTTGTACTATAATAAAACTCTAAGCCACTTTGATTTCTACATGTCAGTCTTACACATGCATTATCACAAATGTCAAAACTAAAATGGACTTATCTCATCTAATTAAAACTGCATTTATACATAAACTTGCAGACATTTTATTTTACTAGTACTGGTGATTGAGCCCAGGACCTTGTGCATGCTAGATAGGTATTCCACCCCTGAATTACATCTCTAGCCCTCCAAAGACTTTCTTAATCTCTACAAACATTTATGGATAACAATCATGTCCTTCATGGAATTATTAACATTTTAAATTGTCCAATCTCTTTAGGTCTTAGGTTACTTAAGGTTAGGAAACTGTTTCCAGCTTTAACTGCTGAACATTTAATTGGCCTCAATATGTCAGATTCTGATACTTCCAAATGTAGTGAGGTATATTCTGTAACCCTCTGCTTCCATTCCCCCATTGGCACTTGAACCACTTTCTAGCTTTTTTAATGTCGACTTTGGAAGCTGTTATGGTTTGTATATGCTGGGCCCAGGGAGTGGCACTTTTAGAAGGTGTGACCCTGCTGGAGTAGGTGTGTCACTATGTGTGGGCTTTAAGACCCTCATCTAGCTGCCTGGAAGTCAGTATTCTGCCAGTAGCCTTCAGGTGAAGATGTAGAACTCTCAGCTCTTCCTGTACCATGTCTGCCTGGATGGTGCCATGTTCCTGTCTTGATGATAATGAACTGAACCTCTGAACCTGTAAGCCAGCCCCAATTAAATGTTGTCCTTTATAAGAGCTGCCTTAGTCATGGTATCTGTTCACAGCAGTAAAACCCTAACTAAGACAGAGGCAAATGACTATTTTTTAAATGCTTAAAGGTGAATAATAACAAATTCACAAATTCTTACATACAGAACCTGTTCTAGGAAATTTAATAAAGAAGGCTCAAACTTCTTATCTCCTTTTTCGATCCTTGCTGTTCACAGGTACTTATGCTACATTTCTGCACACTTATTTGTGTGAACTTTCCTAATGTGTGGTAGCTCGTAACATTGGAGCACACCCATTCTAAAGATACTTATGTTTTAACATGGGACTCTTTAACTCCAGATCCCTTCAAAGGCAAAGGAATAGTTCTGTACTAGTAGAACTCTATATTGTAATGGTAGACTCTATAATGAACAGTTTTTTCTTTTCTTTTTTTTTAAATTATTATTTATTCACTTTACATCCCACTCACTAGCCCTTTCTGGCCACCCCCTCCCACAATCCTTCCTCCCATCTTCCTTCCCCTTCTCCTCTGAGAGGGTGAGATCCCAGGGTGTCCCCTGACCCTGGTGCATCAAGTCTCTGCCAGATATGACTCATCCTTTCCCACTGAGGCAGGACAAGGCAGCCTGGCTAGAAGGCCATATCCCACATACAGGTAACAGCTTTTGGGATAGGCCCCACTTCATTTGCTTAGGACCCACATGAAGACCAAGCTTCACATCTACTACATATGTTGGGAGCAGGCCACATCCAGTTCATTATGTTCTTTGGTTGGTAGCTTAGTCTATAAGAGCCCCAAGGGTCCAGGTTACTTGACTCTGTTGGTTTTCCTGTGGAGTTCCTATCCCCTTCAGGACCCACAATCCATCCATCCCCCTATTCTTCCATAGAGTATATAATGAATATTTGTGATGAAATTTACCTTATAAGAAACCATGAAAAAGTTTTTCATTGCTTCTAGATCCTTCTGAGATTGCAGAGCTAAGTTCCAAGCTGAAAGTTAACATGAAATAATATAATTGTGGAAAATCAACTGTTTAGTCTGTACCACCATAATCTCTGTCAACATTTTTAATGCTAATATGCTGATAAGGGGGTTCTTGGGATTAAGTATATTTTAATTTAAAATTTTAAATGTAAAATTAATTTAAAAAGAAATTAAACAAGTCAATAAAGTATTTTGTTTTTGAAAAAAGAAACTGATTTTATGTTTGTGAGGAAACTTTTTGCCAAGAAATTTAGTGATTCCCAGCACTTCTGATTGTCCATTCTAAGTAGATAACACACGAGGAACTGTTTAATTTTTTAAAGTTTGAGATGTACAAAAAGAATCCTCAGTACTATCTACCTGTCTATCCATCCATCCGTAATAATAACAATTAAAGAAAGTGGACATGAATTTGAAAGGGCATGAGATGTTTGTGAGACAAGGGATAGGAGAAGCTGGAGGGAGAAAAGGCTGGGGGAAATTATGTAATTATATTTTCATTTAAAAATACAGAAAAAAGGAGAGTCACCAAGTGGCAACTGAAAGTCACCAACTCATCAACTGAAAGTGGTAAAAGGGAGATAAACTTTAGGAAAGATCAGAATATACTAACATCAATGGATATTTCTGGAACATTTTCTGTCTTCCAAAGGTTAGTAGAAGCCCCAACTATGTAAACCAATGTGAATGAGAAAATGCCTCCATCTTTCCAAACCTTCAAAATGTCAGAGTCATTAAATCTTTCTATATTTAAAACTGTTCATTTTCCAAATTTCTTAGAATTCACATTATTTATGCCCTTTTGCCTAGATAAAAACCTCAAGAAATAATTCCATAAAACAGGAACATGTTCAAGTAGAACCAGTCCAAACTGTGATAGTGTTAATTAATAGTTCTTAACTACCTCCATAATTTTATACCACTTAGAAAATGGCACAATTCATAACTGTGTCACTTGATGAATAAATGACAAAATAAACATATATACACATGAAGAAAGATTTTGGCCATTATCAGAAAACTGCAAATTTCTTTCACATTCAGGCTCTCTTCTAAATATTACCTTAGCTTCTTTTCTTAATGTTATTTTCATGCTATTTAAATGCTAAAATCATAGCAACTTCTCCACACATGAAAATAATGCACTTTGATTACATTTACTCTCTCTGGGTTTCTTACCTCTTAAACAGATCACTATTTTGATTTCTAACACAAAATCAGGTTTGTGGGATTTTTTAAAGTTTTATTTATTTTATGTATGTGAGTACACTGTCACTGTTCTCAGACACACCAGAAGAGGGCAGCAGATCAAATTGCTGTGGTTGGGAGCTACCATGTGGTTGCTGGGAATTGAACTCAGGACCTCTGGAAGAGCAGTCAGTGCTCTTAACAACTGAGCCATCTCTCCAGCCCCAGGTTTGTGTTTTTTAACCGGTGTATAAATTGGATCATGCATTCTGTACTCTTTAATGTCTGGCTGTTTTTGTTCAACAGTATGTTTCTGAGATGTACCCATATTATTGTGTGTAGTATATTTTTGGTGGGTCACATCAAGGAATATATTCAACTTTCTAGAGGAGGTTTAAGAAAATAATTTGTGAAACTAAAGGTATAATTAATCATTTTGTTTTTGACCACTCTCCATAGAAAAGGAAAAAAATAAGCAAAGAATACTTTATTATGTGTGAAATACATACACTGTATGATATGAAATCTTTAAAAAATGATCCCACATAAGAGATGTAAACATTTCTAGTTTCTATACAAGGAAACTAAGATTAAGCAAATTATACATATATACCAT
This sequence comes from Grammomys surdaster, assembly GCF_004785775.1. Classification (NCBI taxonomy): domain Eukaryota; kingdom Metazoa; phylum Chordata; class Mammalia; order Rodentia; family Muridae; genus Grammomys; species Grammomys surdaster. The sequence continues at coordinate 645,272 of NW_021604642.1, read as the reverse complement.
AGCTTCAAAAGAAAGAGACATAATTTATTATATTAGAAAAACTTCTATAACACATATTTTTTTTTACCTATTTTCCTGAACCAATTGGCATCATTAACCATAGAATCCACAGTTGAGCGAGTTTCATTAAAATGTTCAGAAAATTTCAGGAGTGCTGTATCAAATAGGAAAATAGGATATTTATCTTAATATGCTAGCAAAGTTTTTAATCATCCTTTAAAACCTGAATCTAGAAAGTTTATTTCTGTGCATATGTATACGGTAGCATATCAAAATAATCCAAATGAGGAAAAAGAACTACTAAGCTCCATGAAGGCATTAACTCAAACTTTAAGGGAACAAATATATTCTTAGAGAGAATTATAAATGTAATTATTACAATTATTCACTACTTGAGGCACATGCAAGGAGATAAAGAATGGGAATAATAATTAAAACACCAAAATAATTCTTAGTATGGTTGAATCCCCGGGGTTCAATCTCTAGCACCAAACAAAACACCCTAAAATAATCATAGTATCAGTAGAATGGCATAATATTTACTTAGCTTCCACAGTAAGTATAATGTAGAACCAGAACATGCCATCATCACCAGAAAGCATTTATTACTTACCACATGCTCTTCTCAGAAAAAGAATACCAACCAGCAAAGTTTTCATTTGAAAAGCTTCGTCTTTAAGCCATCTTGCTATGTTTATAATCTGTATTTGAGGTATAAAATTCAACTATTGCCAAACTTAAGGTTTCTAAGGTATGGATGTTTGGATGTTGTTAGAAATGAAAATACCCTTTGAAAAAATGGGACACCATCAAAGAAAGCACAGTGCTGGTAAAAAAAAGAATGTGATGTTGCTAGACACTAGTTTAAGGAAGTCAACAGGAAAGATTACAAGTAGAAAACAGGAGAAGACACAAACTTTTGTAAATAAGTATAATAAAAGAACAAGCAATGCAAGCTAGATGAAGAGGTCACATAAAACCAGCAGGGTTTAGAGAATTTTGTTTGTTCTGAATTAATTTTTGCATGTGTAATCATAGGACAGAAAATTATAAGAGAGGGAAGGAGAAAAGGAAGAGAGAAAGAATGAATGAAAAGAAAGAAAGAGGAAGGAAAGAGGGAGGGAAAGAGCATTAGGAAGGGAAGTGTCTTTGAAACAAATTTAGATAAAAATGGAGCTGAAATCACATTTAGAAGTAGATGCTAGTGATGCCAAACACTTCCCTTCTTGTGCATGAAGAACCTGAAATAGATCTCTGTGGTAAACATTAATAAAGTGTATGAAATTTAAGTAAAATATCAGATTAGAGTCAGTATGTTCGATATATTTAGAGAATTCAACAGAGGATAGATGCAACATGAAGGACTAAAAATAAGCAAGAACATAATTACCTGCATTCAAGTAGTTCAAAAGTCTATCCATTTCTTTCTTTCTAAAAATTAAAGAAGAAGGAATTTTTAAATTGTTCTAAACATTTACTGTAGAAATATCACCGGGAAAAAAAAACCTATTTGTGTCTGAGAATTGGGCTAAAAATGCAAAATGTACAGTTTCTAGTTCAGTGAGAAGTACTTAAAGAAATGTTTAACATCCTTAGTCATCACGGAAATGCAAATTAAGTAAAATCTATAGAAGTCTAATGTGTAAGAAAAAGCAAGGTGTGGCTCAGTTGTAGTGCCTCACATGAGATGCTTTAGAGTCTGTCTCCAGCTTTGAAAACCAATGGAGGTGCTCTGAGTGAAGCAAGAGTAGATGGTGGCCTAGAATCTCATCTCTAAGGAAGCACCACATAATTTTTAGCATTCTGAGGAAACCCATCTTTAAAAAAAAACATTTATCTAATACAAACTTCTTATTTTACACTTAAGGAAACATACCTCATGGCAGAGAATGGTTTCTATAAGGTGACAGTGGCAAAGACAAGTCAACTATATTGATCTTTTAATTTCCAATCAAGTTTGTTTAAGGGATTAACAATTTTTTAGCAAAGCTTCTGCCTTCCCATTCTATTTTTAGGAGACTGAAAGTTGACATTCTGACTTAACAAGTAAAAATCTGAACAGACTGAAAAATCAACAGCTCTTCTTGAATCCATAACAGTAGTGAGGAAGAAGATCAAGCTACTGCCAAGAAGACTGAATTCAGGTAGGACAGGTAAATACAGTGAGATGCAGAGCAGAGACCTTTGGAACAAATGCTTTAGTGAGAACAACTGGACTACGGTTGACAAATCACTGGATACTTATCTTGAAAAAGTCTTACAGGTAAAAACTCCAAGGTGACCCATTATAAGGAGACCTCAACACTTTTACAAAATTCAGCAAGGTAGCTTAGCCAGGTATTCACAGTAGGCATTGGAAAACAGGCAGGGATGGAGAAAAGAAATTGTTTTGAAATATTCTATAATACTATATTCTTTAAAATATTTATTTTGTGTGAATGAGTATTATGCTTACATATATTCATATGTATCATATGTTTGCCTAGTGCCCATGGAGGGTAGATGAGAGTGTCAGATCCCCTGGAACTGGAGTTACAGATGGTTGCAAACCACCATGTGGGCACTGGGAACCAAATTCAGGTGCTCTAAAAGTATACCATATCTCTTAACTGTTGAGCTACTGCTCCAGCCCCTATGTCCTTTATAAAAAGTATTTTTATTATTATATATGGATACACATGCCACAGTGAATGTCTGAAGATTAGAGGACAGCATTGCGGAGTTAGTTCTATACTTTCCTCTTAATCCAAAAATCAAACTCAGGTTGCCAGACTTGCTTAGCAATTGCTGTTACCAGCTGAACCATCTTCTCAGCTCAACATTATGTTCCTTTAAAGTAAGGTTTGACCTCTAAACAAACTACCAGAGTTCAACTTCAACCCTCTAGTGTATTTCCAGAGCTTAATTCCATGGAAATAGCTGAAACCAGTTCACTTAAGTCACCCTGACTGTATAAAAGGGGAGGGGAAACTAGGGCAATTTCCCTCCCATATAACTCACCATCACATAACTAAAAAGCCTATTTGTAGCATTTCTTTTAACCTGGTATATCATATCTTTCTCTTGAGGAAATAGGAAAATCATACTAAAAGGCAAAAAATAATTGGAAGACACAAAACCAGTATTAGACAGACATGGCAGACATAATATATGATTAGAGTGGGAGAACTCGTGCATACGTGCATGAGGGTGTGTGTGCACACATGTATGCATGTATGCGTGTATGCACGTGTGCACACTTCTCTGTGTGTACACGTGGAAACCAGGAGACGAAACAACCTCAGCTGTCATGTTTCTGCTATTATTCACCTTCTTTTTTTTTCTTTTAAAAAGAAAAGGTAGTGTCTCTCATTGGCATGCAATTTGCCAAGTAAACTACATCAGATGGGCCATCAAATCTCAGAGGTCTGCTGATTTCCACCAACCTAGTGCTAGGAATACAAATATACCAGACATTTCAAACTGGGAATTTAAATTAATATGATACGAAGTCTAACAGATGAAATAATATGCAAGCTGTGATCATTATTCTTGATTATCAATTTGACTATATCTGGAATTGACTAAAGCCCAGATAACTGGGCACACATATGAGGGATTATTTTCTTAAGTCATTTGAAGTAGGAAGATCCACTTCTAAGTCAGATCTTAGAAGTGGAAAGATAAAGCTTTAATCTAGATCTTTTGAGGTGAGAAGACTCACCTCTAATATGGGCCACACCATCTGCTGGAAGCCTATATAAAGGACACGGGAGAAGAAAGTTTCTTTGCCTGCTGTTCTTGCCCTCACTAGCAAGTGCATTCCTTCACTGGCATTAGAGCCCACTTCTTCAGGGATCCCAGCATATACTGAAGAACAGCTGAGACATCCAGCCTCTTCGACTGAACAACTACTAGGTTCTGGATTTTTGGATTAATAACCAATCCTTATTGGATTAGCTAGATCACTAATAAACTCTCTCTCTCTCTCTCTCTCTCTCTCTCTCTGTGTGTGTGTGTGTGTGTGTGTGTGTGTGATTGGTAGGGGGAGAGAGAAATACTAGCAGATTTACTCTAGAGAACCATGACTAATATACAAGCATATATGGGCAATACAAAAAGAGTCAAAATAAAATAATTCTAAGAAAGAACCAAAAAGAAATGCTGGGATTTCAAAACATTAGCAGACATAAACATCCCTGTGATAGTCTTGTTAGCAGACCAGACACAGCTGAAAGGGTTTATATCAAGAAAAAAAATTCAAATACCTCAAACCAAAGAGAATAATGACAAAAAAATCCAAAAACTGTAGAACAACTTTAAACAGTGAAATGTGTAATGGTAACAACTGGAAAAAGAGAGATCAAAACAGAAGAAATATGCAAAATCTTAATGGCTGAAATACCCTCACAATTAACTTGATGTATCAAATCAAAGATCACCAAACAGAATTCCTACAATCTCCTTTGAGAATATACTCCCAGTGATCAAAGGACTTCCAACTAGGCCCTGCTTCTTTAAAGTGTCACAAAATTTCTCAATACTGCCTTCCTGTGATGTGAGCCAAGCCTTGAATCATAATGGACCCTTGGAAGACCTCAACCTATGTCCAAATGGCACAGAAAACCTCAAAAAAAGAAGAAAAGAAAAAGATGGTGGAGTGGAATATTAAAAATATTTATCACTCTCTACAAAACTCAAGTCTAAGTGGATCAAAGACCTCAACATAAAAATGAATATACTACATTTTATAGAAGAGAAAGTGGGAAATAATAGCCTTTGTATCCCTTGGTATGGTAGACAATTTCCTGAACAGAACATCAGTGGCTCAGGATCTAATATCAATAATTGATAAATAGGACCTCATGAAACTGAAAACATTCTGTAATGCAAAAGACACTGTCAATAGGACAAAAGAACAGCCTACAGGTTGGGAGAAGATCTTCACAAACCCTACATTCAACAGAGGGCTAATATCCAAAATATATGAAAAACACAAGAAGTTAGTCTCCAACAACCACCCCCCCAAAAAAAAAAACAATTTAAAAATGGGGTACAGAGCAAAACAGAGAATTCTCAACTGAGAAAATGGCCAAGAAGCACGTAAAGAAATGTTCAACATCCTTAGTCATCACAGAAATGCAAATCAAAATGACTGAGATTCACCTTACAGCAATCAGAATGGCTAAGATCAAACACCCAAGTGACAGTACGTGTTGGCGAGGATGTGGAGAAAGGGGAACATTCTCCCATAGCTGGTGGGATTGCAAACTGGTACAACTACTCTGAAAATCAATCTGACAGTTTCTCTAAAAACTGGAAATAGACCCAGCTACACCACTCCTGGGCATATACCCAAAAGATGCTCTACCATACCACAGAGACAAGTGCTCTACTATATTCATAGCAGCTTTATTCACTATAGCCAGAAATTGGAAACAACCCAGATCTCCCTTAAGAATAGATACAAAAAATGTGGTACATCTACACAACTGGATACTATTCAACTATTAAAAACAAGGACATCATGAATTTTGCAGGCAAATGGATGGAACTAGAAAATATCATCCTGACTGAGGTAACCCAAAATGACATGCATGGTGTATGCTCATTGATAAGTGGATATTAGTCATAAAGTACAGGATACCCATGCTATATACTCCATAGGTCCAAAGACGCTAAACAAGAAGGAAGGTCCAAGCAAAGATGCTTAAATCTCACTTTAAAGGGGGGAATAAAGTAGTCATAGGATGTAGATGGAGGGAGGAAACTGGGTGGGAGAGGAGATGGGTGTGGGGCGATGGGCTGTGAGAGGCAGTGGGGTACCCAGTTGAGTCCGCTTCTAGCCCTGGAGACCCTAAAGGGAATCTACCATATAGCCCAGTTATACCACTCCTTGGCCTATGTCCAAAGGACTCAACAGTCTACTCCACAGGTACTTGTTCGGCCATGTTTATTGCTGTTATATTTAGAATAAGAAGCAAACAAAAACAATGCCAAGATCCTTCAACCAATGAATGGATAATGAATGCGAAGATCACACACACTGTGGGATAATATTCTGCTGTAAAGAAAATGAATCATAAACTTTGTAGGTAATGGATAGAGCTAGTGAAGATCATATGAAGTGAGATAAACCAGATCCAGAACACATCAAAACAATTATCCATCATGATCAAGTAGGCTTTATCCCAGGAATGCAGGGATGGTTCAATATTCAGAAATCCATCAATGTAATTCACTATATAAACAAACTCAAAGATAAAAACCACATGATTATATCACTAGATGCTGAGAAAGCATTTGACAAAATTCAACATCCCTTCATGATAAAAGTCTTGGAAAGATCAGGAATTCAAGACCCCTACCTAAACATAGTAAAAGCAATTTACAGCAAACCAGTAGCCAACATCAAGCTAAATGGAGAGAAACTTGAAGCAATCCCACTAAGATCAGGGACTAGACAAGGCTGCCCACTCTCCCCCTACCTATTCAATATAGTACTGGAAGTCTTAGCCAGAGCAATTAGACAGCAAAAAGAAGTCAAAGGATACAAATAGGAAAGGAAGAAGTCAAAATATCACTATTTGCAGATGATATGATAGTATACTTAAGTGACCCCAAAATTTCCACCAGAGAACTCCTAAACCTGATAAACAACTTCAGCAAAGTGGCTGGTTATAAAATCAACTCAAACAAATCAGTAGCCTTCCTCTACATGAAAGGTAAACAGACTGAAAAAGAAATTAGGGAAATGACACCCTTCACAATAGTCGCAAATAATATAAAATACCTTAGTGTTAATCTAACCAAGCAAGTGAAAGACCTGTATGACAAGAACTTCAAGTCTCTGAAGAAAGAAATCGAAGAAAATCTCAGAAGATGGGAAGATCTCCCATGCTCATGGATTGGCAGGATTAATATAATAAAAATGGCCATCTTGCCAAAAGCAATCTACAGATTCAATGCAATTCTCATTAAAATCCCAACTCAATTCTTCACAGAGTTAGAAAAGGAAATTCTCAAATTCATTTGAAATAACAAAAAAAAAAACAGGATAGTGAAAACTATTCTCAACAATAAAAGAACTTCTGGAGGAATCACCATCCCTGACCTCAAGCTGTACTACAGAGCAATAGTGATAAAAACTACATGGTATTGGTACAGAGACAGGAAGGAAGATCAATTGAATAGAATTGAAGACCCAGAAATGAACCTACATACCTTATGGTCACTTGATCTTGACAAAGGAGCTAAAACTGTCCAGTGGGAAAAGGACAGCATTTTCAACAAATGGTGCTGGTTCAACTGGAGGACAACATGTAGAAGAATGCAAATTGATTCATTCTTATCTCCTTGTACAAAGCTCAAGTCTAAGTGGATAAAGGACCTCCACATAAAACCAGATACACTGAAACTAATAGAAGAGAAGGTGAGGAAGAACCTCGAATACTTGGGCACAGGGGAAAAGTTCCTGAACAGAACACCAATGGCATATGCTTTAAGATCAAGAATTGAGAAATGAGATTTCACAAAATTGCAAAGCTTTGTAAGGCAAAGGACACTGTCAATAGGACAAAATGACAACCAACAAATTGGGAAAAAATCTTTACCAATCCTTCATCTGATAGAGGGCTAATATCCAATATATACAAAGAACTCAAGAAATTAGACTCCAGACAACCAAATAACCCTATTAAAAATGGGGTATAGAGCTTAACAAAGAATTTTCAATGGAAGAAACTCGAGTGGCCGAGAAGCACCTAAAGAAATGTTCAGTATCCTCAGTCGTCAGGGAAATGCAAATCAAAACAACCCTGAGATTCCATATCACACCAGTCAGAATGGCTAACATTAAAAACTCAGGTGATAGATGCTGGCAAGGGTGTGGAGAAAGAGGAACACTCCTCCATTGTTGGTGGGACTGCAAGATG
>NW_021604642.1:586685-637349 GCF_004785775.1 Grammomys surdaster | reverse complement strand
CCAACCAACCAGAGCTCCCAGGGTCTAAACCACCAGCCTGGGAGCACATAGAGAGGAACCCATGGCTCCAGCTGTACATGTAGGGGAGGATGGCCTTGTCAGGCATAGGTGGGAGAGGAGGTCCTTGGTCCTGTGAAGGCTGGATGCCCCAGTGTGGGGAATTCGAGGGTGGGAAGATGGGAGTGGGAGGGTGAGTGGGGGCACACCCTTATAGAAGTAGGAGGAGGGGGGATTGTATGGGGGTTCCTGGGTGGCAGGGGGTGGGAAAGGGGATTACATCTGAAATGTAAATAAAATATCCAATTAAAAAAAAGAGTAGCCTTTGTCATGGTGTCTGTTCACAGCAGTAAAACCCTAAGACAGTGATATACATGCACCATAATGGAACTCATTGTTTTCTATTACATATATTATAATACAAAATCAATAGCATTGTTATATCAAAAGTCTGTTTTAAGCCAATAAAAGTAAAAAAAAATAAACCCTTCAAAGACAAAAGAAAAACCTAAAAGAAAAACCTAAAATGAGCATTGAACAGAATAGAAGACCATTTATGTGAAACAGAGAAATAAATATGGATGCTCTGGGAAACTCAAGTAAGGACATTTACAGGAAATAGGATAAGAGTGGCTTTAGGCAGGAGTGACTCTTACTTAGATTCATCAGTTCTGGAGAACTGCAGCAGAAAAATCATGAGTTCAAGCCCAGCCTGAGCAACAGAGCAAGACCACATCACACACACAGGCACACACAAACTCACACCCAAACCAGCCCATATCAAGAAGTAGTATTATTTAATACAGATTATGCTTTCTTGGGGGCAAATCTTAAGTGTCTTATAAGTTTATTTATAATCAATTTTTAGAAAGCTTTTATCAGTTTGACTTTCAACTAAGCTAAAGTTGACATCACTAATTTAATTCAGTGGCTATATAGAACAACCCAAACTGTTTTAAGTAACTAAGCACACAATTTACACAGATACTGTGTGTTGTAATGTTTTATGTCAACTTGACACAAGCTAGAGTTACCTGAAAGGAAGGAACCTCTATTGAGAAAACACTTCCATAAGATCTGGTTGTAAGGCTTTTCCTTAATTTGTAATTAATGGGAGAAGGCCAGACCATTGTGGGTGGTGCCATCTCTGGGCTGGTGGTGATGGGTTCTATAAGATAGCAGGCTGAGGAAATCATGAGAAGCAAGCAGAATTCCTCCATTGCCTCCGCATCATCTCCTGCCTCCAGGTTCCTGCCCTGCTTATGTTCCTGTCCTGACTTCCTTCAGTGAGGAACAATGATATGGAAGCATAAGCCAAAACAACCCTTTCCTCCCAAAGTTGCTTTTTAGCCACGCTGTTTCATCACAGCAATAGAAACCAAACTAGGATGCACTGTTAATATAAAACAATAGAAATCTTAAAACAGAAAAGAATTTAAAGCTTTGTAGTCCAGTTTTTGTGTTTTACAGAGGAGAATATAGCTTAGAAAAAGTATGTTCTCATTGTCCAAGGTAAACAGAAAAAAGTAAGTGGAACAACACAGTAAAATCCAATTCTCTTGGATATCCTCATTGAATTAGGTGCTTTAAAATTTCTTTACAAGTTAGAAAGTTGAATTTTATCAAATGCTGACCTCTACCGGAAAAATCCTAGATGTTCTGCATTACTATACATATTTGGAGCTAATAAAATATAGCTTAATGTGTAACAATTTATTATTAATTCATACAATATCCTCCTCCCTTACTTGCTTCCAAATTAGAAATAGCAGGTGGGGTTTGATTATGTGTTACAGTTATATGGATTATGAAGAATTTTTAGGTACCATGTTGAAGGGCTTATACATCAGTAATTATAGTAATTAGAATGAAATGTCTTCCATAAGTCTTGGGCATTTGAATACTTGGCCCAGTTGGTGGCTGTCTGGGAAGAATTAGGTGGTGTGGTCGTAGGAAGTGTGACAATGGGGGAGAGTGCTGAGGTTTCAAACCACCCACACCACTGTGAGTATGCTGTGTGCTCCCTCTTTGTGAACTGAGATGGGAGTTCTCAGCTGCTGCTCTCACTGTCTGTTACCTCCACTCTGCCATCATGGACTCTAACCCTCTGGTTCTTCAGTCCTAAATACATACTTCTATAATTGTGTTGGTCATGGTGTTTTATCACAGTAAATAAGACACAGATATTCAGTCTCTTAAATATGCATAGTGGCAATTATGTGCCAGTTGCTAAGCTAGGTTCCAGAGATACAAAGATAAATACAAATACTCCCAGCCTTCAAGGGACTCTTACAATATGGCAGCTAATAAAGTTTAGTTCTGAAACTCCTCACTCTTTACTCCTTAAAAATAATTTTACTGGGGCTGGAGAGACAGCTCAGGGGCTAAGAGCACCATCTGCTCATCCAGAGGTCCTGATTTCAATTCCCAGCAACCACATGGTGGCTCATAACCATCTGTAATGGGATCTGATGCCCTCTTCTGGTGCGTCTGAAGACAACAAGTATATTCATATATAGAGAGTAAATAAATCTTTAAAAAAGAAAAAAATTATTTTTGATAATGTCAAGGATGTACCAATGTTAAAAGATGTTATATTTAGTTTTCATATGCCTATAACCCAGCTTCAACAATTAACTCATCCATCTATATCACTGTAAATCTGCAACTACTTTTCCAGTATTATTTTGAAGAAGTTTCCAGATATCACATCATTACACTCATACTTATTTCAATGATACATCCCCTGGGGATAGAGAATAGTTTTTTAGAACAATATAACCATTACCACTATCGTGCTGTCTAAAATGAATGGCAAAATTCTAAGTGCCTCGTATTCTTTAGATTGAGTTCACTTCTATTTGATTGATAACGCCTGTTAAGAAAAAAGTGAATTTCACAATGTATACCTTGAGCAAATGGTACAACAAAACAAGTTAGAATTCCAAGTTATATCAATGATCGATATTTCTCCAAATTTCAGTCAATAACATAGTGACACCAGCTGTAAGTACTGGAAACAAAATAGACAGTCTATTACAGAGCTTCTGATCAAGCATAGAATGCAGAGTTAGATGCCATTTTCTGAAAGCTAGATTTAATCAAGGACTTGAGCAGAGTTTTCTCTCAATTCATCAGGAAGTAGTGAACTTTATGAATGAAAAATTGGTGATAAAATAGTCCTTCCACAAATAGTCAAGTTCTTGATATCTTACACCATGGCAACTGTGAGAAGAAATGTGTTTCTATAGTCCTAGCTAAGATAATAGAGAACAAGAGCCAACAACAGTTCACTACATTATTTGTTCTTTGTGAGTTTCTATTGAGTTTACTGTTATGGGAAATAGATACAATAAAATAATCAGGCCATATGTAAAATTTGAGGACTTATGAACTATTAAGTACACTTACTTTGTGTATGTTCACTTACAGAATGATTTCCCAAAGGGTTGTATTTTTTTTTACCTTTTATACATATTAATTCACAGAGTAATTACAGAAACTCCATGAGGCATACATTGGTATTTCTATTTTACAGATGGAAAAACTGAAGGAAAGAAAGGACAAGAAAGTTATCTAAGCTACAAATTTCATAAATAATTATATGTAATATGATCAAGGAAGAGTGGTTCAACCAACCACAGCTCCCAGGGTCTAAACCACCAGCCTGGGAGCACTTAGGGAGGGATCCAGGGCTTTAGCTGAATATGTAAGAGTGGAGGACCCTGCTGGGCATAGGTGAAAGAAGAGAACCTTGACCACATGAAGGCTGGATGCCCCAGGGGATGGGAATTTTGAGGGTGGGGAGGTGGGAGTTGGGGGGGTAGATAGAGGTTACATCCACAGAGAAGAAGGAGGAGGGGTGAGGGGATGGGGGGTTCCTGGGTGGGTGGGGATGGGGTAAGGGGACAACATAGGAAATGTAAATAAAACATCCAATAAAAAAATTTAAAAAAAGGAAGAGTGGTTCAAAATCTATATTGTTTCATCCACTACACAATGTGTCTTTAAATATAAGGTTTTCATTTAAAGCTACATTAATTTTTCTAATGGTAAATACATCATTTCTCTTGAAATAACTTACTTATTTTCAGATTCTGGCATTTGGAAAGTTTGTGGAAGAATAATTCGAATGAGACACCTGTGTAAAAAAGCAATAGAGAATATGATTTTTAGGAGTGAGAATGCAGCTTACTGGTAGAGTACCCGCCAATTTGACACAAAAACTAGAGTTATCTGAAAAGAGAAACCACACATGAGAAGATGCTTCCATAAGATCTGGCTATAAGGCATTTTCTTAATTAGTGATTGATGGGGGAGGGACCAGCCTATTTTGGGTGGTGCCATCTCTGGACTGATGGTCCTGGGTTCTATAAGAAAGCAGGCTGAGCAAACCATAGGGAACAAGTTAGTAAGCAGCTTTCTTGAATGTTCTCTGCTCCAGTCCCTGCCTTCAGATCCTGCTTACTTTCTTTAGTGATGAACTCTGATTGGGAAGTATAAATCAAACAAGCCCTTACTTCCTCAAGTTACTTTTGGCCATGGTGTTTCATCACAGCAATAGAAAAGAATCTAGGATAGAGGTCATGGTTTCCCCCTTCCCTGGGGTCTCAAGTCTCTGTAGGATTAAGCACATCTTCTCCCACTGATGGCCAGACCAGGCAATCCTCTGCTATATATGTGCCAGGACCAACGCATGTATGCTGCCTGGTTGGTGGCTCAGTCTCTGGAAGCTCCCAGGGGTCCGGGTGAGTTGACACTGGCCCAACTTGGGATCCATCTCGAGCAGGCACCAAACCCTGACACTATCACTGATGCAATGATGTGCTTACAGACAGGAGTGTAGTATGGCTGTCCTCTGAGGAAATACCATCAGCTGACAGAGACAGATGCAGATACTTACAGCCAACCAGTGGACAGAGGTCAGGGACCCTTATGGCTGAATTAGGGGAAGGATTGAAGAAGCTGAAGGGGAGGCCTACATGAGCATCTTTGTTACTGGTTCTTACTTAAAGGCTTTTATATCATCAGCACTGTCTTGGCAGATTGTAAATTAAGAGTAAAAAGAGCAGAGATAGCTCTACATGTCCACAAAACACAAATTTCTTACTTTAAAGCTCCAAGTACTTCTTTTTGGTCTTTTGAAAGTTGAGATAAATACTCCAAACCTTTTTCTGCCACAAATTGTTGTCCATTCTAAAAGGAACAAACATAGTATATTAAATTACATACATCTTTAAAGAAAGTGATGTTTGGTTGTCTATCCCTGCCTATTATACAAAGAAATATATTCATTTTTTAGAACTATCTAATACTGTAGAATGAAGTTATAATTCATTGACATAAAGAAACAAGTTCATTTTATTCTCAGAAACTCACTTCTGTTTTTCTTGTGTTCATTCTTTGCCTCTTTTTATTGTTTTTTTTTGTCCTAATTCAATCTGTTTATTTTTGTTTTATCTTATTATATGTGTTTTTATGATGTCTTAGATGTCTGTTTTCTATTTATGTCTATTTTAAACATAGCTCATTATTTTAAATTTATTTTTGTTCTTTCAGTAGTCCTGCACCCATCCCCATGTGTCTTCTAACCATGTTTTTGTGTTGGCTAGAACAATTGGCTCATACATAGCTTTGGGCTCCTGTAGTACCCATTTCTTCCAACCAGAGTAACTGCTCTGTTCTTTAATCACTAAAAACATCCTGAACATTTATGCATTTGCTTCTTATCATAGAGGTGCCTTTCATTAACATTAATCACATTTTATGTCACAAAAGCATTCTGCATTGGTAATCTCTACTTTTGGCTTAGAGCCTTCTCCCATCACACTTTCTGGAAGCCCCTGTCAAGTCTTTAGTAGCTCTCCTCTGAGTAGATGGGGTCCCCTGAATACCACCTCTCCCACTGAGGCCAGTCAAGGCAGCACAGCTAGAAGAACATATCCCACAGACAGTAGATGCCTCTTTTCTAAGGAAAGTCAAAAAGGATATGGATCCAGATATGAGGGGAGGTAGGAAGGAACTGGGAGAACTAGGGGGAGGGAAAATGGTGATGAGAATAAACTGTATGCAAACAATCTATTTTCAACTTAAAAAAGAAAAAGAAGCTCACAGCTTCCCAGCCACAAGCACAGCCTTGCTAAGTCTCCTTATCCTTGTTTTTTTTAACAGTAACCTTAAATTACTGAAAGAACCTCAAATTGTTGAATTCCCTCATTTCCAGTACTCCAATACCTTAAATGCTCTGTATATTCATTCCCCCTTTATATCTTTTTCTCGTTTCTCCCAGCTCCTCCAACCTTTTCACTATACATATTTAAGTTTGGTATATTATCAGAAAGGTCTTATCTTTGAGAGATCTCTTCTCTAAAAGTTCCTTCCATGTTATTTCTGCAATGGAAATGTAGGTTTCATCCAAGGATACTGTTTACATGGGAAACTTCTCAAGGGCCAATTCATTTTGCTTTCATTACCTTTCTACCTTGGAGGTAGAGTACGTGCCTTCATTTTTCAGTTCTATTTTCATATTATTCTCCCCCTTTCTTCCCTAAAAACCACCACTTTAAATTTCTTGTCATCAGACTATATCCTTTATTATCACCATGATCTCTCTATTTCTTACTGCTCCCATGGTCTCTATAACCTTTATTGTTACCATGGTTCTTATATCCTTTATTGTTGCCATGGTCACTATTTCCCTTGTTTCTATGGTTCCTAGGTAATTTCTTCTCATTTATTGGTGAATTCACTACTGCTAAGTTATTTTATCCAACCCTCCTCCTTCTCCCTCATCTCTCAGCATTTTCAATGTGTAGACAGATGATCTTCCTAATATTCTAGCCTCTCAATAGCTTGAATTCCATTCCATTACTAATAATTACAACAATTTCATGCTGTCATAAATTGCTCTAAAGAGTTTAAAAACTTTTAAACTACACACTGGTGAAGTCACTAAAGAAATCAGTGTGGCAGTTCCTCAAAAAACGAGAAACAGATTTACCATTGTTCAGCTGCACAACTCCTCAGCATACTTCCAAAAACTCCTATAGCCTACAACAGAGATACTTGCACGTCTATGGTTATTGCAGCTTTATTCACAATAGCCAGAAAATGGAAACAGCCTAGATATTCATCAACTGATCAATGGGTAATGGAATATGAGACATATATACAAGGGATTCCTTTTCAGCTGTAAAGAGAAATGAAAATTTCAGGTAAATAGATACGGCTGGAAAATATACTGAGTGGGGTGACTCAGATTTAGAAATACAAATGTCACATGTTTTCTCTTGCTTATTTAGGGATCTTGGATATGAATCTTTAGGTTTGAATGTTTAACCTGGAATAACCATAAAAGATTGGAAAGTAGGAAGAGATCATTGGGAGAGGTGGTGAGAAGATACTTTCTAGAAAGGTGGGTAGTTGACACAAGTGCTTTGAAGAGTGTAAGTGAAAAGTTAGAGGAGACTCAACTGGAGGGTTAATATAGAGGGGGGGAGAAAGAAGGATAAATGATGTTTGAAAAAGCCATAGGGAAACCAAGTAGTTTATAGGCTTACTTAAAATTACAATTTTAATGTAATTACTTCTACATGGCAAGATAATGCTCCCACGAGAGATTAACAAAACCTCAGTGCTAAGCAGGAGGTACTTTCCTTCAAATTGTCAGTCAAGGGGTTCAAAAGACCCCATCAAATATATGCTATTGTCTACTGCAATTGGTCTCTTGTCAGAACATGAACATTAAGACCCTACCAATGCAGACACCACACTTTGGACCATAGGAATAGAAGAAATCAAGCTGGTACTGACATGGAAGCTAGTTGACTGAGGGCTATCTCCAATATTGTTGGAAGTTGCTATGCAAACTTCCAAGGAAAAAAATTACCAAGAGTCTTACATAGCTATGAAGATGAAACCTGAGAATCACAATAGAATCAGCAAGACATCTCAAATGGTGCAACAGTGATACTTGTATCCTGAGGCAACAAACAACTGTCCAATTGGATCTAAACTCCACCTCAATAGGAGGGAGCTCATACCTAGTACTGTAAACCTAGCCAAGAACCCATGGCTGGAAAAGTTATAGGCTATCTGGTGATTTGAATAAGAAGTTGCCCACATCCTTAGGCATTTTATCCCCACGTTGTTGATGCTGTTTGGGGATGCTTAGAAGATGTGGCCTTGCTGGAGGAAGTGTATCACCAGAGGCAGGTTCTGATGTTTCAAAAGCCACTTGCTATTATTATTATTATTAGTCTTTTGCCTGATATACTTTGGTTTCCAATTCTGTGTTTTTGCAGGGTTTTTTCTTGCTTGTTAATTTTTGCAGTTTCCCTTTTTTGTTTGTTACTTGATTTTTAAAGAGAGAAAGAGAAATAAAGCACATGGATTTGGGTGGGTAGGGAATGAGTAGGATCTGGGAATAGTTGAAAGAGGGGAAAACGTGATCAGAATATATTGTATGAAAATAGTTTTCAATTTTAAAAGGTCAAAAAAAATTGCAAGCCCTTAGCTTGTTGTTCCGCACAGCATGCCTGCTGCTACCCTTTCCTTTCATAATGAAAATGGATTCTCATCACTCTGGGAGCTATAAGCTCTAAATAAACTTTTCCTTCTATAGTTTGCCTTAGTCATGGTATTTTATCACAGGAACAGAAAAGTAACTAATACAAGTCAAAAGGAGTACTTAGTACTACCATATTACTAAAGGAACACAGTTTCCACTGCCTTCTAAATACTCATCCCTATGACCTAAGATGAGTGAAGCTCTCACATCTCATCCAAAAAACTTGTCTTGTACTTTTCAGTAGAATATTAGATCTATAATTAATTAAATGGCAGAGAGAAAGGTGACTATGGGATGTTCAGCCCTAAATGGGACATCAAACATCACAACCTCTAAACCTAAGGCTTGGGAAAACCTGTGGAACGGTGGGCAGAAAGATTGTAAGAACCTAAGGACTGAGATGACAGCTGTATAATAGGTTTGTATTTCCTGGCAGGATAGAAAGTAGCTCCCATGAACAGTCAACAATATGATTGTATGTATAAAATCTACAAAGAAAACATCAATTTATACATCAACATGTATAGAGAAAGTTTCACAAGTCCCCAATGGCTACTCCAGTTTGTTTCTAGGGACCATTTGCTTGGAAAATTGTTTTCCATCCTTTTACTCTGAGGTAGTGTCTGTTTTTGTCACTGAGGTGCATTTCCTGTATGCAGCAAAATGCTGGGTCTTGTTTTTTTATCCAGTCTGTTAGTCTACATCTTTTTATTGAGGAATTGAGCCAACTGATGTCAAGAGATATTAAGGAACAGTGATTGTTTCTTCCTGTTATTTTTGTTATTAGAGGTGGAATTATGTTTGTGTAGCTATCTTCTTTTGGGGTTGTTGGAAGATTACTTCCTTACAGCAATCCTGCAGTAAAACCTCCAACACATTGATGCTTCCAACTTTTCACTGCATCAGTCACTTAATGCCTTCTGATACACCCACTTAAAACTCTAGTGGATTCACTATAATTCCTCTACTTTTACTGACAGTTTTCACTCATTGTATTCATTTTATAAAGCTGAAAGTCTAGTTAGGTCCAATTTTGCACTGACCTACTTTTGTTCTTTCACTCATTAACCAGAATACAGAAGTTGTATAAAATTATACAATTATTTGCTTTATTTTTGAATATCATCAAATGAATCTTAATGCTATTGACAAGCACATGACACTTCCTTAGTCATTCATTTCCTGCTTTCATGAATGATTAGTTTATACCTTATCCTGTCTTCTCAAATCACATGCGCGCGTGTGTGCGCACGCACACACACACACACACACACACACACACATCCCAATGTCATCACATGACAGCAAGTCTAAGAGAAATGAAAAGACAATCCATTAAAGGAGAATGAAAGAGAGTGACTGATAAGGTACAAATAAAACAGAGAACTAGAACCTAATTATGGTTCAAAGAAGACTGGTCAACTGTATTGATTACTGATTATAGTAGAATATGATGAGGACTAAGATTTAACCATTGCAATATATAGGACCAGGTCACCGTGACCTTAACAGAAGCAATTTGGTATGCTCTCCTGACAAAAGCTTGACAGGAGAAAGTTCAGGAGATATGGAGGAATAAGTATAGACATTTCAGAGGAGTTTTGTTACCAAAACCCAGAAAATAAATTAGGCAGTAGTTGGTAAGAAGATGGTAAAGACAGGCTTTTTTTTTAAGTTTCTGATCATTTGAATAGGACAAGAGGATATTTATAAGCTATGGAATTAACTAAGTAAAAGAGAACACAGTGGTAACAGGTGATTTCAGAAGCAAGTTGAGAGGTTGGCTTTAGAAAGGAGTGTGTGATTTAGAAGATAAAATATGTGGTGTGATTCCTGGTATGTACAGAGAGGTAGTAGTAGGAATCTGTGGAAGTTCTCTTCAAGGCTTCTTTCGTTTTTAGAAACTAGAATATGTATTATTCACTGTGGAGGGTAAATTTTATGAATGGCTTATGTTGTGGTTTAAATGTAAAATAGGCTCATATGTTTGAATACTTAGTTCCCATTTGGTAGTGCTGTGTGGGAAAGTTAAGGAAACCCTAGAAGATAACAATTGATAGAGGAAGCATGTCACTGGAGGCAGGGTCTAAACCACCAGCCTGGGAGCACACAGGGAGGGACCCATGGCTCCAGCTGTATATGTAGGGGAGGATGGCCTTGTTGGGCATAGGTGGGAGAGGAGGTCCTGGGTCCTGTGAAGGCTGGATGCCCCAGTGTGGGGGAATTCGAGGGCGTGGAGGGTGGGAGTGAGTGGGTGTGGGCACTTCCTCATAGAAGCAGGAGGAGGGAGATGGGATAGAGGGTTCCTGGGTGGGGGGCAGAGAACGGGGAAAGGGGATCACATCTGAAATGTAAATAAAATATCCAATAAAAAAGAAACTTTAAAATTATATAAATTTAACAATTAACTTATATAAATTGATAATTTATAATGATAAAACAATAAATCAAATAATTAAATAAACTGAATAATTAAAATGAAAATAAAATAATAAAAATAAAAATTTAAAAAGTTTCTATAAATATATAATATATAAATAACTGTATAAATGTAAAGGAGAGTGTGTCTCAGAGTAAAAAGTAAAAGAGGAATAGGGCTATGTTTTAGTGGCAGAGTGCTTGCCTGGCATGTATGGGACTAATACTCTATTTAGGCCAAGAATTCCTGAGTTGCTTTTGAAGTTTTTTGAATTTTGTATTTTATCAGGACCAAAATTACAAGTAAAAACAGATATATTTATTAAACTAAAATTGATGTTTTGTAGCTATAAAAGAAAGGATATAGGTTAGTTGGCATTTTGTCTAGGCTCCTCCCCCACAGTTACCTGTTAACAGCCAGGTAATGCCTGACTCACTATAAAAGGGGTTGCTTGCCCCCTCCTCTCTCTCTTGCTTTTACTCTTGCTCTGTCCTCTTGCTCCTTACCCTCTCTCTCCCCCCATTGCCCTCCCCTCTCCATGTGCTCATGGCCAGCTTCTACTCCTCTGCTATCTATCTCTGCCTTTCTCTGCCTCTATTATCCTCTAAACTCCCCTCCCCATGCCCTGAATAAACTCTATTCTACACTACACCATTGTGTGGCTGGTCCCTCAGGGGGAAGGGATGCCTCAGTATGGGCCTGCAGAGGCACCTCCTTCCCCCACACCTGACTGCACATCTACCAAACATACTCCTTCTCTCTCCTTATATTTTTATAAAACACAACACTAGTCATAGTAGTAACATACATCTTTACTCCCAGTAAAGGCAGAGACAGATCTCTATGAGCTCAAAGACAGCCTGGTCTACATAGTAAGTTCTAGACTAGCCAGAGCTTCATAGTGAGAACACTACCACGACCACTACCACCCCTGAAAAAAAAAAAGATCACAAATATTTAAACTATTTCATTTAGTTTAAACTATTTCATTTAAATTAGCGAGAAATATAAATTTCAAAGCAGATCCATATTTATTTGCATGTGTGATATATACTCCAACTCTACCTTTTCAGAGTTGGGGGTGTAACATGAGGTCTTGTGCATGCTAGGCAAATGCTCTATTAGTAGCTTTAGTCTCTGCCTGAAATGACATTTTTAAAATCTGAAGTTTCTTTTATTTTAAAATATCATTACTATCATGATCATCATCATCATTATTAGTGTGTGTGCGCGCGCGCGCGAGCGTGTGTGTGTGTGTGTGTGTGTGTGTATGTTTTGGTATGAAACACATGTGGAGGTCAGAGGACAACTTTGTCAAGTTGGTTCTCTCCTTCCATGTGGATTTAGAGAGTTAAACTCAGGTCACCGGGCTTGGGACAGTTGCCTTTACCCATTTAGTTATCTCAGTGGTCTTAGAGCCTCATTTAAAATTTGTGTTTTGCTAATGTTTATTTTTGCTTGTTTTAAACACAAATCTGTTCCCTCAAAAGAAAATAAACAAGACAGTTCTATAAGAAGCCTGGGTGAAAATGTGAGACAAAACAGTAAAGCAGGGCTATCTTATAGCTTAGGTGATGGTGATTTTATGAAGTCTTCTTCAAAAAGGGAAAGAATATAATATAATAGTAGATGCTTGAGTTACCTGTAGAGCAAACTCTATAGATAAATTTAGGATTTTGAAAGTTGAAACTCCACTTTCAATTAGTCCACGATCTTCTGATTCTTCATCCATTAATAATTCCTTTAAAGTACTGACTACCTGTAAAGCTGAAACAAATAATTAAAATGTGAGACATTTCCATCAAAGATAATATTGATGGTTATTTCACAATGAATTTTGAATCACCTTAAGAATATCTGTATCTTTAGAAAGATAAAATGTATTAAGCCATATGAATTAATAAACCATCAAGGATATGAATATTAGAAAAATGCCTAATTGGACAACAGTATTTGTGTGAATCCATAGATATATGGATATAGCCTGAAAGGAAACAAATACGAAATGTTCATCAAACACTACATGTAAGAATAAAATATGGAACCTAGAACCTAAATTCCATTACTAATGGATGAATTGAATACATTGTGGGACATTCACAAAATGGAGTATATAAAACACTATTAAAATGGAATGAATATATTTCATTATTTGACTTAAAGGTAGATGATTGTACATTGAATGTGTGCAATAGATACTAAATGATAAATAGGTTATACATAATAGTCAAAAGGTGAAAATCTATTCACAATATTCAATTGATCAAAAACAAGTAAAAAGCAAAACATCAACAAAGACTAGATGGCATAAATGGAATACCAACAACATAACGCTAAATTTATATCCAATCAAGCTGAATGTGGTAGTACAGGTTTGTAATCACAGTACTCAGGAGACCAAGGCTGCAGAATCACCATTTCAAGGCCTTCTTGGGCCACAAAATAATTACAAGGTCATCCTTGGCAATTTACTGAGAGTATGTCTCAGAATAAAAAGTAAAAAGAGGGCTGGGGATATAATTTAGTAGTAGAGTAACTGCCTAGCATGTATGGGGCCTTGAATTAATTTCCAATTACTTGAAAATAAAATAAGTCTAACATTATTAATACTCATATTATGTCTAAATGATGAAATGAACCAACTGAATGGCAAAGACGATTAGATTAAAGCAAAACAAAACTTTCAAATATATGCTACCAACAAGAAACACATTAAAATGTTTATTGACATATACTCAGTTTATACAGTGTTGAGTTTCATAAAGATAATTTCATTCAGTACAGTATATATGTGGGCCATATTCTTTTCCTCCTCCCCTCCTTTCCCTCCTTCAGGTAGTCCCCTTCTTTCCCTTAGTCTTCCTTGTACGCTCAAATTTTTATATGCATTAATGGTCTTACATAT
Source organism: Grammomys surdaster (assembly GCF_004785775.1). Lineage (NCBI taxonomy): Eukaryota > Metazoa > Chordata > Mammalia > Rodentia > Muridae > Grammomys > Grammomys surdaster. Next base: position 623,459 of record NW_021604642.1, on the reverse strand, counting down.
GTATACAAAACTAGGATCCACTAATGACAGAAAGAATGCCATATTTGTCTTTCTGACTTTCAAACATTTCTGAGTTTGACTCATTTCACTTAATATGATTGTCTTCAGTTGAATCCATTTTCCAGCAAATGACAGTTTCTTTCTTCTTTATGCCTGAATAAATTTCCATCGTTTATAAATATCACATTTAAAAATATTTTATTATTTATGTGTATGGCATACACATGAGTGTCTGTGTGACAATACATGTGTGGAATTCAGTAGATTACTTTGTGCAGTTGTTTCTGGGATCAAATTCAGATTGCCAGGCTTTCAGGACCAATGTTTATCCACTGAGCTATCTCATTAGATTTCTTTTTTTAAAGACAAGCTCCCATGCAGACAAAGCAGTGCTTGAATTTGTTCTGTAGCCAAGAATGACCTTGAACTTCTGATACTCACCTCTACCTGCCCAGTGGCGGGATTAGAGGCATGTGCCACCATACCTGATTTTACATGTTGCTAGGGATCAAATCCAGGGATTCATACATACTAGTCAAGCACTTTACAAATCTACATCCCAGCCACAATATCACCTTTTCTTTACACATACATCTGTTGGCAACACCTGTACTGGTTGGATTTGTCAACTTGACACAAGCTGAAGTCATCAGAGAGAAGGAAGACTCAGTTGAGGAAATGCTTTTATGAGATCCAGCTGTAAGGCATTTTCTCAGTTAATGGTCAAATGGATGAGTGATACCATCTCTTGGCTAGTGGTCCTAGATTCTATAAGAAAGCAGGCTGAGCAAGCCATGAAGAGCAAGCTAGTAAGCAGCACTCCTCCATAGCCTCTGCATCAGCTCCTGTCTCCAGGTTCCAGCCCTGCTTGAGTTCCTGTCCTGACATCCAATGATGAAATATGATCTGGAAGTGTAAGCCTAATAAACCCTTTCCTCTACAACTTGTTTTTCTGTCTTGGTGTTTTGTCAGAGCAATAGAAACCTTAACTAAGACAGCACCTAAGCTAATTACATACTTTGGCTGTTACAAAAAAAAATAAAACACAAAGTTGGTTTAAAATATAGGATAAAATACACTATAGGAAATGTAAGCAAAAGTAGGAATATCTATGTTAATGATATATTTCAAAAAAAGAACAATTATCTGGGATAGGATATTTCAAGGTAATAAATATATCAATTCAACAAGGACATGAATCTAATGGTTTACAGATCTGATGACAAAATTTCATAAGATGCAAAAAAGATGGGTTAAGACACTTGTCCCCAATTCTGATGATCTGAGTTTTATCCCCAGGACCTACATGGTAGAAGGAGAGAATCCAATCCTGTAAGTTGTTCCCTCTTTCTCTCTCTCTCTCTCTCTCTCTCTCTCTCTCTCTCTCTCTCTCTCTCTCTCTCTCACACACACACACACACACACACACACACACACAGACACACACACAAATACTAATAACCCCATGATGCAGACTAGCCTCATGGGTTGTAGACTTCAGGCCTGCTCCAGCAGACTCAAATGCTAAGCTCACTCCAGTAGACCTAGGTTATCAGGTAGCCCTTGCCTCCCCCAACCCCACCACACATACATATAAGTTCCATATGTACATCAGGTAACCTCAATAAACTCAGTCCATCCCAGAAGATACACGCACCACAATCATCTCGCAGTCTGGATCCTGGCTGGCATTATGAGTACTGCCACACTACCTCTAGACATGTGAGCTATCTGAAAGCATGAGGATGTAGGCAAATACTAGCCTGGTATTTGGGTCCCAGGAAACTGTTAGAACATAGATATGTGGGCTCTGGCTTAGAGATTAGGTCCATAAGGATTGATTGGTCAGGGCACCATGACTATAAAAGGCTATTCTCAAATCTGCCTATAAAAGGGACATTCCTGGGAGTTGAGCACTAGAGGAAAGCACCTGGCTGACATTTGGATGCTCAAGCTAATGGTTCATCCCAAGGCAAATGCAGCTAGTATAAACCTAAAGATACAGATACCCCCAATAGACAAAGTCTCCAGGACCTGTCTCTAAGATCAAGTTATAGGTCACCCAAAGAGGCACCAGCCCCACTGAGCTATCTCAGGCCTGTCGGATGACACAGGCACATGCTTACCTATGAATCACACCAAGTATTCTGCCCAGTATCTCTAAATGGATTGACTGATGGAAGACCTTTCTAAACAAAGCTAATCCACAATGACCACAGTACTTCCCTTCTTCCTCAAATATGCAGACACCAATGCAAGGCCACAAAGATCAAACACAATCATGGAAACAATACATCACCTCAACACTAATAGCCACAGATAACATAAAATATCTTAGGGTAACTCTAACCAAGCAAGTGAAATCTGTTTTACAAGAACTTCAAGTCCGTGAAGAAATCAAAGAAGACTTCAGATGATAGAAAGATCTCCCATGCTCATGGATTGGCAGAAATACAATAGTGAAAATGGCCAGTTTACCAAGAGCAATCTACAGATTCAATGTAATCTTCATCAAAATTCCAACTCAATTCTTCACAGACATGGAAAGAGCAATTCTCAAATTCACATGGAAAAAGAAAAAACTCAGGATAGCTAAAACATTTCTCAACAATAAGAGAACTTTTGGGGGAATCACCATCCCTGACCTCAAGCTGTACTACAGAGCAATAGTGATAAAAACTACATGGTATTGGTACAGAGACAGACAGGTTGATCAACGTAATAGAACTGAAGATCCAGAAATAAACCCACGCCTATGGACACTTGATCTTTGACAAAGAAGCTAAAACCATACAATGAGAAAAATAAAGCATCTTTAATAAATGGTGCTGGTTTAGAAGAATGCAGACTGATCCATATTTATCACCTTGTACAAAGCTCAAGTTCAAGTAGATAAAGGACCTGAACATAAAGCCAGCAAAAGTCTTTAAAGAAACTGGAAATTTATACACAGACCTGTAGTCCTAGAATTCAGAACCTGAGGTGTGTGCATCACATGTCCAAAGTTTGAAACTAGCCTGGATAACAGTGAAATATTGCTAAAAATGAAAGAAATAAATGTGGATTTGCAAACTGCCAGACTAATAATACAAACGAGCACATTTCAAAGAAGCTTCTTAAACATCAAGCATAAAGAGAAGCAGGCTGGTGAGATGGCACAGCGGATAAAGGTACTGCTGCTAAGCTTGATGACCTGCTTTTGATTCCTGGACCCCACATGAGGAAAGTGAGAACTGACGCCCAGAGTTTTCCTCTGACTTTCACAATACACTTTGGCCTATTCTCCCCTCTTTCCCTCCACTGTCCTTCTTTATCTCAATAAACAGATAATGTTTTTTAAAGAAAATAAAGGGAGCTGGAGAGATGGTTCAGTGGTTAACAACACTAGAAGCTCTTCCAGGGGTCCCAAGCTTAATTCCCTGCTCTCATATTGCAGCTCACCCATCTGTAACTCTAGTCCTCGGGGACCTGATGCCCTCTTCTGGACCCTGCAAGCAACAGGCATGCATGCAGGTAAAACACCCATAGGCATAAAATAAAAACTTAAAAACTATAATAAAAAGAAAATAAAAACAACAACAAACCAAAACAGAGTTGAACATATTGGTGAATGCCTATACTCATAGCACACAGAATGCAGAGGCAGGAAGATCACAAGTTCCAAGTCAGTCTGCCCTACACAGTGAGTTCCAGGTCAGCCAGGGTTACATAGTTACATGTCTCAAACCCAGAAACAGAAATACAAACAGAAACTCTAGAATTGAAAAAGAGCATCAGTGGTAGGTCTGATTGAGTAGAAAAAAACTGAACTCAAAGACAATTTAAGAATATGCTGCCAAAGAAGAGTTGAGAAAAAATCATTACAGAATGAAGAAATGTGAAATTTATGGGATAACATCAAGAGAGCAAATACTCGATTTATAATAAAAGAAGCTGTTATACAAAAAGAGAAAATTTATTTAAAGAAAAAATAGTAGGAAACAATAAATCTCAGAAAAGATATAAGTATTCATTTAGACTCTAAATTTTAGAGGAAGGTAACAAGTCTAAGCAAATTTAATGCATGCATGATTCACCGGAGATTGAGGGAAGGTCTCGAAAGTACCAGATGAAAAGAGGCAGCACATGTAAGGGTGTGCCAATGTTCTATAGCACTGTTTCTTGGCAGAAACAGCACCAGCCATGAAGATTTGGGAAGGCAGATCCAAAGTACGGATGGAAAAAACCTGTTAACTAGGAATTCTTGGCAAGGAAATGAAAGGGAAATGAAAATTCCCAGATGCACAAGCACTAAAGGAGCTTATCAACATCAGTGATGTCTTGCTAGAAATGGTAAAGGGAATTCTGTGAGCTGAAGGAAAAGTATGTCACTTAGCAAGATTAAATGTAAACCATGAAAGTATACAGTTAAATTCAGAAATCTTAATATGTGTGTAACTTATTCATCTTTAGAATGAAGGTTAAAAATAAAATGATTAAACTGATATCCATAATAATTTTAAAGAATACTTAACATAAAATATAAGTTGTATCAAAATATAAACTACGAAGAAGCAGGTGGACTAAAAAGATTGAGTTATTTTGGTATAATCAAAGTAAAGTAATTGTCAGCTTAAAACAGCACATTATATAATGTTTTAAAAAAGCTTTGTGATAATCACAGAGAAACTATAATTATTACATAACATATACAGTAATCAAAGCAGATAACTGTAGAATATCACCTGATGACAAAGGAAGACAACAGGTAGAAAGGAATAAAAGTTCTATAAAACAAAAATAATGAATAGAATGGCAATAATAAATCCTTGTATATCAATAATTGCCTTGAATGTAAATGGCTTAATTCTGTAATCAAAAAACACAGAGTATATAAATGGGTTAAAACCAAGAAATATTGTACCTACAAGATATTCACTTTTCAGGACAGCCTTTAAGGTCTCATGGTTTGAATGTGATGAGGTATAAAATGACATTCCACATAAATGAATGACAAAATAGAGCAACATCAGACAAGTCGACATACATTTTCATTAAAAGTACTAAAGTATATAAATGACAAGCATTACAAAATATACTCACCCAACATTGGAATGCATGAGTACATAATGAGAAGAATGACAGAACTAATGGAGGATATAGATTATAACACAATACTAGTGGGGGGCTTCAGTATTCTACTTCCATCAATGTTCATATTATCCAGATAGACAAACAATAAGGAAACACTAGATTTAAACTATTATTTAGACCAAATGAACCCAAAAGACATATTGATAATATTTTATCAACAGCGACCAATATGCATTCTTCTCAAACAGACAAGGAACACTGTCTAGGATAAATGTGTCTTTTAACAAATTTAAGAAGACTGAAGGCATGTTAAATATATTTTTCAACCATGATAGTAATATGGAACTAGAAATTAATAAAAGGAAGAACTTTGAAAAATTCAAATACTCAGAAACTAAACAGCATGCTTATGGATAGGTTATGAAACAAAAATAATTAAGGGGAAAATTTTGAAATATTTTGAGAGAAATGAAAATGGAAACATAAACATATCAAACTTATTCTAAGAGGGAAGCCTATAGTAATAAACATATACATAAAAACTGAAAGAATATACATACAACACTGAAGGAGAAGAATAGATAAAATGTTTAAAAAATGAAAGAGTGAAAGCAAGAAAGAGAAATCAAGGGTAGAGGTGCACACCTCTTTTCTTTTGCAATTCCTCTTTCAAAGAACAAAGTCAGTCCTGGTTGGGAGGGTCTGTTGTTTGATAGAGTATGCTTGCTTCTTTCTTTTCAGTCTACCTTTCCCAAAACGTCCTTATTCCCCACTGCTCATACACTACCATCTTCTATTTATGTTGTTCTATTCATGAAAAAAGAAACTGTAAAACTAGTGGCTGATAGAGAGAACGTGCTCAGCTTTCTCTCTATCAACCACTAGTTTTACAGGTTTTTTTCCATTCTTATTCACAGTAACTAATAAGTTAGTACATACAATATTTTTAATGTATCCTCTACTTTCTAAAATGCTTAAGGGGTGCTTGTTTTACGGTTGAATATTACTCATTTTCATAGTAGATCTACCCCCTGGATATTGATCGTTCCTTCAGACAGTAAGACAGTATTCTGCTCCCAAGGGACGACTGGGTTAGAGCCTGGTGCTCTGACACAAAATCAAACAAAAGAAAATGACACTGCAACCCTATTCCATCTTGAACATTGCAAACATTTCCTATGAAAAGAAGCAAAGTGACCTAAACAATTTTTTAACATATTCAATCTATGATATAATTGTTGATGCACAAGAGCTGAAGCAAAAATACAAGCAACATGAAAAACTAAGGCTTGTGGTCTCCAAAACTACCAACCCAAGTAAAAGAATGACTATAAATATGTTCAAAGAAGTCAAAAACAATGCAAATAAGCTCTAGAATAAATTCCAAGGGAACACAAATGTCTGAATGATATATGAGTCAACAAAGATATAAAAATGGGATAGAGAGATGGAAATACTGAAAAAAAAACAAAATTATGCTGGAAATGAACAATAAGTCAAATTAAATGTCACTGGAAAGCTTGCCAAGAGAAAGGATCGTGAATATAAGGGCTTGAAGATGAGGACAAAAATAAAATTTAAAAATGTATGAAAGGATCTCTGGGATCCCATAAAAAAACAAATCGACAAATTATGAACATAAAGAAGAAAATTCCATGACAAACGCATAGAAAGTATTTTGAATACAATCACAGTGGAAAATTTCCCAAATTGAGGGAGCATTCCATCCAAGTACAATCCAAGTGCCAGTGACATATGGAACACCACATACACATGTCTATAAAAGAAAGTTTTCACATCACATTAAAAAACTAAATATGTTGGAAACTGCAAAAGACAAAACCAAAACCAAACAAACAAACAAAAACCTAGGTCACATATAAAGCAGGCCCATCAGAATAACAGCTGATTTCTCATTAGAAACTTTAAACGTCAGAAAGCTATGGAATGATGCATTTCAAGTTCTGAAATATCATAGCTGCTAATCCAGACAATAGTACCTAGGAAAACAATATAATTCATGGAGAAAGAAAAACTTGCTGTGATAAAAGGAGAATAAGAAATTTATGGCCAATATGCTACCTTGCCAGAGGATACTAGAAGAAATTGTTTCAGGTGAAGAGAAAAAAAAAACACATCCAAGGCACTACAGGGGAAAAAATTAAGAATCCTAAAATAGTAGCTAAGAAGATGAGGATTAGGAAAACACCAAACACTACAAAAATCAATAAAAACAAACACTTTCAATAATAAATGTGAATATTAAACATCTCACTTACTCAATCAAAAGACAATGACTAATGAATTGGATTTTTTTTATTGCTTTTATTTTTTTACAGTCCAGTCACTACCCACTCCCAGGCCACCCTTCCACAGTTCCTCATCCCATTCCTCCTCCCCACTCCATCTGCAAGATGTCCCCACCCCCAACCACCCCCACCTGCCAGGCCTCCCCATTCCCTGGGGCCTCAAAAATCCTGCCCTAAGAAACACACCTTGCCATAAAAATAGACACAATCTTAGGATAGAAAGGATGGTAAAAGATATGCTATGCACTAGAACTAGGAAACAAGAAGGCATTGCTATTCTAATAGCTGGCAAAAAAATAGACCAGACTACGACTAGTCAGAAGACATTAAAAAACAGTCACTTTATACTGATCAACAGAACAACCAATCAAGAAGACATTACCATTCTAAACACATGCACTGACCAGGGAGCATATCCAGTATCATAAAATAAACACTATTAGATATAAAGTAAGAGGTTAACCCCAACACAGTGGGTTACTTCAACACCTGGCTCTTAACAATAGGTCATCGTAACAAAAAATAAACAGAGACACATCAAATTAAATGACAACCATAGATAAAATGGCCTTAACAGATACCCACAAATCATTCCATCCAAACACTACAGAATACGTATCCTCTTCAGGACTCCATGGAACTGACTCTGAAATAGATTATATATAATAGGATGCAAAGCAAGGATTAAAAATCACAGAAATAGGTGGGAGAGTTCAGCATTTGAGTGTTTGTTGCTCATGCAGGGGGCCCAAGTTAATGTACCAGCAGCACCCATATCAATTGGGTCATAGATTTCTATTCCTCCAGCTTCAAAGGATTCAAATCCTTCTGGTCTCTTTGGACACAGACAGACATGGACAGACGGACAGACAGAGACACACAGACACAGACACAGACATACACACACACACGCGCGCGCGCGCGCGCGCGTGCACACACACACACGTGTATTTAACAAAATAAATCTAAAACTCAACACCAAGAGAAATTTCAGAAAATTTCTTAAGCTTATTAAACAACACGATATTCAATAATAAATGGATTACTGACAAAAATTGAGAAGGAAGTTAGTAATCTCCAGAATTTGATAAAAATGAAGGCACAACATACCAAAACCTGTACGATACAATGAAATCAGTCTTAAGAAGGAAGATCACAGCCATAAGTGCCTACATTAAAAATTCAGAGAAATTTTAAATAACCTAATTATGTCCCATAGATCCTTGGAAAAATAAGATTAAGGCAAACCCTGAAGCAGTAAATATAAAGAAATAATAAAGATTGGGGAAAATTAATTACATAGAACAAAATAATTAAGAAGAATCAAGGAGTGAAGGAGTGGATTCTTTGGGGGAAAATAATCAGTAAGATTGGCAAACATCTAGCCAAACTAAACAAAAGAGAGAAGATCAAAATTATTAAAGGAAGAAATAAAGAAATATGTGTAGGCTTACATTTTTCACAACTCTATTTTTAATAATGGTTCTTAAACACTTTAACCTCCCTTCTAGCCCACCACCCACCAGAGATAGTGGGAAAGAAGGTTATTAGGATGTGGCAGAAGTGGACCTGTTGGGAAATTGTTCTGTGGAGCTAATCCCATCTGCACTGTCAGGAAACCAGCAGTTCAGTTCACAGGTCAGCAGTGGCAGCTCGATCCACTTGCAAACACTTCACAGATACACCAACAGTTAAGTTCAATAGTGTCAGGATAGCAGCAGCAGTGGTACAACCATGAGTCAGCAGGAGGCATTAGAACCACCAGCGACACCAGGAGATGTTCTTGGCTACGCTTCTCTTAGTGAAGAGAAGATCAAACATAGGAGACCAAAAGGCTTTGCAAAGCTAGCTCTATAAGCAAGACTAGCTCAGCCTACGTCATTGTCTGTTGAGTCATATTCATACTCCCTGCAAACATCTTATGTCCTCCATGGGTCTTGCCTCAGCACATGTGTCTTGCACATGAGTCTGTCTTAACAAAACTCCATGAGTCTATCAGCTAACATCATTCTGACAATTGGCCCAAATCCACAGAAATGGCAGGAACATCTTGACAAGTTTTTTGATGTGTTTCTCTCTATGGAGTCACAACAAATGGAGTTCAACAATGCATGTAATGTGAACCAATACATGCATGTCGTTAACAAAGAATCCTACATCATCTGTCCTTTCATGTGTTTGCTTTAGTAGAATATCCTTTCACCTGTGTCCACTTCAAGAAAACACTCCTTCACGTGTGTGCCCCAGCAAAACACCATCTGCCACAACTAACTTTCCAGAGCACTCTTAAATTTCCACTTTGGATATGACAAACTATCAATAAAGCTCAAATTATATGGACATATGGGTGACTTCATAGATGCATATTACTTACCAGAGTTAAACCAAGATAATATAACTATTTTTACCAGATCTATAACAAGTAACAAAATTGAAGTAATAAAAAAAACTCCCTACTAAAAAATACTTAGGCCAAGATGGAGTATTACAGAATTCAACTCGACCTTTAAGAAAACAACAGAAAACCTTCTTTTAAGAAGGAATTTATTATTCAAAAAAATAAAAAATGAGAAGAGGCTTCCAAACATTTTTTATAAAGCCATTGTAACACACACACACACACACACACACACACACAGAGAGAGAGAGAGAGAGAGAGAGAGAGAGAGAGAGAGAGAAAGACAGAGAGAAAGAGAGAGAGACAGAGAGACAGAGAAAGGGAGAGAGACAGAGAGAGGGAGAGAGAACACAGATTTAATGAACTTTGATGCAAAAATCCTTAATAAAATACTTGCAAACTGAATTCAAGAATACACCAGAAGACCATTCACTTATGATCAGGGATAGTTCAACATACATAAACCAATAAACATAATACTTCATATAGACTCAAGCACAAAAATAACATGATATCTCAATAGTTGTAGAAAAAGCCTTTGGCAAAATTCAGCATTCTTTTACAAGAAAAGATGTGAAGAGACTAGGAATAGAGGAAACATACCTCAACATAGTAAGGGGTATAAATGACAAACCTACAATCAACATCATGCTAAATGGAGAAAACTAAAAGCATTTTCACTAAGATCAGAAACAAGGCAAGAGTGTTCACTGTCTACATGCTTAATAAATATGGTACTGAAAACTTAGCTAGAGCAGTGAAAGTATGGAAGAAAATAGAAGGGATAGAAATAGGAAAGGAAGAAAAGTATCTTTATTAGTAGATGGTATGATTCTATACATAAAAGACCCTAAAGACTTCAATAGAACTGACAAATATTTTCAAAAAAGTTCAGGATAAAAAATTTACATCCAAAAATCAGCAGTCTTCCTATATATAATGACAAATGTACTGAGAAAGGTATCAGGGAGATAGTACCTTTTATAATAGCCTTAAAATTTACCTTGGAACAGCCAACCATCGGACTGAGCCCGGGAACCCCAATGGAAGAGTTAGGGGAAGGACTGAAGGAGCCGAAGGGGTTTGTAACTCCATAGGAAGAACAATAATATCAACCAACCAGACCACCAGAGTTCCCAGGGACTAAACCACCAACCAAAGAATACACATGGAGAGACCCATGGCTCCAGCTACATATGTATCGAGGATAGCCTTATCTAGCATCAGTGTCAGGGGAGGCCCTTGGTCCTGTGGAGGCTGTATGCACCAAAGTAGGGGAATGCTAGGGCAGTGAGGTGGGAGTGGGTAGGTGGGTGGGGGAGCACCAGAGTAGAAGCAGGTGAGAGGGGGAGGGTAAGTGGGGATGGGATAGTGGGTTTGCAGAGGGGAAACTGGAAAAGGGGATAACATTTGAAATGTAAATGAATAAAATGATCAATAAAAAATACCTTGGAACAAATCTAGGCAAGGAAATGAATAACCACTGTATGAAAACTTCAAAACTCTAAAGAAGGAAACTGAGGAAGACACTAGAATATGGATTGGAGAAATGAATAGTTAAAAACTATTGTTCTTCCCAAGGAAATCTACAGATGCAATGCAATGGCAACCAAAATTCAACAGTATCTGAGGACCTATGATCTCCCCAACCATGGGCTTTTGACCAGGATTGCAGTACCACACATGAAATCCCTTCCAGTGAACCAAGCCTAAAATCAAATCAGAAAGCTGTTAGTTACTTTATAACAGCCATGTCACTATTGTACCAGCAGGCACAGCTTGCCCAGCAGGTTAGTGTTGTAGCCTACAGAGTCTAGTGCTGGGTAAAACCACTGATGTATTTTCTTCCAACACACCATGAATAACATTCTTTCTGGTACTATGAATGCTAGTCAACAAGGAGGAAGTTTTTCTGCCAGTTTAAGATCGACTTCTTTATGTCCTACAGCTAACATGTGTTGTGTTTTCAGCAATAGGATCTTACCATGCAGTTATGGTGGGCAAATAATGGTAACGTCAACAGTCTATGCTTCTTTGGAAATGTCCAGGCCTCCTTGGCCAATAACTCAGAAGCTAAACCATGCCTTGTACTGTGATTTTCATTTAATCACCCATGTCTTCAGGGAATAAGTGTTGTCAAACTATGCATGACAATTCTGTCTTAACTCCTTTTTAGTTGTATTTTGAAATTAGTTTCCAAACTAGTAGGTTCCCATAAAGCTTTTTCATAGATCCTTAGAGTTCAGTTAACCTACCACGACCTCCCCTGTCCCCTATGTGCCCATCCCTATCACATTTAATCCTTTAACCTCAGTATTCCCTACTTCATCTCACTATTTCATGTATCACTAGTATCCTCACTATTATCCTCACTATTATCCTTCTACCTTTTAAAGTTGGGTTATGAGATAGTAGGTTTCCATATGGCTTTTCATACCCCTTCTGTTGAGCTATCCCTCCTCTTTACTTCCTAATTTCTCCCACACTCCCATACCCATCCTTGCTTAAGCTTCTCTGCCCCTAGTATTCCACATCATTGCTTTTATTTCACTCATACTATAAGATATTATATTACCCTTCCCCTTCAGTAACATTCTCCACAAGAAGGTGGTCACTGCACAAGACCTACAAAACATCAAGCTAGCCAAAATCACACCATACCAGAGGTGCTCTCAGGTGCACTCCTCACTTAGGAGGTACCAGCACTGTTTAGTTGCTAGGGGAGAAATAATTCTCTTTTGAGGATGTATGTTTCTTGTGAGCTAGTGAGTGGCCTCACAGCCATGCACTTATGGGCAGCACTAACTGGACTTAATGGATTATAAAAACAAAAAGATGAAGTTGGGAAGAGTGTTGTTGAGGGGAATATCATAGTTTCAACCATCAACTTGACACAAACATAGAGACAAACTAGAAAGAAGGAAACTCAACTGAAGAATTATACAGATCAGTTTGGTCTGTAGACATGTCTATGAAGCATTTACTTATTGTAATTGGCATAGAAGGCTCCAGACCACTGTGAACATGGCCATCCCAAGGTAGTTAGGCCTGGCCTATGTAAGAAGGGTAGCTGAGCAAATTAGAACAAAGAAGCTATTAAGTAGTATTTTCTCTGCTCTATTTTGCTTAATTGAGTTTCTCATGCCTTAGTTTCCCTTGATAATGGACTATAAACGTTAATATGAAAACCATTTTTTCTCCAAGCTGCTTTGGGTCATGGTTTTTATCACCAATACAGAAAACCAAACTAGAATAAGAGGACACAGGGAAGTTGAATATCTTTCATTTCATATAGATATAAATTTTCAAAAATAGAGCATTTAAGATTCTCACAGTATTTTTCACAGAAAAAAAAATGGCACTCTTAAAATGTACATAGAAGAACAGAAAGAATAATGAGGAAGAGATCACCATACTTGATTTCAAGTTATACTACAGAGCCATAAAAGCAAAAACAGTGTGATCATTAATGCTAACTGAGGTGGTTACGCCACTCATTTGCGAAGAGATGCTGGCATGTATAGAGTGACAAAATTGAACTGCACACTAACATTCATGCATCCATTGTTCTCATCTCCTCGCTGTGAACATAAATGTTACCAGAAGGTTCCATGTTCTGCTGCATTGATGTCTCCACCATTATGTCTTGAACTGTGCACTTAAGTTACTTTTGACAGGGTATTTATCACAGAAACAGGAAACTATGAAAAGGAATATCTTGAAATAGGAAAAGGAACTATGACAGATGGGATGGAACAAGCATAAAAACAGACAGGAAGACCCATAAAATGTTATTGAATAAAGGACTCATGTCAGAAAGACCCACCTGATTTTTGACAAAGGTGTCAAAATTAAACCTTGGGGAAAAGGCATCTTCTTCAGCAAATAGTGCTGGAAAAAGAATGGAACCAGATCATCTCCTACCATGCATAAGAATTAAGAACAAATGAATTAAATGTATTAAAGTAAGAAAAAGTAAAGACAACACTTCAAGATATGTACAGGTATGGACTTTCTGAATAGGCCTCTAGCCACTCAGGAAATGCAGCCAACAACTGACAAATAAGGCATGGTAAAATTTAAGAACTTTCTATTGGGTGGTCAGGGTAGTCCAAGTGACTCCCAAAACAATGTAGATTATTGGTGTAGCTCTTAGTTGGTTCTCACAAGTTGAGGACAAGCCCCTGTTGCTGAAGATAGTGTACATTTTGGACACAGGATTCAGAATGGTTCAAGATGGATCTAATCTGAAGGCATACTTCATGTGGTCTAGGTTCTATGATACCAGACCATACTATGGAAGCTGCCAAGGGAATAAAGTACTTAATAGTCCTACCTAGCTCAAACACCCATGAACTACAACAATGATCACTATGAAATGATATCTGTAATGGTATAATAAGTGGCACTCATATGTTGGTGGTATCCAGGCTATCTAATTGGACTTAGGGCCAAGAGGAGCTTAGTACTAAAATTCTAGCCAGTCTTCTGGCTAGTGAGGTCATGGACCTTAGAAAAGAATCTATAACCATTGTTTTGCTAAACAAGCACAATTCCTCACTACGTTCTAAATATCCACAGGTATGTATTCTTATACCCACTTATTCTTATACCCACAGGTAAGTGGTGGTCTACCCCACATTAGAGAAGCCTCTCTTTACAGCAAATGAAAACCATCACAGAGAGGTACAACTGGATACAATGCAAAGATCAATGAATTGTGGGGAGCCCAGCCTCAGTGGATACTTCTACATCATAGCTCCTACATCTATGAAATATGTTAAACATATATGAAATATATGTGAAAATATTTAAGAGCCAGAATACCAGGAAGTCTGTTGTGAAACAATCTCTCATACAAATGGCTGTATAAACAAGACCAGAACAGTGACACTATCAATAGACATGCTAACATAGAAGTAAACATTTTTTCACAGGGTCCTACACATAGACAAAGAACTACAACTAACTACTCAGAAAGACAGATATCTATATCTATCTATCTCTATCTATCTATCTCTCTCTCAGGGGGTAATAAGGGATAGGACAGAAGATACCTGGGAGGAGCTTGAGGGAAGAATGGGAAGAGAGAAAGTGATATATTATTTTTATTAAAAATACATTTTACTAAATGAGCTAATAAACTGAACAGAGAATTCCCAAAAGAATACCAACGACTATTTGATAAGTAGTTCAACATTCTTATTCACTAGGAAAATAAATTAAAACTACTTTGAAATGTTATGTCACCCTAGTTTGATTGGCTACCAAGAAACCAATTACAGCAAATGTTGAAAGATGTGGAGATCAGAGAACATTTATTCACTGCTGGTGTGGGTGTAAACTGGTACAGTTCCTATGGAAATCACTGTAGATGTTTCTCAAAAGACTGAAAGAAGCCAGCACTACCACTCCTGAACAGATAACCTACTGCAGAGGTACTTGCATGCCCATGTCATTGCACAGCTGCTCTATTACCAAAAGCTAGGAAATGGAATCAACCTGGATATCCAGGAGCAAAAGAATAAATAATGAAGATGTGAAAAATACACAAAATGAAGTTTTATTCAGCTATTAAAAAATGGAATTTTTCAGGATAATTGGCAGAACTTGAGAATATATTAGGTGAGGTTCAAAAAGAAAAAAACACATGTTTTGTCTCATTTGCAGATCCTAGCTTCCAATTTTTCTCAGTGCTCATTTATGTGGGAGTAAGTGTAGAGCCCAGGAAACTGGAAAGGGGCCTATCAGAGAGGTAAAAAGATTCTTTAAGGGAGTGAGGTTTGTAGAATGCATATGATATAAAAATGGAAGTGGGAATACTAGGGGTAAAAAGTATTAAGAGGGAAAAGGGAGAGGGGACTGGGGGAGGTTCAATCATAACTAATGATGTATGAAAAAGCAATACCGAGAACTATCTAATCATTGATAAGCTAATAAAAAACAAATAAATGAAAAAGAATTTGAATGAATGGACTGTACATGAGTGAAAATGCGGCTTTCAGAAGCCATGGGTTATTAAGCGAAAAGTCCAGTGGCAGGACTCTTGTGTCCTGGAGGCCCCCAAACAACACAGGCTATTACCACTGCTGTTGAATGTCCACACCAGTTAAAACTGGATAGTTAAAACCCTACAGTTGAAAATATCATGTACCCTAGTCACAGGGCACAGAGAAGTTCAGCTACAACTAGACTGGAAGCTGCCTTCTCCTTCCAGGTTAGCCGTCATTGTGCCATGAGGTGCTATGGAGAAGTTCATCAACAGCCTTACTCAATTGGGAGCAACACCACTGACCAGGCAGGCAAGAAGGTAACCGAAGTCATGTCAGATATGAAAGTAATCAACCACTGTTTGATTGTATTTGAGGCCTGATCCACAGGAAAGAGTCCATGGCTGGAACTGGAAATCTAATCAAAAGTCCATAGTTTGGCAGGTCATAGTCCATACTGTAGAAGCTAGCTTATATTCATATATGAAAATGTCATAATGAAACCTAATATTATATATAATCAATATATATTAATATAAACATTTAAAAGGGACAGTAGCTAAAGATGCTTGCTGGACAAGCTTGTTGACCTGAGTTCAATACCCAGAACCTACATGAAGGTGAAGGAGAAAAGCAACTCCGTGATGTTTTCATTTAACTTCTAAATGCTGAGGCATCATGTGAGTACCACACACACACACACACACACGCATATGTACACACACATAAATATATTTAATTTAACGGGTGAAATAATTCTATTTAAAATGAAGTTTTGAAAAAAGGTTTAACCTTTTCCACACTAATTGATAAAAATATCTCATGAAATTTAAAGTTCTTTGTCCCTTAAGATACAGTATCAAGTAATACAAATGCCCAGAAGTCTCTACTGAAAACAGTAAAGACAGACATGAAAACAATATTAACCTTGATACAGAGCTAACTCTAACTTAATACTTGTTTATTATTATTGAAATATATGACACTATTTTATGATATATTGCATTATCTTTTTCTAGCATGAATAACAGAATCTCTGGTGTATAGTAAATAGTTGAGTAATTTGATTTCTATAGTTTGTTTCCATCCATTTGCTTAAGCTCCTTAATTTCCTTAATAAATGGCAACTTCAGGTTGCTTCAGAATTTTCTCAATTATACAAGGGTGGAAAGGGTTAAAACCTTAAATGAATATATGCATATATGCAACTAATTATATATACACGTGTGCATTTAGACATATCAGCTAACAAACTATGTTTGAGTTAATGGGAGAACACAGCACTGATGGGATGTGCACCATGTGTCTACCACACTAACCCTGTCACTTTGTGAAGAAAAATTCCATTTGAAGATTAGGGTTGTTTATTATTATTATTATTATTAACAATAACAACATTATTTTACAACAATAGTGAACAGAGTCAAAAGGTACCCAAAGACTTTGATTTATAGGTTAATTCTTAATTGCTGTAAATGTTTATTATAATTGCCCCCTCCCATAACTTTTACAACCTCAGAGATGGTTGGCTCAAATGATAACATATAACCAGGGATAAAAAAATTTCCCAAATTCTTGTTCAATATGTGCCCATTTAAGATCCTTTAGGGGCTGGAGAGATGGCTCAGTGGTTAAGAGCACTGATTGCTCTTCTAGAGGTCCTGAGTTCAATTTCCAGCAACCACATGGCGGCTTACAACCATCTGTAATGGGATCCGACGTCCTCTTCTGGTGTGTCTGAAGACAGCTACAGAGTACTCATATACATAAAATAAAAAGATCCTTTAGATAGGCAGTTGCCTTTTTTTATACTTTCACATACCCTCTAGTTTCTTTGTACATTATTGTATAACTTTTATGGAAGACTTATTATATCTATTCAGTCTACTATCTTAAAAACTATTAACTTATTGTGGATTTTTTATTTTCTGAGGATTTTTTATTGTTAACATTAATGCATAAAGAATATTTATACCTCTGTAAGCGTCACCCTCGATGACTGCAATCTTGAATATATAATACTGAGTGAAAATGTTTGTAGGATCCTGTTGCTCAGCTTCTGCTATGACCTCTTTAGCCTGAAAAGAAAACAAAAACCATAGGGTTGATTTTATAAAAGTCCTCACCATATTATACTAATATCATTGTTAGACACAATTGTTGAGGGGTACTCACAATGAAAAGAAAGGAACCTAAAAAAATTTTAAAGATATATTGCCTTACAAGGTTAGAGAAATAGATTTGCTTGTAGAACAAGAGTGAATAAGCCATCGTAAAATAACTTTGCTTCTGAAAACAACTATAAATGTTGGATAATATACTTCAATTTTTAAAAAAACTAAGATAAAATAATAGGGCACTTGGGAAAGTAGCAAAAAATCATGAAACCAAGTCTAAGAAAAAGTTGAGACCCAGAAAGGGAAGTAGAGAATGAAAACTCCTTTGGCTGGTAGGTGTTTGTGAATATGGACAAATATTTACTGAAAATGTGACAGTTCTTGGCAAATGAGAAACTAGACAACAAATTCCACAAGATCATATGGTTAGATTAAGACTAAGTCCGAAGCAACCATTCCAGGAGACCACAAAGAACGTGACTTTGGCACTAGATGAAAGGGAGTACACCACGTAGGGAGAAATTGTTCCATGAGGTGTAATACAAGACAAACTTATTTGTTTGTAGCACTAAATTACAGTATCTGGGGGAGAGAGGGATCAAAAGACCTAAAGTTATGAATAATTGTTCCCAAACATGTAAGGAAAGGAGAAACCCTTTCTGTGAGAAAGAACATTCATTTTAGGCTTCAAAATATTTCATAAATAAATTTTCAAGAATGATGAGCTGTAAACATTAAAAATAAATAACCAACTACCCTATAGAGTCAGGCACAATAAATTAATAACAGCAGAAATAATAGCTAACAGAAACAGATATTCAAGATGCAGAAACTAGGGTAATAATAAAAATTAACCAGTTACAAAACAACTATATTTTCAAAGCTTGAAAAAATAAAAAAATGTATTTTAAAAATGCAAATAGACAGATTAGTATTAGTATCTAGTGACACGATTATAGTGATTTTTCAACTTTGTCTAATTAGCTTTTACTATACTATAACAGATTTAATATTTTTTGACTATCAGTGAACTTCATGGAAACAAAGACTAATTTTAATGACTTATTTTGATGTGTTGTGTGCTATGCCTACATGTATGCATATGCACTACATGATTGAGGACCCAGAAGAGGGCATGAAGTCCTCTGGAATCGGAGTTACAGCCAATTGTGAGCCACTAAATGGCTACTGTGAAATTAGCCTGAAGTCCTCTGCAAGAACAGCTAGTGTATTTTAACCACTGAGCCATCTCTTCATCCCCGAAGGCTATTTTAAAATGTGATCTTGAAATCTTGAAAAGGGTGAACTTCTTGAAGTGAAATATATGATAAGCAAAATGAAAACAAAACAAACAGGATGAATAGTAGATTAGAATAGGTAAAGAGAGATTTAATTAACTGAAAGATAAGACAGAAAAGTATCATAGAGGATGGGGTAAATCACTAATAGAGTACTTGCCTAGCATGAACAATCCCATAGGTTTGGTCCCTAGCACCACAATTATAGTTAAAACACAATTTTAGTTAAGGTTTCTACTATTGTGATAAAGCACTGTGATCTAAAGCATCTTGGAGAGAAAAGAGTTTATTTTAGCTTACATTTAACCATCACAGTTCATAATGAAGGGAAGCTGGGGCAGGAACTTGGAGGTAGGAGCTGATAAAGAGTCATGGAGGAGTGCTGTTTACTGGCTTGCTCCTCATGGCTTGCTTGCGCTGCTTTCTTATAGCACTCTGACCACTAGAGTAGGGATGGCACTGCCCCCTGTGAGCTCAGCCCTCCCATATTAATTATCAATCAAGAAACTGCACCAAACGCTTACCTACAGGCCAATCTGATTAGGGCATTTTCTCAATCAAGGTTCCTTCTTCTGAATAACTCTAGCTTGTGTCAAGTTGACATAAACTAGCCAGTACAAATATTAAATATGCAGAACAATGAGAAAATAGTCAAAGCTGCCAGAGGGGAAAAAACCCAAGTCACATATAAAGGAAAAACCCATGAGAATATCATTTGATTTCTCAATGGAAATAAGACATTCCAAATTCTTCATCATGACAGGAAAACTAGACTATTGTCCCCAGCAAAACTATCTGTCATAGTTAAAGAAAAATGAAAAACTTTCCATGATCAAAACACCTTAACAAAATCACATAAAACAAGCTGGACAGTGGTGGTGCACGCCTTTAATCCCAGCACTTGGGAGGCAGAGGCAGGCGGATTTCTGAGTTCGAGGCCAGCCTGGTCTACAGAGTGAGTTCCAGGACAGCCAGGGCTACACAGAGAAACCCTGTCTCGAAAAAAAAATCACATAAAACAAAATAACAAACACCCCCACTACACAGAAGCAATAATCTGAACTGAAAAGAGGAGTAAGCACAGCCAAGAGACTCTAGGGAAAAAAAGTTATAACAACAAAAGACAAAGAACAACTAATAATACAAACCAGCACAATAAATAAATAGAACAGCAAAAGAACTACCAATTGACATCTATACTCATCTTTCAACAATAACTCTAAATATCAATGGGCTCAACTTTACAATCAAATCACACAAGTAAGCTCGATGTACTAAAAAAAAGTCTGTTGTGGTCTGTACTGCAGCTGTGCTGATGTCCAGGGTCTGTACTGCCACTAGAGACCATGTGGATGTCTGCAGTCCTTGCTGTTGCCAGAACCCACATGGAAGTTCTTGATCCATGCTCTTGCTGACTGTACAGTGCAAGGAAGCTACTTTTGCGCTGATGACTGCAGACTTAGAGTTGAAAAAAGGTACATAGACGGCCTCTGTGACAAACACTACCACCACCCCAAACTGCCGCCTATACCCCCCAAAGTAACAGCCTAGACAGGAAAGCATTGAAGAAAACTCTTAAAATTGTGATAAGGATGCTGAAGTGTAGCTCTCCACAATTGAGGGCTTCTGGTAGGGGAGCAGATGAGGAAGGACTCAATTTTCTTTAAGGGACTGGTTACTGGGAATTTGACCATGCTTCAGACAGTATATGAACAACACAAATTGGACTTGTGGACTTGTGGTGTGTTTCTCTCTCTCTCTCTCTCTCTCTCTCTCTCTCTCTCTCTCTCTCTCTCTCTCTCTCCTCCCTCCTTCCCTATTTCTCTCTCTTCTTCCTCTTCCTCCTTCTTTTGTGTGTGTGTGTGGGGGGGGGGGTCACAAGAGTAGAGGGAAGACCTGGGAGGACCGAAAAATTTATTGTGGTTGGGGTACATGATGTGAGATTCTCAAGTAATCAATAAAAATATTATGTTGGGAAAAATCCACATACCTGTTGTCTACAAGAAACTCTGCCAAAGCCTGACAAATACAGAGGCGGATGCACACAGCCAACCATTGGACTGAGAACAGGGTCCCCAATGGAGGAGTTAGAGAAAGGACGGAAGTAGCTGAAGAGGTTTGCAACCCATAGGAAGAACAACATCAACCAACCAGACCCTCCAAAGCTCCCAGAAGCTAAACCACCAACCAAAGAATGCACATGGAGGGACCCATGGCTCCAGCTGCATTTGTAGCAGAGGATGGCCTTGTTGGGCATCAATTGGAGGAGAGGCTCTTGGTCCTGTGAAGGCTTGATGCCCCAGTGTAGAGTAATGCTAGGGCAGTGAGGTGAGATTGGGTGGGTGTATGGGGGAGCACTCTCATAGAGGCAGGGATGGGAGGAATAGGGAGTTTCCAGGGGGCAAACCTGGAAAGGAGATAACATTTGAAATGTAAATAAAGAAAATATCCAATTAAAAAAAAAGCAATGGGTTTCTAGTTTGGGAGGTACCTAGGTAAAGCTGAAGCAGACCACATAGGCCCCGGCATCAAGAGGAACTTATAAGCCGGGTTTAAATTACACTACCATGTAGCTGTTTCATCTAGGTGAGGTTTTCACATCTGTCTGAGGCAAGATGTCAAGACCTGCCTGGCACATTTAGCCAACAATAGAAATGGCTTCAGTTTTCTATTTTATATTAAATGAGATGATGTCTACAACATTTAGCATATCTCTGTCTAGACATGAAGCTCAATAAATCATGAGAGTATTTAAAAAAAAGAAAGAAAGAAAAAGATAGGTACTACCTTAAACCGAAATGACAGAAAAAAGTATTTTAATCAAATGGGATCAAGAAGAAAGCAGGCATTAGCATCTTAATATCTGACAAAATAAACATTAACCTAAATCTAATCAGCAGAAAGAGTGAAGGGCACTTCATTCTAATCAAGGGATTATTTAATCAGGGAAAAAAATTCACGATACTGAACACATGTGCACCAAAGTTTGATGCACTCAATTTCACAAAAAAAGCATACTACTTGAATTAAACACACAGATTAACACTAAACCAATAATTATAGGTAATTTCAACACCCTCCTTTATCCAATAGATAGGTCATCTGGTCAAAATAGGGAGAAACCTCAGAATTAAACAATATCCTACATTAAACGGGCCTAACAAATATCTACAAAGTATTCCACCCAAATGACAAAAAATAATCTACAAAGCAGTACATGGAAACTTTTCTAAAATAAACCACATCTTGAGGCACAAAGCAAACATTAACAAATACAGAATAACTGAAATAATTCCATGTGCCTTATCTGACCATTATGCAATAAAACTAAAAACTGACAGCAAACAAACTCCAGTAAGGACGTTAATTCATGGGGATTAAACAAGTCACTGTGAAACGGTGAATAGGTCAAAAAAGAAATCAAGAAAGAAACGAAAACATTCTGGGAATTAAATGAAAATGTACTCTGACTAAACCTCTTGAGTACACAAAAATCAGAATTAAGAGAGAAGTTTATAGCCTTAAGTGTCTACACAAAAAGATCAGAAAAAGAACAAATTAAATGACTTCATGATGCAACTCAGGAATTTGGAGGAAAAAGAACAAACCAATCCTAAACTCAGCAGATAGCAAAAAATAATAAAAAAATCAATGCAGAAATTAATGAAATAGAAACAAAGAAAATAATACAAAGAATGAATAACTATAAGAGCTTGTTCTTGGCCCAACTAACCAAAAGAAAAGAAGAAATGACCCAAATAAACAGAATTAGATCTTTACCAATCCTACATCTGATAGAGAGCTAATATCCAATATATACAAAGAACTCAAGAAGTGAGACTCCAGACAACCAAATTACCCTATTAAAAAATGGGGTATAGAGCTTAACAAAGAATTTTCAATGGTGGAAACTCGAATGGCCGAGAAGCACCTAAAGAAATGTTCAGTATCCTTAGTAGTCAGGGAAATGCAAATCAAAACAACCCTGAGATTCCATATCACACCAGTCAGAATGGCTAAGATTAAAAACTCAGGTGATAGTAGAAGCTGGCGAGGGTGTGGAGAAAGAGGAACACTCCTCCATTGTTGGTGGGACTGCAAGATGGTGCAACCACTTTGGAAATCAGTCTGGCGGCTCCTCAGAAAATTGGACATAGCATTACCTGAGGATCCAGCTATACCACTCCTAGGCATATACCCAGAAGATGCTCGAACATATAGCAAGGACATATGCTCAACTATGTTCATAGCAGCCTTGTTTATAATAGCCAGGAGCTGGAAAGAACCCAGATGTCCTTCAACTGAGGAATGGATTCAAAAAATGTGGTATATTTACACAATGGAGTATTACTCAGCTATTAAAAACAATGAATTTGAGAAATTCCTAGCTAAATGGATGGAACTAGAAATTATCATCCTGAGTGAAGTAAGCCAATCACAAAAGAACACACATGGTATTCACTCACTGATTATTGGATATTAGCCCAGAACCTTGAAATGCCCAAGATGCAACTCACAGGCCACATGAAGCTCATAAAGAAGGAAGACCAAGTGGGGGTGCTTCGGTCCTTCTTAGAAGGAGCAACAAAATACTCAAGAGAGCAAATATGGAGACAAAGTGAGGGACAGAAAATGAAGGCGGGGCTGTCTGAAGACCATTCCACCTGAGTATCCATCCCATGTGCAGTCACCAAAGGTAGATGCTGATGTGGAAGTCAGGAAGTGAATGCTGATAAGAGCCTGATATAGATGTCTCCTCAGAGGTCTGCAAGAGTCTGACATATTCAGAGGCAGATGCTCACAACTAGCCATTGAACTGATAATGGGGTTCCCAATGGAAGAGTCAGAGTGAAGGCCATTGGAGCTGAAAGGGTTTGTGGCCCCATGAGGAGAGCAACAATACCAACCAACCAGAGCTCCCAGGGTCTAAACCACCAGCCTGGGAGCACTTAGGGAGGGATCCATGGCTTCAGCTGAATACATAAGAGTGGAGGGCCCTGCTGGGCATAGGTGGAAGAAGAGATCCCTGACCTCATGAAGGCTGGACCCCCCAGGGGGTGGGAATTTTGAGGGTGGGGAGGGGGGAGTTGGGGGGGTAGGTAGGGGTTACATCCACAGAGAAGAATGAGGAGGGGTGAGGGGATAGGGGGTTCCTGGGTGGGTGGGGGATGGGGTAAGGGGACAACATATGAAATGTAAATAAAATATCCAATAAAAATAATAATACTCAAAAAAAGCAGAATTAGAAATGAATGAAGAAACATTACAACAGATATCAAAGAAATGAAGACTGTTATAAGGGAATACTTTATGAGCCTGTATTCCACTAAGTTGGAAAATCTAAACTAAATTAATTTTTGACTCATCCAAACTACCAAAGTTAAACCAAGAAGAGAACAACCTAAACATAACCATAACAAAGGCAATTGAGATCACAATCAAAAGCTCCCTCCCTCTACAAATACAAACACCCTTTAGGTCCAGATGGAAATCTAGCAGAAAGACTTTGAAAGAAAATCTATAACCAATGTTTTTTAAACTCTTCAAAAAATATAGAAACAGAAAGATGACTGACTCCAGAAATTGTTCTATGAAGCCAATATTACTCTCATAACCAAATCAGGTAAAGATATAACAAAAACAAACCTATGAACCAATACCTGTGATGGACACAGGTACAAAAATATCCTCAATAAAGTACTACCAAACCAAATGCTAGTGCATATCAAGTACATCATTCACTATGATCAAGTTGGATTCCTCCTGGAAATACAAGGGTGGTACAACATAAGGTAAGTCAATTCATATATTAAATCATAAAAATATACTTAAAGACAAAATCATAGGATGATGTCAATAGAAGCAGACAAATCTTTGGCAAAATCCAACATGGTTTCACGATAAAAGTCCTGGAGAAAGTAGGAGTGAAAGGAACATACCTCAACATGATAAAGGGTATTATGATAAAACCCAGAGACAACTGTATTAGTCATAGCTTTCTAGAAAAACAGAACTTATAGAATGAATATATATATATTAGGTTATTTAGTTTTTTCAATCTTTTGTGCGTTCTGGTTTTTAAGTCTTTGTCAGATGAATAGTTGGAAAACAGTCTTTCTATTCTGTAGGCCATATATACATTCAATTAACTGTCTCCTTTTATTAGAATTCCAGCCCCTCCCATTGGTCACTGAGGTAGATATTGGGCAAGTTAGAGAAACAGGAAGCCAGGCTGTCACCTCTGTTATGGTGCAGCCAGCCCTGGAGGATTAGAGGGAGGCTTAGCGCTAATGGATGGAAGGCTGGTGGAAAAGCGTGTTCAAGTTGCCATGCCCAGTGACACTGCATTCTTGTCCTTCTCAGGATGACATCCCGGGCCCTGGGTTCTATGTTTAAAGTTTACTATGCCTTGCTTGTCAATTGGTGACTGATTTCCTTAGAGGCTAAAGGGCTATTCAGAAACAGAAAAAAAAAAACCCTAAAGTCTGTATGTCACTAAAAAAAGATCACGTATATCCAAAGCAATCATGAGCAAAAAATAACATCACTGGAGAGATTGCTAACAGAACCATAATGACAAAAGCAATACAGTATATTTGCACAAAAACAGGCAGATCAATGGAATAAAACAGAAGACCCAAACATGAGCACTTGAAATTACAGCCAGCTGATACTTTACAAAGAGAAAAAAAAATCACAGGAGAAAAGACAGAAACTTCACCAAATGAAATGGTGCTGGGAAAGCTGGGTGTACAGAAGGAAATTAAGGCCAACAATTAGCACTTAGGACCTCGTAAAACTGAGAAGCTTCTGTACAGCTAAGGAAAAAAAGTCTTGAGAACAGGAGTGAACTTTTGCCTGTTGGACTTCCTACCTGGACCACATCTTCTAGGCTACTCTAACTAAGTCCATTAGTATGTACATATGTACGTACGGACGCATGTATATGTATATATACTGGTGGGGACTTACTAATTAAACTATACAATTCTAGGCAAACAAGAGACATCTTTACAAAATTTGGTATTTAATAACATATTTGAAGTCAATAATATTGTACTGCCACAAAAAATTAGTTGAGAATGAATTTCATTTAAAGTTTAATAAAGTAAAAATGTTATTTGGATTTAGATCTTGTTTGAGGATTTTAAACTACCGAGTAAATTACATTAATAATCACTTTTGGCACTGCTCATATATTTCTGGTTCCTTTCTTAATTCAGTGTAGTAAATTCTATTTTTTTCTAGGAATAGATTCATTCATAAAGGTGTTCAAATATCAATACTCTTTTGGTCTTTTTCATTTTCTTTCTTTCATTTTTATTCCTTGTTTGTCTTACTAGACGTCTGCCCATTTTATTATTTTTTTTCAAAGCACATAGTTTTAGCTTTCTGGGTCCTGTTTACTATCTGTTTGCTTAATATATGAGATATTTCTGCAGAATAATAGTTATATTTTCAAATGCTCTTTGGATTGATCTTGCACTTGTTTTAGTAATTTCCAGTGATACAATATTTACATTTGCATTTACATTTTTCTTCAAATATATTTGTGAAATATTTAATGCCTCTCCCACTAAATGCTACCTAAGCTCTAGCCGACAACATTTTATGAAAATTTTTGTGTACAGTGTATATAAATAAAGACACACATCGTCAGTATACAAACAATTATCACACAATGACTAAAACACATAACCACTATCAATATCAAGAGTTACAGTACCAACTTCCCTGAATGTGTCTTGCCCATTTTGATATATAGTATGATGGATAATTAATATGAAACTCTAAGAAGGACAATTTTATTCTATAGTGATATAAAACATATAATTCACTACTTGAACCTAGGAGTTGAGCTGGGGATTGATTAGAAATATTTTATATAATGAGTTTTCTAAATATTCCATATCCAGATTGTGATAGTGGGTATATGTGGCTATATATGCCTCAAATTTATTTAGTTATATAACAAAGTAGGCATATTTTAATATTTAAATTATAGTTCAATAGTTATTTTTTTAAAGAACTTAGCAATGATTTGAGATCTCTTTAGCTCTCAATTTTAAAAATCTACATAGTCCTCCACAGTCTTTTTGACTATAATAGAATTTATTAAATTATATTATCAGAATTAAATTTATTAAATTATATTATCAAACTAAAAGTTATTAAATTATATTATTAGAATCATGCAGTTGAGGGACTCCGAATGTTTGAAAATTCTTCTGATGTGTGAATATTTTCAATAACATTCAGAGGAAGTGGCCATTCTGCCTTTATTTAAATACCTTCAAGAAAAGGAAGTTCATTATATCTTTAAAAAAAACACTATCTAAATTTTGGGCAAATCTAATTCTTAGATAGGGTCTTCTTGTGATGAAAAATTTCTTTCACAGGTTTCACTCACTGATACAAGTGTTGTATAGATGTAACTGGTTTTCTTACTGGTAGCTACACAGATATTTGGAACTACTATATTATTTATGTCCAAAATCTTCATTTTTCAATTAAAACTCCACATTGTCCCTTAACCAGTTCTTGAATGCCTTCCTCTTAGCACTTCCTCTTCAAAATTATTCCCCAATCCAGTAAACATCTTCAGTTTACCCGTTCATGCATTACAGAATCACCTCTCAGTATGCATGAAAGATTGATTCCAGAGCTCCCTGTCTCCTTTCAGATACCAAAATGTACAGATGCTCAAGTTCCTTGTTTGTACATAACCTATAGATATCTTCCTGTTCATTTCAAATCATCTCCAGACTATTTAAAATAACTAACATAATGAAATGCTATGTAAACAGTTACTTCACCATATTCTATAGGAAATAATGAAAAATAGTCTGTACAATTCCAGTACAAATGCATTTTTTTCCTGAGTGTTTTTGATCTGCACTTGGTTACATTCATAGAAGGAGAAGACATGAATACAAAAAGCAGTCTGTTCTATTGATTCAATTTAAAATAAGCAAAATTTCTTAGTATTGTTTTTTTTGTTTATCTCACAATCAACAAAAAGTCCCAAATTTTGCACATGTGCGTCTGTTAAAACCCCATTTCATCCTTTCTGTTCTATTACAGCTGGCTTTGGGAATTGGGCACAAGATGTTTTGTTGTTTCCTGTTTGTCTCCATCTTCTTAGAATGGCTTCATTATTTCACTATATTAAGGTTCCTTTGAATATGACTGTCCTGTAACGTATCAGCCACTCTTCTGAACTTTGAGTTATATGCTGTATATCCAATGAATAGTTACAAACAGCTCTCATCTCGTCTATTCTTATTCTAATTCCATATTATATTCCACAGTATTTTACAATTTATAAATCTTTTTGTTACTTTAAAATCATATTATACATGCAAATCTTGTCCCTGAAATAACATAATAATATTTTAAAGCATATCTATACAGAGGAGTAAGGTATATCTTTAACTTATTTACAGAGTAAGCATTCAACAATTACTTGTTGACTTCAAACCTCAACTTCATCAGTTGAGCCAACATTAATCTTCACCTCACATTTCATTAAGTGCTTTATTTTATATCCATACAGATGTATCCGGAGGAAAGGCAATACAGTCATTACAAAAACCTTCAAAATCATTGAGCTACTTTAAAGTACAAACAGAAGCCACAGTGCCATCTAGTGAATAGATTATGTGCACTGACCACGAGCTCACTTTCAGTGCTGTAATGGAAGGATATGATTTTTTAGAGCTTTATATAGTAGATACAAACAATATATGACCAGAAAACGAAAGATAAATACTCACTAGTCTTGTCTTTGTGGCTGTTTTAATTCTTTTTAAATTTTACTTGTTTCTATTTCATATGCACTAGTGTTTTGCCTGCATGTATGTCTGTGTGAGGGAGTGAGAACCCCCAGAAGTGGATTTACAGACAGTTGTGGCCTGCCATATGGGTGGGTGCTGGGAATTGAACCCAGGTGCTTTAGAATATCAGTCAGTGCTCTTAAGCACTGAGCCATCTCTCTAGCCCCAGATGCTTTAAGTTTTACAGCCATCTTATCATATAGCATTGCCCCTTCCTGCTCGGGTTTTCTTAGTAGCTATCACTACTTAATTAGCAACAGATCAAGAAACTACAGTCTTTGGCAAAATCTGACCCACCCTCTATTTTTGCCTAGCCCACAGACTAAGGATAATTTTATTGGTTTTAGATGGCTGAAATAAATCAAAAGACAAACATTTCATGCCACAAGAAAATCATATGAAATTTAGTATCCCTAAATATAAAAGTTTCCTCAGAGTACACTATGAATACTTGTTTACATATTTTTTATGGCAGTATCTGGTATAAGACCAGAGCTGAGTGTTACATTAGGGACCATGTGACTTCCAAATTCTTAAATATTTTCTGTGTGACTCTTTACAAATTTTTCGACCCCAAATTGTTCCCATCTAAAGAAATGCAGGGACAAAAATGGAGCAAAAACTGAACAAATGTCCGACCAGTGGCAGGCCCAACTTGGGATTCATGCCATGGGCGGGCACCAATCCTTGATGTTATTAGTGATGTTTGCAGACACGAGACTAGTATGGTTGTCTTCTGAGAGGCTCTACCAGCAGCTGACTGAGACAGATACAGATACTTACAGCCAACTATTGGATTGAGGTCTGGGACCCCTATGGAGGAGTAGGAGAAGGATTGAAGGAGCTGAAGGGGATGGCAACCCCATAGGAAGACCAAGTGTCAACTAACCTGGACCCCTAGTAACTCCCAGAGACTAAGCCACCAACCAAAGAGCATACATGGGGTTTGTCTATGGTGCCCAGCACTTATGTAGCAGAGGACTGTCTTGTCTGGCCTCAGTGGGAGACAATGTGCCTAATCCTGTAGAGGCTTGATGCCCCAAGGAAGAAGGATGTGGGGCATGGGGGTTGGGGGTTGGAGGGTGGGAGGACCCTCTCAGAGACAAAGAGGAATCGAGGATGGGAAGAACTCTTGAAGGGGTGACCGGAAAGTGGGGGGCAACATTTGGAATGCAGATGAATAAAACGATTTAAAAATAAAATAGTAAGCATACGTTAAAAAATCCTGTTAGACAATGGTAAGATGGGGATGGCAAAGTACTGATGGCTTTCCCTCCAACCTCTACCTTTTTATATGTCCTACTGTATAGGAATGTATTCTTTACATATGCAAAGTATCCAGTGTCTGCTAGGAAGTCAGGAAGAACAAAATGAGAAATATGCTAAGTAACAAACACAGTTACCTTGAACATTTCGAAATAAGCTTTGGCTTCCCTACCTATATGGCATTAAATGACACAGTTGGACATGGAATACATGCTATTAAGACATACTGGTTTCCTGATTGCCTATTTTTTCCTTTTTGCTAACAACAATTGAACTCCAATTACAGGTTCAGTTCTGCACTGACTCTAGAACTGATCCTGTCCTTAGTTAGATATGTAAGGAGTGCTACTTCAGGTTGGGGATGTGCTTCAGGCCATTTTCCTAGTATACGTATAGCCCTGAGCTCAAACTGAAGCACCACACAAAAATTTCAGTTTCTTGTAGAGAAAGATTGGACCTAGTCAACTTGAGTATTGCTCTTCTGGTAATTTTATTCAGATGATCTAAGGCCTTGAGATTCAGATTGGGAGTGCTGAGGCACCTAGCCTCATACACTGAGCAGCTGCCAGAATGTCAGCTTCCAGTATGAAGACCGTTATCAGTGAATGTATTCATTTTATTGGTTCTGTTTTTCTAGAAAACCCTGATAAAACACAGACCTTGAAAGAAAACCTACAAAATCACTACCCTTATTCATATAATTTCTCCTAAAGCTGTCAGTAAAATTTGAAAGGCAACAAAAACCTTCATATTCGATTGAGTGCATACTTGTCCTTCTCATTTTTTGTTCTTCTAAGAACCAATACCCCATATTATGTGCACACTGTATGATGTTCAAAGGAAAAAATGTCTCACATGCTATTAGAAATATGAATGGCCCTATCATTCATAAAATCTTTTTATCTTTTAGCTTCTATATTTTTCCTAATGAAGAGTCATGCACTGAACTTTTATTAAGTGGTTATAAAGACAAGATAATAACCTAAAACTAAAAGAATAGCTATTTCATGCAAGTATCTGCTGTCAATGGATGCCTAACAAAAATGCAGACCATCAAATGTTAGTCTATTTTAAAGGACTATGTAGCAGATGGTTAGCAGCAAATAGCCTTTCAGAATACAGTAGAAGATAAATGGTAAGGACAGTAAGTAAAGGAAATCAATACTTTCCCAAAACTCTCTCCTTTGGGAAATTCTGCTTCATGTTTGCAGGACACACATCAAAAAGATGTCAATTTGACCTTGTTCGCATCCTGAGGCACTCGCTCTCAGCCACCCTAAGTAGCTTTGAGATCAGAGTGATGCATTCACCTAAGTGCCTGCACAGAACATTGTCTGCCTCTAAAAATAGAATAAGTAAATAAAAGCACCTTATCAAGTTGATTCAAAGGTAAGTAACAGGAAGCCATGTTCCTCTTCAGCCTGACCAAATCCAGATCCGTTTGATCACACTCATACAACTTCAGAGAATAACTGTACCAGTGTAGAGCATTGGCATAATTTTGGACCTAAAGTTAAAAAAAACAACAACAACAAAATCACAGATTTTTCCAAAATTCACTTTAAATTTTTTAGACAGCAAAAACAGTATCTACTCACTTGAATTCTAAGTGTTTAATTCTCTTTTTCTGTTTCCTACACATTGCAAAGTTCAGAGGCTAGAGTTGAAGTTCAGTGACAGAGTAGATGCCTAGCATGCATAGGGCCCTGGGTCAAATCCCCAGTACTGAAAGTATAAAAGTTATTTATTTCACTCAAAGGATGAAGACTCTAAAAAGTGGTATACAACCTCTAGAAAACTGAAAAGCCATTTTAAAAGCTACCTAAAGAACAATGATAAAAATCTTTAAAGACAGCATCCACAAATCACCATGCTAATGGAGATACCTTCATCTTTCTATTTAATATTTTAACTTTATCCTTTTAGATATGTAAATTGTAGTTATCACAGCTTATATACAATTACATATTTTATTCTTTCCATTAAATCTTATATGCATATTAATCTACATCATTATAGTTTTCAATGACTAATTTTAAAGGAAAATATTAGTCTAATTAATGTATTATTTTCTTAGTTTCATAATTTAATGAATTTCCAAAGTTTTCCCCATTAAAATTAATGCAACTGTATTCTTGTAAAAAATATTTTGTTACTGTCAATCTTTCAATTATAAGAAACTATTAGTAGCAACCTAATAGAAATAGCCTGGTTTATTACTTAAGTCTAAGACAGATTATTTATAAATACTACGTAGGTAACTGAGTCTCCTGTACCCTATAGAGGCTTCCTGTCTTTTAAGTAATGACTGCAGGAATGAAAATGCTCTTTTAAAGTAGAAACAGCTATGCTACGGAGGTAAAACATTGGCTATTTGAACATAAAATTATATTCTTCAGAATTGAATGTGAAATGGGGGAGGGGAAACAGAATCAAAAGGAGAAAGGAAATAATTCAGAAGAAACTTTTTACCTTCTCAGTACAGAAATAAAGAAGGCCTAAAAAAGCAAAGAGTGATGATTTGGTTAGCACTAGAAGCTATGTATATGTCTCTATATGCTTCTACTTCTTTGTCTTGAATCTAATTTCTTGTTTCCTATTTTAAGGTTAGGGTTAGGGTTTTATCTCCAAATCCTTTCTCTCCATCTTTAACAAACCTACAAAATCTACCACAACATATTTTGCAACATTGTACTTGAACCCTGAGACCTCATGCTTGCCAGATAATAAGGATTTTTGATCTAGCCTCTTCCATTCAACTTAAATAGTTTCAAGATTAGTCCCTATTGCTGCACCTATCAATAATTCATTCCCTTTTACCGCTAAGTAATATTTCATTATATGGACATACCACAGATTAGGTCCATTTTCAAATATTACAAATAGTGTCAGAGTGTTTTTCTGTCAACTTAACACAGGTTACAGTAATTCTGGAAAAGAGAACTTGGAGAAAATTATTCCATTTGATTGGTCCGTGGACAAGCATATGATGCATTTTCTTGATTGATGTGGATGGGACCATTCTATAGATGGTGTTGCCAACCCTGGGTGGATGGTCATGGATAGTATAAGGTTGAACAAACTATGAGGGGTAAGCCATTAAGCAGTACTCCTCCATGGCCTTGGCATCAATTCATAACTCCAGGTTCCTGCCTTCAATTCCTGCCATGACTTCCCAGGATGGTGGGCTATAAGCTATAGGATGAAAAGTAAAATAAATTTCTTCCTCCTCAAGTTGCTTTTGGTCATGGTGTCTTACCACAGCAATAGGAAGCCTAACTAAGACACAAATAAAGTTACTTTACTGTTTAAGTTTTTGTATGTGTAACTACTGTGTTACATACACATTTTGTATGGATCTTTACTTTTCTCTTGAGTTATATACATGGGGTTAGAATAAATTGTATGAAGGGTGAATATTTAACAACTTCCTAAACTGTTTGTATTATTTCATAGCCCAACTCCTAAAGGTTTTAGTTCCTTCTAATATTTTGTATATTCATTTTTCAAAAATTTTGATAATTCTAAGTAGTATCACCTTAGGGTTTTAATTTGTGCTTCCCTGACAACTCATAAGTCATCTTTTTCGTCAGTTATTGTATTAGAACATATTTTTGTGTAATTTATGTTCCTATCTTTTAGTGTCCAGTTTCAATGGTTTTGATGAGTGCCCAATTGCTCCAGTAACATTAGTTTTAAAGATCTCTCTTCCATAGAATTACTTCTATACTTGGTAAAAAAACAAAACAGTTAAACTTTTGTGTAGAATTAATTTGAGGTTCTTTATTTCTACTGATGTATGTCTTTGGCTTTGACATTAACACATTCTATAGAGAAATGCTGTGGCTATATGACAAGTCTTGAAATTGGTTGTGATGAGTTTTAGATTAATACTATTTCTCTAACAGCCTGAGGAAAAGAAGGTCCAGAGACAGGTCCAAAGTGGGATCCAACTCAAGGGGAGGTCCCAAGGCCTGACACTATCACTGAGGCTATGGAATACTCACAAAAAGGGACCTATCATGACTCCAAAAGACCCAGCAGGCAGCTGGAGGAGTCAGATGCAGACGTTTGCACCCAACCAATGGACAGAGGCTGCTGACCCCTGTGGTTGAATTAGGGAAGAGCTGGAGGAAGCTGAGAAGGAGGGCAGCCCTGTAGGAAGACCAGCAGTCTCAATTAACCTGAACCCCTGAGATCTCTCAGACACTGAGCCACCAGCCAGGCAGCATACACCAGCTGATATGGGGCCCCCAACACATATACAGCAGAGGACTGCCAGGTCTGGGTTCAGTCAGAGAAGATGTACCTAACCCTCAACAGACTGGAGGCCCCAGGGAGTTTAGAGATCTAGTTGGATGGGGGTTGGGAGTGGCGACATCCCCGTGGAGACAGGGGAGCAGGGAGGTGGTATGAGATGGGGAACAGTCAGAGGGTGGACTGGGAGGGAAATACAATCTGGAGTTTTAAATTAATTAATTAATTAATTAAAAAAAGAGTTTTCTCATCCCTTTGCTTGGAGCTTACTTGAACCTTTAAGAATATAAGGGCCCTGCTGGGCACAGGTGGAAGATGAGATCCTTGACCTCATGAAGGCTGGACGCCCCAGGGGGTGGGAGTTTGGAGGGGGGGGAGGTGGGAAGGGGGGGGTAGATAGAGGTTACATCCACAAAGAAGAAGGAGGAGGTGTGAGGGGATTGGGGGTTCCTGGCTGGGTGGGGGATGGGGTAAGGGGACAACATATGAAATGTAAATAAAACATCCAATAAAAAAAAAAAAAAGAATATAAATGTGGGTATTGGGCTTTATTTTATCTAAGTTGACAATATGTACATTGTCACTGGATTAGCATGATTATTTCATTTAATATTATTTTTAATGTGCTTACATTTAAATCTATCATCTTGCTATTTGTCTTTTTCTTTGAGAGAATCACTGTAATATAGTCTAGGCTGGCGTAGAACTCGTGATCTTCCTGCCTCAGCTTCCTGATTGCTAGGATAACAGGCATACATAATCCCTTGCCCAGCTTCTTGCCATTTGCTCTCTTTTTGTTCCATTTCACTTTAAAATAGAGACTTTAAATTTTTCATGTGTATGTGTGTTTTGACTGCAAGTATGTATGTGTACCACATGCATATCTGGTATTCATGGTGCCAGAAATGGACATTAGATTGCCTGTGAGTCACTATATGGGTGCTTGGATGTGAACCCAAGTCCTCTGCAAGAAGAGCAAATGTTTTTTAACCACTGAACCATCTTCTCCAGTCTCTGTTTCATCTAATGTTTATTCCTTATTTTCCTCTTTTCTTTTGGATTATGTGAATATTCTTATGATTTGTTCTTTATTCTCTTTTATTGACATATGAGTTAGAACTTCATTTTACTGTGTTTGAGTATAATGTATTAATGTTTAAGTTATTGTTGTCTATCTTCAACTATATGGTATAAGAACCTTATACCATTAACATTTTACACACACATATATACATACACACACAGTATAATTTATACCAAACTATATTTCTCTCCTCTTGTCCTATGTATGTGTGTATAATGTACAGTTTGATACATGATACTTTTATATGTTATAAACCCCATAAAACAATCTTATTCTGTTTAACACAACCATCTTTTAACATTTATTTCTGTGTGTATGTGAGTGTTCATGTGAACTAGTATGTACATGTATACACGTATGCATATATGTGTAGATCAACATTGTTGCTTGGGAACCATCTAGGTTGTTCTATGAGACAAGATGGTACTTTCAGATTAGGCTATGATGGCTGGCCAGAGAGACCCAGGAATTCCCGTCTTATCTGTCCAGCAATTAAAACCTGACCTTTTCTTTATTGACATAGGTGGTGCAGATCAAACTCAAGTCCTCATGCTTACATGGCAAGACTTTACCAATTGAGCCCCACCCCAAAGAAATATTTATAAGAGGAAAATATCTTCTATGTTTATTTATGTATTTATCATTTCTGGTGTTCTTCCTTCTTTTGTATAGATCTATCATTTCTAGCTAGTTATCAGTGTCCTGCTTAAAGGACTTGTTCATAACGTAGCTCTGTACTTGAGTTATCTTAGCTTTTGAAGATTTTGAAGTCTTCATTTGGATTTCATTTTAATTACTTTTAATCATGATAAAATGAATAACATGAAATTTATTAGCATAACTTTTTAAAAGAGAGAAATATGAGTTTGTTATGTATCCTTTGGGTGACATTTCTACTTTTTCTCCCTACAAATCCCTATCTTAACCATTTTTAACTATTCAGGCCACTAGTGTCACATATATTCACCATATTATAGAGCCAATCTTCAAAACTTACTCATCTTTTAAAATGGGAAAGTCTGATAGCTGTAGGTATATTGCAGTACTAGAGTCCATGCCCAGCATGCATAAGGCCCAAGTTCAATATCAGCATAAAATAAAATAAAATAAAATAAAATAAAATAAAATAAAATAAAATAAAATAAA